>NC_080048.1:13869055-14234055 GCF_026212465.1 Amaranthus tricolor
TAGAAAGGGTAGTTTGTAATATAAATCCATAGTCTGCTCGAGCCTCGATCTACTGTATTAGCCTTGCAATTCCGCCATCTTGAATTGTGTGTTCTTTTCAACTAAATGAGTAATCTTTGAACAAGGTTACTATAATGTTACTATATGATTTCGTTGTGTTATTGTGTACCAGATCATGATTAAGATATTTTGCTTATGAATAACTGTGAAAAACAATTAAAGAGCTTTGGGATTAAATTAGAGCAAAACTTCTATGTTCTGTGTTCTGGGGTAATAAAAAAACCAAATTTATAATTTGATTATGATTTAATGCAGAAAACTTGATTTATGTAAGAAGATTAGATGCTGATGATGAAGAGATTGTTAAGATGACTATTTATTTACTAGTATGCTCTTGTAAAAGTTTTAAATACTATTCTGTTGTAATTTGATACTATGTTATAAATAAAGGTTACTATGATTATATATAGTTACTGTCTTATATATTGTAATTGTGAAAAAACGTTGCTGAGTTAATGATATACGATGTTCTTAGATGATCTTGTAAAAGTTAATGACATACTATGTTCTCAGAAAATGATACTATGTTATGATTAAATGTTACTATGTTCATTTTAAAAGTTACTATGTTCTGTATAAGATTATTCATTAACAATTTTTGAGGATAAGATGCAAGCTACTAATGTTATTCCTTTATGGAAAATGGAACGAGTTCCCACTGATTGGAAAACGACTGCTAGGACTAACATTGAAAGTGATGTATTCATGATGATGAGCATGCTGTTTTTTGAGGGAACAGTTGATTTCCAGTGTCCGATATTGAATGCAGTTACGTTTTTTCTTCTTAATATTTATCTTTAAATGTAATTTTTTTTGAATGACATTCTAATTAAAACATTCAAATTAAATGTATTTTCTTCTTATGTAGGCTCCATTGAGACATGTTGCAAGAGCTAAGATTGCTGGATCTTTGGTGTTATCTGATTTGAACAAACAAAGATCTAAAGTTTTAGAAGAGGTGTCCAATTTTAAGGATAAAAGACGCTCCATTGCCAAACAAGTTTCTATCAGAAGAACAAAGATTCGCTAATGTGATGTACAAGATGAAGTTGTGAAGTTTTTAGTTGTACAAACATTTGATGGAACATAGTAGATAATCTAATTACTGTAGTTACTAGATAATCTAATTACTAGATAATCTAATTACTGTAGTTACTTTTGTTATGTAAAGAAGAGTTATGGTGCTATTGTTAACAACTTTTATGACTTACAATCTTTTTCTTTTTTCCAAAATTAAAAAAAGAAGACAGTAACTATGAATATTCATAGTAACCATTAATCATAACATAGTATCTTTTTCTAAGAACATAGTAGCATTCACTTTTGCAACAAAGTTTTTCCAAAATTAAAAAAAGAAGACAATAATTATACATAGTCATAGTAACTTTTAATCATAAGATAGTATCTTTTTCTAAAAACATAGTAGCATTTACTTTTTGCAACAAAGTTTTTCCAAAATTAAAAAAAGAAGACAGTAACTATATATAGTCATAGTAACCTTTAATCATAACATAGTATCTTTTTCTAAGAACATAGTAGCATTCACTTTTGCAACAAAGATTTTTCAAACTTACAAAAGAGAAAACAATAGCTATACATAGTCATAGTAACTTTTAATCACAACATAGTATCTTTTCCGAGAACATAGTAGCATTTACTTTTGCAACAAAGTTTTTCCAAAATTAAAAAAAGAAAACAGTAACTATACATATTCATAGTAACCATTAATCATAACATATTATCTTTTTCTAAAAACATAGTAGCATTCACTTTTGCAACAAAGTTTTTCCAAAATTAAAAAAAGAAAACAGTAACTATTTATAGTCATAGTAACCATTATCCATAACATAGTATCTTTTTCTAAGAATATAGTAGCATTCACTTTTGCAACAAAGTTTTACCAAAATTAAAAAAAGAAGACAGTAACTATATATAGTCATAGTATTCTTTAATCATAACATAGTATCTTTTTCTAAAAACATAGTAGTACTTACTTTTTGCAACAAAGTTTTTCCAAAATTAAAAAAAGAAGACAGTAACTATACATAATCATAGTAACGTTTAATCATAACATAGTATCAAATTACAACAGAATAGTGTATTCAAAACTTTCAAACTTCTAAATAAATAGTCATCTTAATAATCTCTTCATATATCTGTTCTTCAGCATCAACTTTCTGCATAACAAAATCGCAAATTTCAGCATATTTACCATAAAAATCTAAGGCTTTCTATAAGTTTTCGAAAGTCATACCAACAAATGGCTTTTTATCAAACTCACAATAACGAATCCACAGTGTAGAACTGTAACACCCCTGAATTTCCGACCCCTTAACGAAACCATTTGGGGTAACTTGTGTAATAGTTCTTGGAGTTTGAGTCCCTATATAACAAATTGAAGATAATAATCTTGATTACAGAATACAGTGACAACAATGAATCCCAGGAACACTTTTTAAAATCAAACTTAAAATCATAAACTTAAAAATCGAACAAAGTAACAACAATGAAATCAAGAACACAGTAACACATAAACCCAAAAAATTAAAATTAAAATTTTAAACACATAAACCCTAAAAACAACAATTTATAATCACATTGAACAAAAACTAAGAAATCAATCAAAACAAATCTGAATTTATAAACACGTACACACAAGAAATCGAAAACAAGTGAGGATTTTTCGCAGACTAAGAAATAAAGGGAAGAGGAAGATTTTCGCAGAAGAAAACGAAAACTAAGAAATGAATCAAAACAAATCGAAAAATAAAAACTCAAATAGTAAATTTATAATTTGCATACCTTAATTCAATAGAAGAGGAAGAATTTCGCAGAAGAAATCGAAGGTTTTTGGACAGTTTTGAAGGTTTTTCGAAGAGTATAGTATTGGAAGAAAAAGGCGCTATTGTTCTTCAAAGGGATGAATCAAAAAAACCGAATCAGCCTATTTTTCTTTTCTTGCCCTATTTTTTCGGTTCGTTATCCAGGCCATTAGATCTTTGAGAAATCGACGGCTCAAAATCCTTCTCACCCTTCTCATTTTCATACCCCTTCTCAATGGATCCCTCCCCTATATATATATATATATATATATATATATATATATATATATATATATATATATATATATATATATATATATATTATATATATATATTATATATATATATATATATATATTATATATATATATATATATATATATATATATATATATATATATATATATATATATATATATAATATATATATATAATATATATATATATATTATATATATATATATATATATATATATATATATATATATATATATATATATATATATATATATAATATATATATATAATATATATATATATATATATATATATATATATATATATATATATATATATATATATATATATATATATGTTTGCAATTGTGTATATACAATTATTGTAAATAAATATATATTATGATATGTTAATTAAAATTCTTCTTCGATCACTATTAAGTGATGATTGGTGAAATATAGAAAGATTATTAGTGTAACAGTTATTATGTATGTATTTTTATTATTTATTGGTAAATAAATATAAATTGAAAAAACAAAAAAAAGTGGGTTATATGCCGCGGTTCTCCCTTAACTGCAGCATATAGTCCCTTTAAAAAAAAAAAATAGACTATATGTTGCAGTTCAGGGAGAATTGCAGCATATAACCCTCTTTTATGCTGCGATTTTGAACCACAGTAGCAAGAATAGACCATCTGCTGCTAGCACAGGTGCTTGGAGTGAAAAATACAACATATAATGGCCTAAAAACTATAATGTTTGTGCTTTTTTCCCATTAGTGAGCTTAATGTCTATATAATGAGAATGAAGAAGAGAAAATAACGGAAATAAGAAAGATACATGTTTTGTGATATCATAAGTTTTAAATTTTATAAATTAATTATTTAGACCGGCTCAAAGGGATGTATCTCTCAAAAAAATCATATCTTTTGAAAATCAGCAGGTTTTGCGAGAACTGTCTTACCGTGAGATCACTCATACAAGAGTAGTCGAATCGTCCAATTATAATTTTTTTTAATTGTAAACAATTACTAATTGATCAATTTACGGTCATAATAGATGACTTTAAGATCAAAATAGGTGTCATGAAAAAGTTATAACTGATCAAAAATTTTTAAAAAAGTTTAATTTGAATCTAAAAATTTATTAATTCTAATATTAAATTGATCAATTTCAACTTAGGGCCCGCTTTGATTAAGTGTAAATATTTTAGAGAGTAAATAAAAGTCAAAGTATGAAATTAAAGTTAGTAAGATAGAAGATTAGATGAATTGATCGTTAAAGAGGTGAAAGAATTAGTTAGAAAGTAATGAAAAATGGATAAAATAACAATTGGTTCCCTCATGTTGAGGTATAAATTTATCCTAGGAAAGACTGCGGAAATACTTTCCTCCAAAAATGAGGGAAATCATCATTTTTTTCATTCATAATTTTTAGTTTAATCTCACTCTACCTCATTTACAATTATTTCAATTATTTCATTTGCACCTCTACTTACCTTTATTTCATTAGTTTTACTTTGTTTACTCTTTTGAATATTTACTTTCAATACAAGCGAGCCCTTCAAGTATATTGTCTTAAATAGATCAATTATGATCTTTTTAAAGTGATCAATTTCGACCTTAAAAAATTATAATTGATCATTTATAATTTATTGTTTAAAGGTCGGAATTAACCACTTTAAGATTATAATTAATATCTTTAATGTTATAATGAACTCACTTGAGATTATAAATTATTGATTATTGTACAGGTGATGACTTATAATTTAGCACTATAAACTTTAAATTGATCAGTTTAAAGTTGTAATTGATTAGTTTTAAAATTGTTAGTGTTAGAGCAAATGCTCTTTCAATGAAGATTCTAATTACAAAGAATGATAAAGATTACAAAATGTAACGAAACAATCAAACACAACAAGAATTGGAAGGTGGAGAAAAGCCTAACTCAATGTGATATTAGGATATAAAACCTCACCCAATGAATGAAGACAATTGTATTGATTAGACTTGTTGTTTACATGCACTAATTAATTTTAACAATGGAGAATGAAAAACTATAGAGAATACAAAGAGAAATTGAAAACCCTTGATTTTACCCTTTATGAACCTTAATTTGGCTCTCGCTTTATCTAAATCAATCTCACTAATAGAGATTACAAGAGTGTTTCAATGTGTTTCTCTCACACTATATCTAAAAAAATGATATTTACAATGAGTATTTTATAGGCTATGACAAGCAACAAAAGGACAGCAAAGCAATAACCCCTTCAAAACAGAATGTCTCGTGCCAGGGGCTGAAAGATGCTTGATTGGTCGAGCACACCTGCTAGGGTCGAGCGAGCTACAGGATGGGTCGAGCCACGTTGCTCGAGTGGTCGAATAAGGAGCAACAACATTCTTATCTTGAGCTTATTTGAGATCCTTCATAAGCCTATTTATTTCAAGCACAAATACTCCAAAACATCAAGCTATAATATGAGATTATGAGCCACACATAATAATAGGTTATCAAGTTAAAGTTTTCTGCTCTAATATTATAATTGATCACTTTAATGTCAAAATTAATCCGTTTTAGATTAACATTAATTCCTTCTTCTTCCTTTTTTTTTTTTTTTTTTTTTTTTTTTTTTTTTTTTTTTTTTTTTTCAGTTTAGGCCGCTGCTTACAAATTTCTGGTTTGAAAATTCGTGAATCTTTGCAAAAGCTAGTTTGATCCACACATGACCCATAACCAAAGCCCACCATTTCTTGTTCGAGTCTGTGCCTCCGATGAGTCTTGACCTTCTTCGGCCAAAACCTATCATCGTCTTCAACTAAAACCCTTTTTAAATCCTCCATTTTTGTCAAAACTCATAAACAAGAAGTTCTCCTTCAATGGCGACATCCTCATTTCGCAGAACGCTTACAACAATAAAACCAAATTCATTCCCTTACTCCTTATTCTCCGCATCCTTCTCCAAAACTTTAAATCCTCCCTATTCTTCATTTAGAGCAGCTCAATCAATCATTGTATCAGTTTCAGACCCCAACAAAATCGCGGATGTCATTTTATCTCAATCTTCTTACCCTGCTTTCACACGTTACCGACCCATTTACCCATATGCCGTGCGCAAACTTGCTCGTGCCAATCGTTGTGACCTTGTGGAGCGCATTGTAGAGGATCATCTTTCCAAAAATAAAGTTTCTGCGGGTTTCTTCATCCGGTTCATTATGCTTTACTCTGAAGCTGGTATGGTTGATCACGCTCTTCGTTTGTTTTATGATTTTTCGCCTAAATTTCAATCTAGTGAAAAACCCTTTTGTGCAATTCTTACTACTCTGCTAAATAATTCCAAATTTGAAACATTTCATGAGGTTTTTGGTAATGCCGACAAGGTTATGTCAATTTCACCTAGTGTTAAGGTGTTTAATATGAAATTAAGGGCTTATTGCGAGGAGGGGAAAGTGGGTTTAGCTGAGGAATTGTTGAAAAAGAAAATGGAGAAGGACTTTGGAGTGTTGCCAGATATTTGTTCTTACAATGTGTTGTTAGAAGCTTACTTGAAAAGGAAAGATTGGGTAAAGTTTGATGATTTGAAGAATGTGGTTATAAAGAGGGGTTTGGAGGGCAATGTAACTACTTATAAGCATATGATTGTGAGGTTATGTAAGAATAAAGAGTGTGATGGAGCCAGTAAGTTGTTGGATGAGATGGTGGATAAAGGTGTTGCACCAAATGCAGCTTGCTATAATTGGATTATATATGGGTTTTGTAGGATAGGGGATTTTGTGTCAGCGAAAATTGTTTTGGAAAGGATGATAAAAGACGGGTATGTTGCACCGTCTTCCTTGACGTATTACACTCTTTTTAGACATATGGTGCAAGAAGGAGAGTTCCTCTCCGCATTGGTTATGTGCAAGATAATTCTTAAGAGAAATTGGGTGCCTCCTTTTGAGGCTATGGAAGGCCTAGTCAAGGGCTTACTTGAGATTTCAATGAAAAAAGAGGCATGTAAGGTGGTTAAGAAGATGAAGAAAAGGCTGCAGGGTCCTGCTTTGGATTCGTGGGTAAAGATTGAAGCTGCTCTTCCCTGGTAGCTGTGCAGTATGTTGAAGAATTTAATTGAAGACATAGCTTCAGTGTTTTTCTATTATCTGATAACATCTAATCTGAGACCGATGGTATGCCTGAGTAGCTGTTGCTTTATCTATCCTAATTGGGCTTTGGGATATTTTACTTTGGCTCTTTTTCTTGATTATCTAGTGTTATTGGGCGTCTTCTCTGAAGATGACTTGTTGTCTTTTAACTGTTCTATGTATCAATTTGAAATGTGTTAGTTGTTGAAGTAAATTGATTACTTATTTCAGTAGAAATCTTGGTAGCTAACTGTTTCTTGTTTAAAAGAAAGGTAATCATGAGATACTAGGATATTGCATTGTATCTTTTCCCTCAAGCAATTGTTATGTTTTCTTATCCAAAGGTAGAGTTACTTTTGGTTTTGCAAACAGAAATACAAATCTCTTCATTGTGAAATGGTGATTTCAGACATTCATCTTTTACCTATTGGCTTTTCTTGTGTGCTGTACTGTTTGTTTTCGTCAAGGATGACTACATTATTTTTCTCCAAGTCAACAATATATATCTGTTCTTATTTGTTACCAACTCTAAATTATCCTGAAGTTTCAAAACAGGCGTGTACCTGTATAGTTTTGCTTTCTTAATCACCAGGAATCAGAAAGACTACAGCACGGAAAGCAAGTGGGGTAAAGAATGTGCACAGACAGGCTGTTTTTGTTTCCTCTTTCCAGCATAAAGAGAGTTATTCCTTAGCAAATTGAAGTTAAAGAGAGTTATTCCTTAGCAAATTGAAGTACCTCTTCAACTGTATTTCACTGATAACTATCGGGATATTGTTATTGCAGGTATTATCTGCTGTAATCCCTCTTTCACTCTCTAGAGCTACTTATTCTGGATTTATTAATACAATATGATTGGTCAAAGCTATTGCTCTATCCTGTTATTGACTTAATGTGAAATCATGAAATTCACCTTTTGTTTTTACTTTTTAGCATTCTGGATGAAAAACATTAGTACATGATCCTTCTGTCCAAATTCGGTAATACTTTTAATAATTGCAAACAAAAAGGTAATGTTTTTACATTACTTTGCCAACCATAAAAACTACTCTAGCAAAGTCATTGTGTGGTTTATAATGGTTTGCAATACTCTTGGCTTTAGTTAGATAGTATTTGCTTTGTGGGTTGGAGAGCCTTTTTTGTTCTCCTTTTTCATGCACCAATTCCATTTCGAGATGAATGAGGCATTTTTTGTTAAATGTTCTCTATCTATTTATAATTTAAGGTGTCACCTGGAACTTAACTTCTGAGTCTGTGTGGTTTTATGTCCTTTGAAGTCTAGATTTGGTTAGTGTTTTGCGTAAAATTGATTTTTGTGTCTGTAGGTCCCTCGGATAAACTTTAAGTTGCTTGAGCTCCAACCTTCTATATTTGTTACTGGTTCGTTAATGCTTCGTCTTTGCACATGCCCTAACCTTCTTCAACTATTCGCTTTCATATATTCCTCAATAATTGCAACTCCTAAACCATTTCTTATACCTTCGTTTCAAATTATATCCCTCAAGGTATGCCTACTCATCCATCAAAGCATTCGCATTTCTACCACCATCTTTCTACTTTGATCTTTTCAAAAAGCCTAACATTCTAATCCATACAGTAATGCTTGTCTAATGGCTAGTCGTTGAAAATTTCCCTTTAATTTTAAAAGCACACTTCAATCACATAATATTTTAGTAGCCGCTCTCTATTTTTTCCACCAACACTTAATTATGTGGTCACATCTTGTTAAATGCCTCCACTACTTTGAAATATGGACCCAAAGTATTTGAAACATCTACTTGTAACGATTTCTTGCTCTTCTAGCTTTATAGTCCTTTTATTTTCTTGTTTGTTCTAAAGCTACACTCAATGTACTCTATCTTGCTCCAACGTAATTTGAAGCCTTGTGACTCCAACTCTCTTTTCCATCATTCTAACTTAGCATTTACCCTCTCCTTGGTCACATCTACCAAAACAATGCCATCGACAAACATGCGCAAAGGCACGTCTCTTTGTATTGATCATGTTATTTCATCTAGGACCAATGCAAAATGAAAATGGCTTAGGGCCAAGCCTTCATGACGGTCAATTGTGATTGTAAACGCCCTCCTTTGCTCTCCACATGTCTAAATTACTTCTCAATACATATCTTGCACTATATTAATGTATTTCTTGGGAATACCCTTCTTTTTCATTGCCCACTAAAGTACTTCTCTTGGTACCTCATCATATGCTTTTTACAAGTTAATTAAAATCATGTGCAAGTTTCTTTTTCTAGCCCTATAGTACTCCATCATTTATCTCATAAGATGGATTACTTTCATTGTAGATCAACCTAGTATAAATCCAAATTAGTTCTCTAATATGGAGGCATCTCCTTAAACGTAGTTTTTGACGAATTTAATATTTTGAATTATTGAACTCTGTTAGATCTTAAATTCAGCTTGTTGATGAGCATAGCAGTGCAGAATACTGTGCATCCAGCTAAAGCATGCAGAATAGTACCATTGTGCTGATACAACCTTTGCAGTTTTCGCATGAGGATCTGTAGAAGGGTGACTTGTTTTAGTTGTTTCTATAATAACCCTGTCAGCTATCCAGAAAAATAGAGAGAGGAAGAAAAATTAACAAAGTGGACATTGGATTACATTTTTCTTAATTGAATGCTAAGTATGGAATCTGCTTTAGTCCAATCATGTCGCTTGCACCTATTGATGCATTGCATACTGTTTTACTGACAACATGTACGAAATTGAAGAGGTAAATGTTGTGTAATTGTATGATTCCTTTCTTTTTTTTCTTTTTCTTTTATCCAACTTGCATAGGCTATGGTCGTGCTATTCGAAGTGGATTTATGCATAAGCCAGGATTGTTGTGATCTGTTGATTATCCATTGATGATGCAAATAGTAGCTTTCTAACATTAGAAAATTCTATCCGTTAGCAATGAGGTATACTGAAACACTAGTGGTAATTTTTTTTCCATATAATAACAAGATTTCATGTTTATAAAAATCGTAATATATTCTGTTAAAAACGGTGTATTCCAAAAAAAATTGTATATTCCGTTGACTTTGGGTTTTCATACAAGTTTTCTGGTAGTCCCCCTTGGCCAACTTTAAGCAGCATTTTTCATGACAGTCCTTCTCAACCATTGTTCCTGAAACGGCCCTCCTATCTGCAACCACAATTGTTCCTAACCCCATCTCCCTTCTTCACTCCCATTATTCTTTAAAGCCCCATCGATGATGGTTCCGTACACCACCAGCATACTATTACTCACCGCCAAAACCATGGCAATTTTAACTGTCAAAGGTTCCATACACCAACACACTATTATTCACCATCAAAGTCATGGAAAATTAAACTCCATTACAAACTTAATTTCAATAATTGAAAGCTCCATTTTATTTGAAAATTACCATTTTGATTGAAAACCCAATTGCAATTGAAAATATCCATTTTAATTGGAGTCCTCAAAAGTCAACATTCTTATTGATGATCCCAAAAGCTCAATTTTAAATTATGGAGTTAATGACTAATTAACAATTGCCCGTCCACTATCAATTTGATTTGCCCCATAGGTTGCCTCAAGATCGTCTCTCGGGCTTTACTAAAGTCTGTGCATATCCAAAGATTGTCTCGCGGGCCAATGATGATGGGTGGGGAAGGGTATTATCTACCCTGATTATGTAAGTGTTTTGAGTTTCGAGTTGGAGTAGTTGGGCAGAAGTTAAAGTTAAGAGAAAGAGGAGATGTTAGAGTTCAACCATGGAGGAAGAGAACAAAGAGAAGTGGAAGAATGGGTTTATTTGTCTGTTTTAACAAAGAAAAAAATTCAAAAGTTTTGATTTATTTGTCTTTTTATTAAATTAACGATAAAACAAATTTTTTTGCTCAAAAATGCTATGCATTTTATTAAGTATGAATGCGGTTGCTACCTTGTTTAAAAACCTTTTACCACTAGCATTTCAGTATACCTCATTTCTACCAGGTACAATTTCCCTTTAAAATAACATTGGTTTGGCAGAAAAATGTTGGTAGAGATGGCTATGGGCGGGTTACCTGGAATCAAACTGGAAAGGAATCGGCTAGGAACCGGTTTTAACTGAAACTGCCTGGAACTAGTCTAAACTATGGGTCATGCGTGGTTCCAAAATGAAGTCGAACGAAACAGTGGAACCTCTGACAGATTTAGAACCGTGAACTGCCGAGCTCGATAACTTGAACAGGAACGTTCCATTTTGTTCATCCATTCCACACATTCTCCTACTCGCTATACTTAGGGGCTGTTTGGTTGGGTGTAATAATCAAAAGGAAAGGAAATGGACAGATCCAATTCTCTTTGTTGTTGTTTCTTTGCCACTTTCTATCATTCCCTTTTCCCTTTTTTATTTTTGTGTTTACCCAAAAGCATTCCACACTCATTCCCCACCCTCCCTAAGACTTTTCCATTCCTATTCCCCACTTCATTACCCATCACTTAAAATTTGAACTTTAATTTATGGGTATTGTTATAATTCACCACTCTTTTCATTTTATCGCCACCTCTAATTAAATTACGAATTTGCCCCTAGACTTTAAAAAATTACGAATTTGCCATTGGACTTAATAACATTATTATCAACTAAATTAATAAAAAAACTATTAATAAAAAATTAAAAATTAAAAATTAATTAACAACTAAAAATTTTAATTAATATATTATTATTATATTAAAAAATAATCAAACATTCAAATAAATAATTTAAATTCAAAACTAATTAGTATCTTCACAGATGCTCAACCAGTATGGGAATGCACAAGAGATTACCAAACCAACAGTAGCTGCACCAGCAGATCCAATCTTTGTAGTCTCTCCAAGAATGAGTGGTCATGGAATGGTAATATGCACAGCACTATCATATCAGATTGGGATCTTCAATGTGCCAGCTTTTTCATTAAGAGTTTACCTGCAACATGCTATTTCATTGGCTGCTTGTTGTGTGGGTTTGTGCTGGCCTCTCTCCGTGATTCATCGCTAGGATGAAAAAATCTTCTTTCTTTCTCTTGCTTGACTATGTCCCTTGCTTTGCTTGCCTCAGCATTTTCTCCTAACATATGGGTTTACTCCATATTCCGCTTCATTGCTGGTGTTGGTCGTGTATCCATTACAATATCTTCATTTGTTTTCTTGTCCGAGAGGATAGGCAAGCGGTGGAGAAGCCAAGTTGTTATGCTCGGTTATATCTCTTTGACATTCGGAATGTTATCATTGACAGCTTTAGCATATCTGACTCGTAATTCCTCATGGAGCATTCTATACATCTGTACCTCCGTTCCTGGAATCATATGTTCCATATTAACCTATTTCTTCCTTTATGAATCTCCTAGGTGGCTATTTGTTATGGGCCGCCATACAGATGCTATTAACGTATTGAAAACTATTGGGTCCTTGGAGGATCATACCATCTCTTTATCGCCCAACATGCTAGCACTCATTCAAGTTGATCCCAACAATAGTTGGAATAATCCTTTTTCTTCAATCAGCATTTTACTCGAGAAAAGGTGGGCTATTTAAAGGTTGATTGTGGCTATGGTTCTTAGTTTTGGTGTTGGGATGATGTACTATGGAATGTTGCTGGGTGTCGGAGGCTTAGGTTTCAACATCTATTTAAGCTCCACATTCAATGCCCTACTATTCCTTGCATCTTCCCTTCTTACTTACCTTTTCTGGATCCCAAAATGTAACAGAAGAATTTCGTTATTGGGTTTCTGTACAATCAGCGGTGCTGCCAGTATATTTTCCATTACATTTGGTCATCATCGTATGGGCCTGCACGTTGGGTTGGAGTTGATCACGCAATTTTGCGCTAGTATGGTATTCAATATTCTGTTCATGCATGTTGTGGAGTTGTTTCCAACTTGTGTCTGGAACACTGCAACTTCACTGTCAAGGCAATGACTGCTCATTGCCACTATTTTTGTCCCGGTGTTGGTGGTAATCGGTAGACGAAACCAGCTATTGTCTCATGCAATCTTTGGAGGTACGATTCTTCTTTGTGGTCTTTTAGTCATTTCATTGCCGGAAACAAGGGGTAAACCGCTATGTGATACCATGGAAGAGCAGGAAGCTCAAGATAATGTCAGTCCTTGCTTGCAATGTTTATGACCTGTGATGTTGCTGGTGCTGCAATATTCTTTTTTTTTTTATTTTTTTTCGGAATATTATGAATTTGGAGACCTTGGGTTTAAAAAATAATTCGAGAGTGTATCAAATTGAAAACCTTATGTATTTTTTGCATTTCCTTTTCTGTATACTTTTTATCTAAGAAAGCTATCATACTTGATCATCTAATGTCCATTTCAGGTGAGTATTTCCTTGGGCTGAAAATAGTTTATGCGGTTCCACAAAAGAAAATTTGAAAAAAATAAGATTATTTAACAACTTAATTCCAAAAATAAGCTTCGTAAAAACTTATTTTCCAAAATAAACATCTGTACATCCAAACCTAGATTTGGCAAGAGTCGCTGTTAGTAATAGCGAAAGAGGAACAAAAAAAAAAAAAATTAAAAGCCCAAAGTCGTTAGTAACAGTGACTTGCTGTTACTAACAGCGATTTTGGCCTTAATTATTTTTTTTATGAACAAAAGTAGCCGTTGTTAATTAGAAAAATAGCCGTTAAGAACTTGAAAATAGCCGTTGTAATGATGTTCTATAAATAGCTCCATCATTTCCCATACTTCATTATATCCATTCTACATCATTCTTCTTCTTTTCAATCAATTTTTAAAGGTAACATAAGGTATTATGTTAGTTTTACTCTTAATTTATATATGTTAATATTATTTTTAAAAGTTCACTTACGTTACTATATTATATGTCTTATGTAGATGTCAAAGGAGCATTGTATTGAAGAGCTTCGTGATTGTGGTTATGAAGTTGAGATTAATACAATTAGGAGCGACTTCGATCCAGGGCGTGAATTTGTTGCTTGCCCTTTCTACTTGGTTGACGGATTAGGATGCACATACTTTAGATGGATTGCTCCGGAGGCTACCAAATGGCAGAGAGACTTAATAATACGGCTTGAAAAGGAAAAAAAAGAGCTTAAAGATGAGGTATTTAATCTAAAGAGACAAATGGATGATATGGCACATAGGAAAGAAGAGACTGAAAGGATTATGAGAAAGTTTAAGAAGCCTTCTTAGTCAGCGACGGTAGTTTAACTTAACGAATGAAGTATGTAATTTGATGTGGATTTGTTGAACATGATTGAAATTGTGTTGAATGTTCGATAGCGACATCCTTATTTGAATATGATTGTCTGTTTGTTTTTGATTAAATTCATACTGCATTCTTGGCGGAATGATTCATCGCCGAAAAGTCTGAGTACTTAACATCATTTCATTCATAATAAACGTGTGATAATTTGATAAAAATATATACATCTACATATATGTTACAATTTATACACAAAAGACCAAATGTTACAAATATTGAGTATGTACAAATGTTCAATATATACAAACAGTATTCTAATGCTAATCCTCCTCCCGCACCCTGTCTAACTGTGACGATTTACGACGCCTCCTACGATAGTAAGAGGCCGTCGCATGACGCTCGGGTAGGGGAGGTGATTGATAATGTGATGATGTGGCACCTTGTGAGGACCCGGCACCGTAGTCTGAGCACGTTAAGTCAACCTCCTCAAGATGAACGTCGGGGTGATGAGGAGATGACTCGTATTCGTACGCAGTGGTGTGGGGCGCAGTCACTTTCGGAATGAAGTGTTGAAACTGCGTGCCTAGGAGTATGCCTTGGGCCATCTCCCGTACGGGCTCCTCTTGGGAGGAGCTGATGACTGATGCAATGCCTTGTGCCTGCACTAAAACTTAATTATTAATGAAATGTTTAACGTGTAAGTTCTATGGATAATAATCAACGTTGAAGAATACTTACAAAGTGTGTCATCGTCGGTGCTGCGGGAGCGTACTGGGCTGCCGCCATGATACCTCGTGGTGTCATCCATCGACGAGTGATGGAGAGGAACCACCGCATGTAATCCGCCCTAGTAGGTGCGCCTGCAGTGTTGATCGACTCACCTTGGGCCAGCATCTCTAGCCTGTGCTCCCAACGAGGGACATGGCGCCCGTTGACCTCCAGCCAGTTCTTGGGATCCCGACCCTTGCGAGAGTGGTGGAGCTCCGCCTCTGTGTCACATGGCGGCGGGATGCCCTATACCATCCCAAATTGGCGCAGTACGCGCTCAGGGAGATACACTTCGACTATGTCGAAGTAGATCAGATGTACAGATGCTCTCCACACCCCTGACAAGATGCCCGAGTGCTGAGGCAATGCAGCGTATGCCTCAGCGGGGTAAGGGTCCCATCGAAACTAAACGTGAAAATTCGATTAATAAATTACGCAATGTGATAACAAAACAAGTTGTAGTGAAGTTGTTACCTGGTCAGCTCGTAGTAGATCGAGTTGATCGCGGTAGAACCCCACGCCCGATCCAGTGCGGGTCCTTGTTCGTCTTTGAAAGGACCACCGCGATCCATATGGCACATGCGGGGGAGGAAGCACTGGTGGCGCAAATGCACCAAGTCCCACACTCCTCATCGGTTGACCAATGAGAACATGCTCCCACGCCAAAAGCTATGAATTACCGTTATCAGTAAGTAAAAGAAACACAAAAATATATAATAAATGAAACAAAACGGTAACATGTAAACTTAGTATTACCTGCACAATAATCAGGGGCCCAGCGATCTCCTTCACGTTCTTCCGTGATGCTTCACAAAGTCTCCTGTACAGATACGCTAGGGTTGCCGAACCCCAGCTGTACCTGGAGATGACCTCCCATGGCGCATCAAGCAACGTCAAGTACAATAGTTGTACCCGGTTGCCAGTCTTGTCGGAGAACAAGACAGCACCAATCAGATATAAGAGATACACCCTAGCGTATCTCTCAACGGTGGCGTCATCAGCACCTTCAGGGAGGTGCGAGAAGTTTTGTGCAAGCCATGTTACGCACAGGCTACTCCCTTTGGTTACCTCTGCCGGAGGTCGGACTCCTAATAGTCTATGGACTTTGTCTTGCCAGCTTTCGAATTGGCGTCCATCGATGCACACGGCATGTCCCTCGATGGGAAGCCGTGTAAGCGCAGCTACGTCAAGTAACGTGACGGTAGCCTCACCTATAGGTAGGTGGAAGGTATGAGTCTCCTGGCGCCACCTCTCGACTAAAGTCGTGACTAGCGCCCGATCGACTCTCCCGTACGCGATCAGGTGGAAGTCTTGCAACCTCGCAAGCTGAAGGTACGGGAGGATCCATGCGTCAATCGCCCACGGAGCAGAATCGGGATGCCTGGTGTACATGGTCTCCGTGTCGGACACCTAAACGCAAATATTGTGTTAGCTTAAAGTTAAAGAATTAAGGCATATGAATTCAAAAAGGGTAAAGTCAATTACCTGGACATCCCACAGCACACTACTCCTATGATCCACCTACATCGTAAGCACGCTAGGCTCGAGAGGGCCTGGAGCTGCTGGATCCATCTCTGCTACAATTCAACATCAACAAAGCGTTATTTATTGTAAAAATACTTAAGAAGTACTCAAATTGTTTACTTATGTTATTTATTTGTTTGCTAATTGTTATGTTTATGTACTCAAATACAGATACTATTTACCTTGATGTGCAAGTCCTAGTGTTGTGACCGTCACTACCACACCGGTGACAAGCGTTGCGTCTGCGCGATCCTTCGTCCACTTCGTTCGTGATCCTCCTGGACTTAGGTCTTCCTAATCCACGAATGTGATCTGGATCGTGGAGCACCTCAACACCGGTGTATTGAGGCCATTACCTCTTATCAATCAACGGCAATAATATGGATTCATATGTAGCATCTCATGGTAGTTTGCCTTCTTGGTGTTACGGGTGATAATTCTAGTGGCGTGTGAAGTGTATTTATTTCCCCCAATTAGCCATGCGTTTGCATTCTCGCATCTTTTAACAAAGTAATCATTAACACGATAGAAGGTGAACTCCACAAGAGTAGTTATGGGCAAGAAACGTACACCCTTCATCACGTTATTGAACACTTCCGCTAAGTTGGTATTAGTAACACCATACCTATACCCTCCATCATGACATATTGACCATTTGCACATATCACCAACTTGATCAATCCAAAAAAGAGCCTCTCGACTAGCAACACCAATGGCCTTCAATCCCTTGATGACCTTATTTGGTTGTCTTTGCTGTGCAGTCCTTCCATACATCTTCTTCAACTTCACATTACCCATTTGACGGTTGAAGTTACTTAACAAATGCCCAAGCAAAACCTATGATAGGCGTTCGGAGGTTGCCATTCCTGCTCCTCCATGGTTGCTAGAATGCCCGCGTGTCTATCGGAAATAACGCATAACCCTGGACTATGCATCACATGCTTACGAACACAGGCCATAAACCAAGACTACGCGGCTATGCATTCTTTTTCGACCAAAGCAAAGGCAAGCGAAAAGATTCCCTTGTTCCCATCTTGGGCTATCGCAGTCAACAACGTATGGCGATACTTACCATACAAATGTGTTCCGTCAATGGCAATAAGGGGTTTGCAATACTTGAATCCCTCAATACTAGGTTTGAAAGCCCAAAACACGCGTTGGAAAGTTCTAATACTAGGACGGACATACACACCGACATCATTATCTTCCTTAAAGAACCACTTAACTACGGTCCCGGGGTTTGAAACTTGCAGTGCCTTCAAGAAGCGTGGAAGAAGAGGATAAGAATCTTCCCATGTACCATAGATGGAGAGAAGGGCTTGCTGTTTAGCACACCATGCCCGCTTATAGGTCACTTCGACACCAAATTGGTCTTTCACCATTTGACGCACAACAGAGACCTTAATTGATGGGTCTTGAGCAACACAATTTCTAATAAGATTGTTAATCACGGAAGATGTCAAATGTATGTGCCCAGCTGACACATTTTCAGTACTTGATACACAACCCCCATGCTTCCTTTTATACGTAACAATCTCCCATGATGGTGAATAGGAGCTCTTCCTAGCCCTAAGCCTCTAACCACACCCTCTCTTACACTTCAAGGTGAGCACAATTTTATTTGAAGTCTCAGTTTAGAACTCAACGTTCTTACGAATATGATACAATCTAACAGAGTCCAACAAGGCATCCTTGTTATTAAACATCATACCCTTTTGAAACTCTTCTTCATCGGTGTAGGTTGTATCACAATCCCAAGACCTCCAAGAGTTGTCCTCAATGTGTTCATTTAGAGAGGGGACCAGTGCATAGGGTGTAGGAGCAATGATTGTTGGAATGTTGCCTAAGCTCATGTCATTAGCTAGAGCCTCCTCGTCAGCACCCATATCATCCTCAGAAGGAGCTTATACGAATTCATTACTTTCGCTATTAACATCACCCCATGGCTCATTTGTATCTTCTAAGTTAAAAGTATCGTCATTTGTGACTTGAAATTGAAGTTGATTGGGTTCAATAGAAGGATAAGAGGAAGATGGCATAAAAGGATTTTGGGTTTCTTGGGTAGGGAAGGGCGTATGAGAAGGAGCAGAAGAAGTTATATTCATGAATGCATTTGTTTCCACAACATTGATATCTTCATTCCCTAGGGGTACCTCTTCTACATATAACTCTAAAGAAGGAGTAGGGGTAGACCTTCAATATTCCCACATTGCATCTATAGCCTTCTCATCCTCAATCGGAAAAGCTAACAAATCTCCACTCAGATTGTACTTAAGACTTAAATTAACAGTACTTCTTGAAGTGTCAATGCCAATCTTAGAGCATATAAAATGTTTAAATTCATTCAAATCCATGTATGAGTTGCATACAAACAGTTTATGTCTTCCCCCAACGTACTTAACATTGTTACTAGTTGATCGAATTGAACCATTCCAAAAGCATACAACAGTCAGACGAAATGAATTTATTCATACAACAATACATACAAAATTAACATCACCATCAGGTTCATAAATATATGACCACTATACATTTTAAATTCAACAACAAATTTACGAACAAACAAACTCATCATGAAGATCAGGGTAAATAACAACTACAATCGACGTATTCGTAGAGTTTAAGTGTAAATGACCACCATACATGACATACATTTTAAAATCAACACCAAATAAAAAACATTATAATAAAAACGTACCTCAATAAGCTGTACATGAATAAGAATTAGTTAATTGGAAGTTTAAAAACCTACATTCATGTGAAAGTTCATTAAAATCAAGTAAACCCTAATTTTTCGAATATGGAAAAAAAACACAAAAAATTAGTACCTTACGTCAATGTAGGAAGATGAAATAACTAATTAGTGGTACAAACTTGAAATTTGATGAGTTTAGTTGAAGGATTGAAGTTGATTTTAATGGTGCAAACAAGAAAGAGAGCTCGTAAGTGTCGAAAATGCAAAGAGAAGGCGTGAACTAAAATGAGGAAGAAGCAAACTGGAAAAAATAAAAAGGGCAAAGTCGTTGTTACTAACAGCGACTTTGCCCTTTTAATTTTTTTTTTTCATCTTTCGCTGTTAGTAACAGCGATTTAAACCGAGGCTAGGCTTGGATGTACGGACGCTTATTTTGGGAAATAAATTTTTACGGAGCTTATTTTTGGAATTAAGTTGTTAAATAATCTTATTTTATTCAAATTTTCTCCCCAAAAGACAATTTGTGAACAAAATGCCTATATTATACTTAATTCCTTCCTTAAAGTTCTGACAAAAAATATTTACGGAAATTAAGAAAAATAAAATATATTTTAAATGATGGTTATATTATTTTATTGAATGATAAGTTTGGTGGAGAGAAAAGTGAGAACCATAAATATTTAAAACATATTAAAATAAATTAATGGAAAAAAGTATGGGAACAATACTAAAAAATTTTCGAATAAAGTTTGTGGAAAATATGTATAGATCATCATCATTATCATCGTACCCAATATCCCGCACAAAGGTAGGGTTTGGGTGAGGGAAGGTGATGAACAATCCATATCCGTACTCCCTGATAACCAGGTTTTCGCATGTTGTTAATACTAAACCCAGATCAAACAATATTTATAACACCCTAATACAATTACAGATAGCGTACTGGTAAGTCGGGGATCGAACCACGAGGACAAGGCAAGCAAGACAAAGGGACTTGATGTAGGGAGTTTAAATGGGGAAAGGGTGTATGAACTAAACTACTAAAAGCACTAACAAAGCAAATATAAAAATGGTAATAAACGATAAAGGACAAACGAGGATGGTAGGGATCCACCCTAGGTCGGTTTCTAAGGACTCATGGAAAGCTAGGTCAAGGGAGATCGAACGGTAATCCATCCACGTATAAGCCACACGAACAACCCATAATCGCCTTAAGTCTCCGAAAAAGTGGTAGGACAAGATTCGAATTGAATATCAATCAATCAATCAACAACAACCTAACCCTAATCTAACACATGAAGAACAAGACCCAAACCTAGGGTTTCACCAAACCACAACCCCTAAGGGAACTAGTCACACATGTTAGAAGTAACTAAGACAAAGCAAGTAAATCAAAGCATGATTGAAGAACAAGTAAGCAATAACTGATAGCAAGCAATAATGAAGAACAAGTAAGCAATAAATGAAGCAAGTACTCAAACAAATGTGAAGAAAGCAATGAAAGCATTAAATGAAAGTATTGAAAGATAAGAAAGCAATAAAGATGAAATAAACTTACATAAACCAAAATCTTGAAATAAAGAATAAAAGGAATCCAAAATACAAAGCTTGAATGTAAATGAAATCAATAAAGGAAAGCTAGGGCATGAAATGAAATGGAAAGCATAAAGATTAATGTTCTAAGTTGAGAGGGAGTCTCTCAAAATAGGCATGAGGGATACATTCAAAAAAATTGGGTACATTTAGCCTAGGAACTAAGGGAACAGAAGCCCTAAAAGTAGCCCACGAATTAAGCTTGCCAAGAATTCAAAACGCACAGTTTTCGGCGCCATTCGCCCAAGCTCTGACCATTTGCCCGAATGGGCTTGATTCGGGGAAAGCAGCAAGTGTGTGCATGAATATTGGTTTCCAGCAACCATTCGCCCGAATCTCAAGCATTCGACCGAATGCTGGCCCATTCGGCCTTTCTAGGGATATTGAGCAACTTCTCTTGAGCATAGGACATTCATTCGACCGAATGGGTGAATGCTTTGGTCAAATTGGCATTGATTCGTCGCAACAAGTAACTTCGAAGTATCTCAAGGCTTCCGAACTTTGCGAGGCTTGTATGAATGGCTTGAAATGAGTGCTTGAGCTTCGATACGCGTGTCTCATCTTCGATAATGGTGTCTAAGTCTTCAACTCACGCTACTTGACCTCGAAATCTCCGAAAACACCTGAAATAACCTCAAAACACCTCGGAGACAAGAGCAGGTAAGATCGAGCGGAATATGTATAAAATTAATATAAAATAGCAAAACTCGACACTATAATGGGGACATAAAT
Organism: Amaranthus tricolor; assembly: GCF_026212465.1. NCBI lineage: Eukaryota > Viridiplantae > Streptophyta > Magnoliopsida > Caryophyllales > Amaranthaceae > Amaranthus > Amaranthus tricolor. Next base: position 13,890,786 of record NC_080048.1, read on the forward strand.
ATGCTCTGAAACGAGCACATCACTCCCTTAAAGGGAGGATTCGAGGAAAATAGTCTGTTTTACCCCCAAAATGAAAAAGCCCTGCATAAGAGGAAATAACGCCTGACAAGGTTATCTAAAGATTAAAAACTATTGATAAAACTGTTAAAAAAATAAATAAAAAATAAATTAAAAATAAAAATAAAAATAAAAATAAAATAAAAAAATAAAAAAAATAATAAAAATAGTATATGAAAAGATGAGTAGGTAAAAAACAGAGCAAGAAAGAAGCAACTACATATTAGGTTAAGAAGGCAACTAAATAACCTATTAGTTGTCCAAAACATGGATCTGGCTTCTCCAACTTTTCCTATCCCTAGTTAGATCTGCAAAGAGGTGCATCTCACTCAAGTCCTTCTTAATTTGCTCAACCCACGTTTTCTTAGGTCTTCCTCGCTTCTCTTACCCTCCACGGTGATGCTTTCTATCCTTCTAACAGGAGAGTCGGTTGTCCTTCTTTGCACATGTCCAAATCATCTTAACCTATTTTCACGCATTTTAGCAGATAATTGGGCAACGACTAGGATCTCTCTAAACTTTTGGTTTTTGATTCTATCCATTATTGTGTTACCACATATCCATCGTAGCATACGCATCTTTGCTACTTCCATCTTTTGTTCATGACTCTTCTTAACGGACCAACGCTCTATCCCAATCAACAATGCTAGTTTAATGGCAACTCTATAGAATTTACCTTCTAGTCTAACCGGGAACTTTCTATCACATAACACTCCATTGGCTATTCACTGCTTAAGCCAACCCGCTAGTATACGATGTGTAACACTCAATCAATCTCCCCATTACTCTGGATAAAAGACTTTAGATACTTGAACTTATTCGTACTTGCAACCACATTTTCTCCAATGGTCACCTCTGGATCATCATGTTGCTCATTACAACTAAAGTTGCATCTCAAATATTCTATTTTTGTACGGCTAATACGCGACCCTTTGCCTTCCAGAATTTCCCTCCATTTTTCTAATTTAGCATTAACCTCTTCACTAGTTTCTGCGACCAACACTATATCGTCCGCGAATAACATGCACCATGGCATAGTTTCCCAGATAGACTTTGAGAGCTCATCTAAGATGATCTCGAAAGGAAAGGGCTTAGTGTCGATCCCTGATGCAAGCCTACTCCGACCGGGAAAGACTTTGTAATCCCAAAGGGTGTTTGTATGTAAGTTTATGATCCATTGTACATGTCTTGTATCACTTCAATATGGCTTTACGAGATTCCCTTAGCCTCTAAGCTCTCCCAGATGATATATCGTGGTGTGCTATCATAAGCCTTTTCCAAATTTATGAACACCATGTGCAGGTCCTTTTTCCTTTCCCTCTATTTTTCCATCAGTCTTCTTAACACATGAATAGCCTTAGTGGTTGATCTCCCTGGCATGAAACCAAATTGGTGTTCCATAAAAACCACTTCTTGTCTAATTCTCTTTTCTATCACTCTTGTCCATAATTTCATTGTGTGGCTGAGAAATTTAATCCCTCTATAATTCCCACACACATGTGCATCACCTTTATTTTTGTATAATGGTATAAGTGTATTGCTCCTCCATTCTTCGGCCACTCTATGTGTCCTCTAGATAACATTCAAAAGACTGGTTAACTATTGATTGCCTTATTCTCCTAAACATATCCATACCTCAATCGGGATGTTGTCGGACTAACTGCCTTGGCTCGCCCCATTTCTTTGAGAGCTTTACTAACTTCATTTGTGGTTATGCCTCTATTTTACCCATATTCATGTTGGCGTTGGACATTGGAAGAATGTCCTCTCACCTCCTCTGGTCCTCTAGTCTCATTTAGCAAATGAGAAGAGTATTGGTACCACCTTATTTTGATGTCATCTTGTCTCAGCAAAACTTTTCCATCCTCATCCACTAGTGGAAAAACTTCATTTGCTGCGGTTTTTTGGCCATAAACTCTCGATCGTATAAATAATATAATATTATGTACGTACATATATATTTAATATTATATAAATTAAAGTCCTAAAAAATCTATACTAATTACAATTTATCAAGGACAAAAATTAGCAAGATACGCGGCAATCTTGTCTTTTAATTCACGCATCTCTCAAATTCTCAGAGGGCGTGTTTCCTTCGGAATGTCGTATAAAACCTATTATATAATACAGAATTAAAAGATTAATAAACATTAGATTTTACCATTAATAATTAATATAGTAGTAAATACATATATTATAATATAATTTAAGGACAAATGACTAAAAGTATGCAAACTACAAACGCAAAGTTAAAATCAACATATTAGAGATTATGTGAACTTAAAAATCAAAAGATAAGTTCAATTTCAAAAATAAAACTTACTCTTCCACATATGGAGTCAGAATGAACGTGTGTTTAGATGCAAGGGAATTAGTCAAAGAAGTCTCAATGTATTCTCTGACGTCATCTGGATCATTTACACATTTACTACCCGAAATCGACTCAGGACAAAACCATCCAAATTTTATTGGAGGTTCGCAAGAATTTAGCTCCTCGTAAGCCGCACTAAACTCATGAATAAGAAAATTTTGTCAGTAATTCGGTTATTAAAAAAATTAAACAACAATGCCTAACTTGTAAGATAATGAACATCACCTCATGTAGACATGGATAAGAGCTACGTTCAACATCTCTCCTCTCAAAAATTGCCCAATATCACTAGGACCAATAATTATAAATGGGCTCTTTAAAAAGCAGAATTGCTCCTTCTGCAGGTTTAGAATGATTGGGTCCTCCTCACTTTTAAAAATATATACTTATTTATAACAAACATATTTAACCCTAAAAATATATACTTATTTATACCAAATCTATTTAACCCTAAATATACATACTTCTTATTCTAGTTCTATGCTTTATACTTCAATATTAAGCACTACGTTGTAAATAAAATCATAATTCTAATAGTTAATAGAATGTAGTTTTACTCTTTATAATATATTTTTTAAGGAGTATTGTTTTTTCAATATTCTTACTATTAGTTATTTTTTTTAATATGTTATGGTTGATATTGTGAAAAAAAGTATAATCATCATAATATCTAGCATGGAAAACCTTAATCCACCTAAACATCGTAGAGAAAGACCTTGCAAAAGTAAGAATACAACGCAAATATGTCCAAATACAAGTATTATTTATATTCTACTCAAAAATAAATTTCATGATTCAAAAATAAACGTTTAAGAAAATCAAAAACACCAACATCAATTGGTTAGTCATATGTAATCGGTATTTTTTAAAAATATACTACTATATTTGTTGTTGTATGTATACAACGAAAAACAGAGAAACAAAATTAGTATACAAACAGTTGCCCTAATTTTCGAGTGTTTTCAAGAATATCTTGCAAAACTTAAATGCTTAACTAATTAAAAAGAGAAAAAAAATACCTTAATGTCGTGGGTTTTGAAGATGAACAAGACCAAATTTTGTGGGTTTATGAACCAAGAAGATGAAGAACAAGTTGAAGAAACAGTTACGTATAACAGTAGTGTTTTTCGAGTGTTTTCAATGGGTTTATGAATCAATTTGCGAAGAAAGCAGCAGATGATGAAGAATTTATGGTTTTTAGAAGATAATGAAGATGAAGAATGAAACGTTGAATGCCGAAAATGGTGGGTTTGAGAGAATACAACAGTTTACGTATTTGTGAAGTTATGAAATGAAACGTTGCATTGGCGGGTTTTAATTTTATTTAGAGTATATTTGTTGCGGTCATACACAAAAACCGCAGCAATTGAGTGTGAGTATTTGCTGCGGTCAGCTCAAAAACCGCAGCAATTGAGTGAAGCCTTTGAGTATTTGCTGCGGTCATCACAAAAACCGCAGCAATTGAATGAAGCCTTTGAGTATTTGCTGCGATCAGCTCATAAACCGCAGCAATTAATTGATTTTTTTTCTAAATTCTTTTTGCTATTTAATGCTGCGTCTAAGGAAAACCGCAGCAAATGACAAGCATCAAATAAGGCTTTTTCCACTAGTGATCCTTGATGTAACTAACTGTTTAAATGTCTTGCTTCCTTCTGGACTTGACCTTTGCAAGCTTGAAAATATGCTTCTCTCCCTCATTTGTATCTAAGTTTTTATAAAAGACTTCATAAGCCAGACTTTTGCCTCAGCTACTGCTTTCTTTGCTACCTGTTTCGCCTCGTTATAGATTTCTCTTTTACTTATCCGATCTCCCTCTTCTGTACAAGCTATAAGCTCTTTAAACCTTGTGTTTTTATCGTTTATCTTCTTCCTCACCTCCTCATTCCACCACCACGACTCCTTGTACACCTTTGATTTACCTGTTCGCATTCCTAGAATTTCTTTGGAAAGTTGTCTAATGGTGTCAGCCATAGTTTTCCACATATGATTTTCATCTTCAAATTGCTTTGGGCAATCCAACACTTTGATCCTGGTTGACTATAAAATAAAATTACTGGAAAATATGTTGTGACTATAAGTATTATTAAAATATTAAAATAATGACAAATAAGCTTAATTGCATTCAATTTATGATATAAATAAAAAGATTTTTATGGAATAACAAATAAAACAACTCATAATGACAAATAAAAACTTTAACAAACGGATGAATAAAAATAAGTATGTAAAATAAAGAGACCATAGTTAATCGAAATATTGAATAAAGTAACCTTTTTTATAAAAAAATTCGTAAAATAAACTTCGAAAAATCTTAATTCTCAAAATAAGCAACTTCATTTTTGAGCCTATGGCCAGGATTATATGTTGTTACTAACAGCGAATAAGAGAAAAAAATTACTTTGTTCGTTGTTAGTAACAGCGAACAAAGAGACAACGAACAAAGTGAGAGAATGTCATAACGTTTGAAAGGATAAAAAATTAAAAATAAGTTTGTTCGTTGTTGATACCAGTGAAAATACTACTTGTTATTTTTTTTGTCCCTTTAAACGTTATGACATTGTCCCTCTTTGTTCGCTGTTACTAATAGCGAACAAAGTAATATGTTTTCTTGTTCTCTGTTAATAACAACGAACAAACCTGACCTTAAGCTCAAACACGAAGACACTTATTTAGGAAATTAAAATTTTCTGAAGCTTATTCTGAAAACTTTTTTATAAAGTGGCTTATTTTATTCAATCTAGCATAGCTACTCAATGTATCTAGACTCTAATTAGAAAACAAAGAAAAAACATCTGGGCCCACAATAAAGTTCCTAGACGGCAACATCTCTACAAAATTTGAACAAAATAAGCAAAATAATATAAAAAAAATTCTTAAACTAGGTATGTGATAAAATTATTTCCCAAAATAAGCATGAAAATTCTTAAGCTAGGAGATGATCTTTAGACGTCTGTAGATGCCAATGTCGGCTTAGCGACTTCGAAAATGAAGTGCTAGAACTGCGTTCCTAGGAGTATGGGCTGTCTCGCGCACAGGTTCCTTGTTGCTAGAGTTAATTACAACAACCATGCCTTGTGCCTTCAATCATTTAAAATTCAAAATACTTTTTTATTATGAAAGCTCTAGGTTAAATTAAACAATATTAAAGAATACTTACAAACAGTGTCATCGTCGGTGTGGTATGTAATCAGTAGAAGTGGGTATGCCTCCAGCATCAATGGGCACACCTTGGGCGAGCAGCTCCAGGCGATAATCCCAATGGGCAATGTGTCGCCCATTGATCTCCCTCTAGTTCTTAGCTTCCTAACCCTTACGTGAGCTGAGATGAAGCTCGACCTCTGTGTCGTAAGGCGGCGGGATGCCCTATACCATCCCATATTGGCGCATTACGCACTCAAGAAGATACACTTTGACTATGTCGAAGCATATCAATGGTACAAAGGCTCTCCACGAACATGATTGCATACTCGAGTGCTGAGGCAATGAGACATATGCCTCAGCTAGATACAGGTCCCAACGAAACTACAAGTTAAGAAGCAATTAATAAATTACGCAACATGATAGTAATGAGGTTAAAGAGTCAAGCAATTACAGGTCATGTCAAAGTAGATCCAACTGATTGCAATAGAATCCCACACCAGATCTAGTGTGAGTCTTCGCGCGTCGGTCAAAGGACCATCTTTAATCCATGCGGAAGCGTGGGCGGTGGACTAAGAGGTGGAGCAACAACACCACAGCCAACAATCCTCATTGGTTGCCCAATGAGGATGTGCTCGTAAGCCCAAAGCTGTGAAATATAAACACATAACCACTCAAATGTATTAAGAGATAAAAATTAAAATAAGTAATACCCGACGAATAATTAGTGGTCCTGCAATCTCCTCACTAGTGGAAAAAACCTCATTTGCTGCGTGTCATTTGCTGTGATTTTCCTTAGACGCAACATTAAATAGTAAAAAGAAAGAAAAAAAATGTATAGTACAAATGCTGCGGTTTTCCTGATGCCCGCAGCAAATAAGCATTATTTGTTGCAGTTTTATTAAGCCCGCAGCAAATAAGTGCTTATTAAACGAGAAAAAATAAAAAAATAAAAAAAGAGCATTATTTGCTGCGGTTTTATTAAGCCCGCAACAAATAAGTATAAAAAAAATTTATTTTTAAATTGTTTTTTTTTTCGTTTAATAAGCACTTATTTGCTGCAGGTTTCTTTGAACCGCAGCAAATAATGCTTATTTGCTGAGGTTTTTAAGAAGCCCGCAGCAAATGGTCAGTTCAAAAAATATAAAAAACGCGTTTTGACGTTCAATTGCTTAAAACCCTAAAATAATTTTCTTCAAAAACACGACAACGACTGTCTTCTTCTTTAAGCTCTTCAATTTCAGAAAATTTCTTCAAAAACCGACGAAAAATCTCTTCAAGTTCTTCAAGTTTTTCAAATCATACGACTCTACTGTGTTTTGTCTTCATTTCGTTCATCATCTTCCAAACCCCATGACTTTGTTTAAGTTCTTCAAGTTCCTGTGCTTGTTGAAATTTGTTGCTTCAATAACCACCCATTGCACGAATTTCCTTCTCCATCTTTGTTTAAGTTCTTCAACCCACCATTGCTGCTTTTCCTTCAAAAGCCACGAAATTAGAGCTAGTCTTGTTCTTTTTCAAGTCATTGTTTTTTAATAAGGATTTAGTCTTTTTTTAATACTAATTTTGATTTGTTTTTCATTGTAGGTTACATAATCTTATTGTAGAAACAAAATTATCATATCTCATTACCAAGGTATGTATTTTATATTTGAATGTGAATAATTTACTTATGTATGTACTTGAATATTTGAATGTGAATAATTTTAATTAATTAGGATTTTTAGGGTAGATTGAATGTGAATAATTTACTTATGTATATATGTAGTTGTATATTTGAATGTGAATAATTACTTATGTATATATGTAGTTGTATATTTGAATGTGAATAATTACTTATGTATGTGGTATCAATGGTTCAATGGGTAGTTGTTCTTGTAAACGACATCATGGAAGATTATAATCATGTAGTTTAATTATCAAAGTTCCTTGGTGATTGATTGTTGATAATGTATTATTCATTTTCTATTTTTAGGATTAAGTTGGTATTCTAATGTACTTCTAGGATGTTAATTAATTATGTTTTTAGATGAGTTTAATGTTTATTTGTGTTTCGTTGGATTTGCAGATTGATAGTTTGCCATGTTGATTTTTATTCGAAGGACAAATATTCTCAACTCTAATCCACTATTCACTTTCGCAAGCTGCTTTCTATATGAAACATGTAGGATTGAATCTCAAAAACCGAGAGCTTTTGATGTGTGACACTCTTTTTGGAGTCAAGTATTCATTATTTTTATGACTAGAGTAAGTTTAAAAGTAATTGTGTCAAGTTTAAAAGCACCTTTTGATTTATTAGGACTTTAATTTGTATATGCAAATATTATTATGTTATAAATACGATCGAGAGTTTACAAAGAGATTATCGGTGTTAATTGGTGATTATCATTGGATTAATCATTGTTTATTACATTGTACATTATTGGATTATTTAATATTATTAAAGGAAAAAAAAGGCTATTATTTGCTGCGGGCTTCTTAAAAACCGCAGCAAATAGTCATACACTATTTGTTGCGGTTTTTTAAGAAGACCGCAGCAAATAGCCTTTTTTTGCTGCGGTTTTAAACCACAGCATTTAAAATAGGCCATTTGCTGCTATCACTATTGCTGCAGGTCAAAATCGCTGCATATTATGGCCAAAAAACCGCAGCAAAAAAGGTTTTTTCCACTAGTGCCTTCACATTCTTTTTGGAGGCACCACATAACCTCGTGTAGAGGTAACCTAGGGTCGTGGATCCCCAACTATATTCCTAAATGCGCTCCTAGGGTGCATCGAGTAACGTTAAGTATTACAGTTGTACTTGGCTACTAGTCTTGGGGGCAAACAAGGTAGCACCAATTAGATATAAGAGATACCCCTTTGCGTATCTCTCAACAGTGACCTCATCAGCACCCTTAAGGAGGTGTGAGAATGTTTGCGCTAGCCAAATACAATACAACCTGCTCCCTCGAACGACCTTAGAGGGAGGTCACACTCTTAGGACCCTCTCAACGATATCTCGCCAGCTGACTAGCTAGCGTCCATTAGTGGACAAAACATGTCCCTCTATGAGAAGTCGTGTGAGTACAGCTACATCTAAGAGAGTGATAATAGCCTCACTCAATGGAAGGTGGAAGGTATGCGTTTCTTGATGCTAGCGCTCGACTAGAGTCATGATCATTGCACGATCGACTCTCCCGTAATTGACGGGGTGGAAGTCATACAACTTCGCTTGCTGTACGTAAGAAATGATCCGTGCGTCTATCTCTCACGGAGGAGAGTCGTGATGCCTAGTGTATATAGTTTTAGTGTCGGAGACCTAAGAGCAAAGATAAAACATACTTTATTCTACATGTGCAACTAACCATTAATTTTGATAGTTCATTCAATAAATATGAACTTAACTATAACCTAGACATCCCAAAACTACTCTTGTGATCTGCCTGCATAGTTAGCACACTATGATCATGAGGGCCTAGAACTGCTGGATCCATCTCTACTATTTGAGCACACGACAATAGGAAGATGTTATTGTGTTGTGACTACATGACCATTATGAGAATATTTGGATAATAGGAAAATTGCGCACATTCGATCCTAAATCTCATCCTAGAAGGAAGCCACTAAATAACATTTAGTAATGACATATAACAGCGAACAAAGACGGGGCTAAATTCAACAGTTACCCTCTTCTTCCTTATTTTCCCCAAATTCATAAACCCCAAAATCAAACATACAAAAAACTTCCCCCAAATTCCTCCATTAAAAAGCTTCAATTCTTCAGTCCATCCCTCCCTCTTTCAAATTAACATCACTAAAGTCTTAATGAAACATAATTGGGATTGATTTTAAGTAATCTTTTAGTTGATTTATGCTTAAATCGAATTTTAGGGTTTATTATAATTTTCTTTTCTTTATTCAAATGCAGGATCCACATTTGCAAATCAATACTTCTTAAGGTCATCATTAGCTAATTAAGGTACTTAAATGTTGATTTTTTTAGTTATTTGTGTATTTTTTTTTTGTAAGTATGGTTGTTGATGGTGAATATTTGTGAATGTTGTTATTATTAGTTATTTGTTTCAGTCATGATCTTGAATAGTTGTGAAAGGTGTATTTTTTTTGTAAGTATGTAAAATATACTTGTTTTAGTCATGATCTTGAATAGCTATGAATGATACAAAACTAGAGAATGATACTACAAGCTGTACAGAGACTACAAGCTGTGAATGATAAGTGGTGAATGATACAAGCTGTGAAGAGCACTGAATATTTGTAACTTACAACTTGGTATCATCTAATTAAGGTACTTTGTAGTTGATTTTTTGTAAGTATGATTGGAAATAGTTATAATTGGGCCATTTGGGTTATTGGTCTCACGGTATGACGGTCTCTCGCAAGACGTGCTGATTAACAATTACTAATGTAAAAACTTGATTCCTTAGAGCTTTTTTTGAATCCTAGCTAGGGATGGTCATGGGGCGGGTCTGGGGCGGGTCTGGCCAGATCCGAACCCGGACCCTTTTATTATTTATATATACAGACCTGGATCCGGACCCTAAGGGTCCAAAATTTTCAAACCCAGACCCAGACCCAGACCCTCCGGATCTGACGGGTCTAGGGTCCTAGATAGGTACTTAATGGGTCTTAAACAAAGTCTCTTTGATTGTCAAAATTGAACCTTTTGCGACTCTTTTTTGTAATTTTGTAAGCAACTTATTATCGTATTACAAACACTTGTTCGAGTCTATGAAATTCAAATACAAAATAATTACTAAAAAGTAAAAAAAAATATTTAATTGTATAGGGTCCGAGTCCGGGTCTGAGGGGGGAGTCTAGGGTCTGGGTCCGGATCCGGGTCTGTACCTTGAGACCTGGACCTGGACCCGTCAAATATTTTCTGGATCCAGATCCAACCCGGATCCGATGGGTCTCAAAAAATAAGACTCAGACTCTTAAAAAAAGGGGCGAGTCCAACAGGGTTCTGGACCCATGACCATCCCTAATCCTTGCCTTTAATAATGTTAACAGCTAGTCTCTTGAGAGACCGTCTCTTTAAGAGAAGTATCTCAAGCCTAACCCATTAAAGATTAATGCCTACTTACCATATTCTTAATGCCTACTAATATTCCTCTTAATGCTTAATTACCGTATCCTAAATAATTATTAATTCCTACTTACAATATTTTAAAAAATATATGATGGGCCAGCCCAATTAGAGATGGTCTCTCAAATAGACGGTCTCTCACAAGAATTTGTGTAATGTTAATTGGAGAAATAATTCTCACTTTGTATCCATGGGAAACCTATTTCCCATGGTATTATCCACGTAGGATGGATCATTTTTTTTAAGTCATTATGATCAAACCGCTACTTGAGAAAGAGATTTTTTATGAGTACCAAAATGCCATCTCAGATAGCTATTTAGTCCAACTAATGCTCTTTTTTTTAAAAAATTTTTGTTAAGATGGCAGTTTGGTTAGACAACTTTTTAATCTTTTTTATTAATTCCAAACCACCATCTTAGGCAGTGATTTGGTCTGTGTGATTTACAATCCAACTTTTTGTACAATTGAATGCTCATTAATGCTTTTCACAACATGCATTAGAATAGTTGAATCCTCTGTATTTCATAATAAATCAACCAATAACCAAACAAGTAATCAACCATGTAGAAATACTAATGGATGATCGAATGCAACAAGAGAGGGGGGTGAATTGTTGTGTAGTAGGTTTAAGATTTTTTGCTCAACTTTTTGCGGAATTATATTAAGTAAAGGACAAAACTTAAACTTAAAAACGAAAAGAAAAATAATAAAGGAGACAAGGATTTTTACGTGGAAACCTTCTTGGCCTAATAAGAAGGAAAAACCACGACCCCCCGGGATTTCAAAATTCTCACTATGTTAAGGCAATCAATTACAATTACACATAACAATAATTTGCTTCACTTGAAGCTTCTCAATTCTCTAAGTGCTTTTCTCAAAGCTTCTCTACTTAGGCCTAATTCTCTTCTTTTCTATTCTCTCCTTCTCTTTCTCTTCTCACGATTCTCTCTTCTACTACCCTTAGACTTCCCACAAGTCTAATTACAACAATAACACTCAATTACCCTTTACAAGGCCAATTCATAAAGATCAAAATGAAATAGTTGCATTAAGAAAAATATTATGAATTAATTGGCATTAAAAACTTAGAATATTTTTCTCAAATAAATCTCCCTTTCGATGGACACTCTTAATTCATGCATACCCATCTGAACCGTAAGTTCCCTCTTTTAAAGGGGAACAGCAAGCAGTGCACTCAGCCCATGTTCTCCAGGAGCTGCACACATTCCACGTTCTCCATAACTAACTTACTCCCAAAGAAAACGGAAAGTTAGTTAAAGGTAGGAGTGGAATGTAACTGCTGTACACATGCACGGTTAAAACATCATGGGTTAAGGAAGATCCTATTTTATAGGAGACCAATTCAAAGTAGAGAACAAGTCTCTTGAATTCCGAGTTTATAGGAGATAAACAAGGAATTGATTTTCTCCATGTTTTTAGGCGAATTAAAATTATTTTGCCAATTAATAAATAAATTTAATTAAGCAACTAATTAAATTTTAACCTTTTACATTAACTAAAAGCAGAAAATATAATTTTCGTAACTTCCAGTCAATGTCTTCTTCGGACCTGTATCGTGAGGAACAGCACACTGTCTCCATCTACAACATTCGTCAGAACTTCAACTCTAGGAACAACAGACTGTTTTCCAGAGCAATTTCCCAACTTCTTGGATATTTGAGACATGTACTTCTTCCACGAATCAAGTCATAGGCTTCATCAACGATTCACATTAAATCGGATATATACCTACAAAACAATCTCTAAAAATATGTTTGTTTATTTACAAGTGAAGTCATCATCAAAACCTTAAGAGGCCAACAAATTCCCCCTTTTTGATGATGGCAAATTTTATAAACAAACTTAAGTAAAAATAGAGTAAATCAAAATTCATAGAGCATACTAGAGATTAAAGTAACTCTAATTAACTTAGCAAATCAACTTGTTAGAATATAATTTACCAAGCATTCATAAACAAACAGTTTACTCTTAAAATATCAAATATTTTTCAAAAGTTTTCAAAATTAATTAACTTAAAACCTAAATGAAATAAATTAAGTTAAACTAAAATAGATAAAGACTAACATAATATAATAACCTAATATAATAAAACTAACATAATATAAGCTAACATAATAGAACTATAATAAACCTAATAATAATAATAAACATAACTAATTAAACAAAACAAATATAAAACACAAGAAAAACATAAAACATACATTGTTAAATAATATCAACAGAAAGATATCAACAGAAAGATCATCTTGAAATATAAACACAGCAGCACACAGCAAAACACAACATTCATAAGAATCAATATAAATCAACCAAGATTTGTAACTGTGTATTCACTGCTCCCCTGTTAAGTTTGTGCATAATCTTCCCCCTTTTGACATCAATCAAAAAGAATTGGGAGTTATCAAATCTCAGCACAAACCATATAGATTTGTTAGTGATGAAAACAACAAACAACAATAATAAAAGCAAGTGCTATGAACAATGATTAAACCTGCATAGAGTTAATTGTTTCAGACCATGAAAATAAAAACAAAGAAAAGTAGCAATTGTTCAAAGTTACAACAACCATGTACCCCAGATGGTACAAGGCAAAAAAAATGAAATTGTTTGAGAAGTGATACAGCCAACAAATCATTAAATTTTTGAGCAGAGGGATCAACGGTCAGTCTCTTCATCAATGTACTCAGTCTGCACCTCCACTGTGTCCAGCTTGGCACCAAGGCGTTGTTCCATTTGGTTTAGCTGATCCACAATAGAAGCAAGCGAGACACGAGTTTCATCCTGAAATGCAATGAATTGAGACTGTAGATCAAGGAGCTTGGAGAGGATGGTATGTAAGGAAACTGCAGGAACAGAGTCAAAGTTAGTACAGCCAATATTGGGTGAAGTATGTGATTGTGGTGGTGGTGTACATGGGATAGGTGATGGTGGTGGTGATGGAATTTTATGTGGTGGTGAATTGGCTGGCTTGGGAGAGGTAGGTTCATCAGATGTTGGCTTAGAGATGGTGTCAGATGGTGTTTCATCAACCAAAGTAGCCTTGCGTTTCGAGGCCAACCTCCTACTCTTCCTTTGTATTGACTTAGCCTTTTTCCTCAGAGCTATCACAATCTCTTCATCACTTGTATCATCACAAAGATTGTGATGAGCCTCTTCTCCTAAGGCTCCCTCCTGTTCTGCTTCCCCCTTACTGGGTTCTCCATCCTGTTCCCCTTTTTCTTCTGTTTCAATATGGTCAGTGGGAACAGGCTCTTGCTCCTTTTCCTCTTTTTCTTCCTGATCTCTCTCTCTCAATTTTTCTTCTTCTTTTTCAATATCTTCCTCATCAGATTCTACTTCAACAACCCCTTCATGCATCAATACTCCCTCATCATTCAATTTCAAATGCAAATTTTGTAAACATTTAGCACCAATTTTCATATTGGGACCCATTGGGAACTCCAACCCTTCCAATGGGACCTCAAACTTCCTAAAAATCCATGTTAACAACCCTCCATAACCAATAAAACTTTTCTTTTCAATGCAGTCTGATAAATGAGAGATCATCAACGAAGGAAAATTTATTTTAATATGTTTTTCCATGCAGTAAATCAAGGTGGCATCACGCAAACTCACTTGACTACGTTTTGAGTTTCGTGGTAAGATAAATCTGCGAGCAACATTGTACAACAATTTATGCATAGGGGACAGAACATTGTGACTGATCTTCCCCTTTTGATCAATTCCTAAAAATTTTAAAATTGTTCGTTCATTAATGCCAGAAAATGCAATCTTTGACCCAATATGATATGTATCGAAACCAACATTGGGAACATTAAACCATTCCCCTAATAAAGCGCTGTTAAATTCAATTTTAACAGTTTTAACAACACTAGTACACATACCGCCATCATTAGAGAAATTTACAATAAATTCTCTCATTAGGTTTGGAAAAATCGAATTGCAACTGAAATTTGACATTAACAATTCCCATTCTTGATACTGTAAAATCTCATGCAATCTAGGAAAGTTCGTAGAATCATACCAATATTTGTCCAACCCGAACCCTACAGTCATCTCCTTTGAGACTTCTTCTGCGCTGTTTGGATCAACATGCTTCGATCGCTTAACTACTCTAGAAGATGAACCACCTGTTGACATTTTTCTTTTGGTACTGGTGGGTTCAGTGGAGTGTTTCGGTGATTCCTGTGTAGTTTCAGTTGGTGTTGGTGGTGCGTCCTGCAGTAATGGAGGTGGAAGTACTACCCTTAGTGGTTTTGGTTGATCGGGCATACAGGATTTCGGAGTTTTCTTGCCTGATTTAGAGGATTTGGGGGTTTTCATTTTTGAATTTTGAAGGTTTTTTGAGAGGAAGAAGGACGGTTCTTGAGTGAGAGATTGAGAGAAGGTTTGGGAAGGTGACGTGAAGCAGGGGTTTTTAAATTATTGAAGAGACGGTTACTCCTCCAAGTCCCATCTCTTTATTGCTTTGCATTACTTGAGTGAAGAAGAACCGTTTTCCCAAAAGTTCTCAGACGGTTTGGCCGTATAAAAATGTTAAATATGAATAAAATATAAAATAAGAAATAAAGAAAATTAATTATGATTTTATGAAATATTATGAAGAAAATGATGAACACATTGCTTTGGTCTGATTGAATTAACAACATGCAAACATAAAAACATTCGTAGTACAAACTTTATTACGTGTTTACTTGATTCGTGCAATAATTGATTTTCAATCAAGATTTTGAGATTGATTCCTGACCTCTTCATTTTCATGATGCTTCAATGGGAAATATATGCAACTAACTTTAGTGGAGCTTGATCATACCAAGTTCCAATCTCATCTTTTCATATTGTTCCCTAGGAAGTGGTTTGGTCAGAATATCTGCAACTTGTTCATTTGTGTTAACATGCTTCAATACAATATTTTTGTGTTCTACGTTATCCTTTAGAAAATGATGTCTAATGTGTATATGTTTAGCACGTGAATGATGCACTGGATCTTTGGATATACATATGGCACTGGTATTGTCACAATAAATAGGAATGCATTCAACTTTAATACCAAAATCTCTAAGTTGCTGTTTTATCCAAAGCATTTGGGAACAGCAGGCTGCTGCAGCTACGTATTCAGCTTCTGCAGTGGATAATGCAACTGTGTTTTGTTTCTTGGAACTCCATGAAACTAAACATGAGCCAAGATATTGTACCATACCTGATGTACTTTTTCTATTAACAAGATCACCTGCATAATCTGCATCACTAAAACCTTTTAAATCATAAACATCACTTTTAGGATAAAATAGGGACAAGTCGTCTGTTCCCTTCAAATATCTCAAAATTCTCTTTACTGCCGTGAGATGTGATTCTTTAGGACTTGATTGAAATCTTGCACATAAACCAACACTAAAAGAAATATCAGGTCTACTTGCAGTTAGATACAATAAAGAACCTATCATGCCTCTATACATGGTTTGATCTACGTTGTTCCCATTTGGGTCTTCATCTAGTCTAACATTGGTAGCCATAGGTGTGTGGTTGGTTTTAGAGTTGTTTAGTCCATATTTCTTAAGAAGTTCTTTAATGTATTTTTGTTGATGAATAAAAATACCATTTTCAGTTTGTTTAATTTGCAAACCAAGAAAGAAATTTAATTCTCCCATCATGCTCATTTCAAATTCTGTACCCATAAGGTTAGCAAATTCTTTACATAATAAATCATTAGTAGCACCAAAAATAATATCATCAACATAAATTTGAACAACCAAAATATGAGAACCTTTATTCTTAAAGAACAAGGTTTTGTCGATTTTTCCTCTTACAAAGTTATTTTGAATCAAAAACTTTGAAAGTCTTTCGTACCATTGCCTAGGTGCTTGCTTCAAGCCATATAGGGCTTTGTCAAGCTTGTAGACATGATTAGGACAAGAGGTATTCTCAAAACCTGGGGGTTGTTCCACAAAGACTTCTTCATCAAGGTAACCATTTAAGAAAGCACATTTCACATCCATTTGATATAATTTAAAATTCATAAATGCAGCAAAAGAAATTAAGATTCGGATAGCCTCTAACCTTGCTACTGGAGCAAAAGTCTCAGTGTAATCAATACCTTCTTGTTGATTGTAACCTTTAACCACGAGTCTAGCTTTATTTCTAACAATTATTCCATGCTCATCAAGCTTGTTCCGAAATACCCATTTCAAACCAATAACTTTCTTGTTTTTCGGTTTGGGTTCCAAGTGCCACACTTTATTTCTCTTAAACTCATTTAGTTCATCTTGCATGGCAACTATCCAATCGGAATCCTTTAAAGCTTCCTCGTGATTTTTAGGTTCAAGTGATGATAGGAACGCAAAGTGTGCATAAAAGTTTCTCAATTGAGATCTAGTTTGTGTTCCCTTATTTATATCACTTACAATTGAATCAAGAGGATGATATCTTTGATACTTCCAAGGTTTAGGCACAAATTCTCTTGAAGGAACAGTAGCATGTTCTTGTTCAGTAACTTGATTGACATTCTGTTCAGCTACTGGATCATTTTGTTCATCTGTGGGAACAGCTGGATTGGGAACAGTCTGCTGGTCCTGTTGTGCTGGCAGTTCCTGGATTTGGTCAGTTTCTTCTGCCTCTTCTTGTATCGACTGTTCGCTTGCTGTTCCTCGATCTTGCACTTTTATTCCTTCATCTTCATCTTCCAAATTTGCAAGACCTATTTTAATATTACTTGATTCTTGTTCACTTGTTGAAAAGTTAGTTTCATCAAAGATTATGTGAACAGACTCTTCTACACACATTGTTCTCTTATTATATATTCTGTAAGCTTTGCTTTGTGATGAATAACCAAGAAACACTGCCTCATCACTTCTTTCATCAAATTTACCCAAATTTCGTTTTCCATTTACATGTACAAAACATTTGCATCCAAACACACGAAAGTAGGAAATATTTGGTTTAACACCCTTAAGTAATTCATAAGGTGTCTTTGAAGTGATTGGTCTAATTAGTACACGATTCAATATATAGCATGCAGTGTTAACGGCTTCTGCCCAAAAATTCCTAGGTAGACCGCTAGCAATCAACATGGTCCTTGCCATTTCTTCTAAAGTCCTATTTTTCCTTTCTACCACACCATTTTGTTGTGGTGTTCTAGGTGCGGAAAAATTGTGATTTATGCCATGTTCATTGCAATAATTCATAAAGTTTGAATTTTCAAATTCTTTCCCATGATCAGACCTAATGTGAACAATTTGATTATTGGTAGATTTTTGTGTTTTATTAGCAAAGGAAACAAACTCATCAAAAGCTTCATCTTTGCTTGCCAAAAATAAGGTCCACGTGAATCTACTATAATCATCAACAACAACAAACACATACTTTTTGCCACTACGGCTTTGTGTTCTCATTGGTCCACATAAATCCATATGAATTAATTCTAATGGTCTAGTGGTAGTCACAACGTTCTTTAATTTAAAGGATGACCGCACTTGTTTCCCTTTAGCACAAGGATCACAAACTTCATTTTTAAGGAATTTTATTGCAGGTAATCCTCTTACTAGGTCTTTTGATCTTAAAGTGTTAATCAATGAATAACTAGCATGACCTAGACGCTTGTGCCAAAGAAGTGGGTCTTCTTCAATAACACTTAAACACGTTAGACTGTTTCTGGGAACAGTGTCCAGGTCCACCACATAGGTGTTCCCTTTTCTGATTCCCTCCAGCACAGGGTCTCCTGTACTGTTCCTAGAAATTATGCATTTTTCAGAAGTAAACTTAACAGAGTTACCTTTGTCGCAAAATTGAGAAATACTTAACAAATTGTGTTTTAAATTCTCGACTAAAAATACATTATCAATGGCATGGGAACTAGACCTTCCAACCTTTCCTTTGGCGATTATCTCACCCTTCATGTTGTCACCGAAGGTTACTGTTCCCCCATCATAGGCTTCAAGTGAGAGAAATTTAGATTTATCACCCGTCATATGCTTGGAACACCCACTGTCGAGATACCATGAGTTGTTCCCCCTCACTTGAACCTGCAAAGCAAACTAATGGTTAGGTGCAGGAACCCATTTATCCTTGGGTTCCTTGTCGATAATATTTGAATCATATTTCTTAATCCATGTACGTTCGACATAATTTTTATTTGCTTTGACATGCTGTTCCCTCTTTATACATTGATGTTTTAGGTGTCCACTTTTACCACAGAAGGAACATATTTTGCTACTAGGGAGATCTACATAGAACTTTTTCTTTTTATCATTCCTTATATAGCCTAGACCTTCTTTACTTTTGGTTTTAGCATTTAGAATCCATTTGGGAATTTCATTGATTTTCCCTTTTCCTCTTAAGTTTATTTTATTTTTCAAATTTTCATTTTCAATTTCGTAGGATTCTAATTTTGATTTCAATTTTTGAAATTCAGTGCTAACCACGTGAGAGGTTTTATCATTTTCAACCGATTTTGATCTTAACAATTTGCTTTGATTTAATTCAATATTAAGAGTGATATATTCCTGTTTTAATTTCTCCAACTGCTCTTTCAAAATGATATTCTTATCTAGCAAATCAAAAAATCTACTTTGCACATCGATTCTAAAGGAGTTTAGATATGAGATATGATCTTCACTTAAGTTAAGATCTTTCTCAATTTGGAGACACTTAGCTGTTTTTTCGTCTAGCTTTTCTTGTGTCTCTAAAATTAATTTGATTAAATTATTTTTACTCATGTTGGTCAGTCGTTTAGGAGATGGAACAGAAAGCATTACCTCTTTTTCTTTGGATTCTTCATGAGATGCCATGAGGCATAGGTTTGCTGTTTCCTCCTCCACTGGAGCTTCTGTCTCAGCCTCGCTTTCCGTATCTCCCCAAGCTGCTACCATTGCTTTTCTAAAATCTGTTTTAAAATTACCCTTCTTATATTGTCTTCCAACTTCTTTTGCTTTTCCCTTGCCCTTCTCATTTTTCCATTGAGGGCAATTCTTGATGAAGTGTTCAGTGCTCCCACACTTGTGGCATTCAAAACTTGTCTTCAAGTTCGGTGTTCCCTTCTCTTTGTTATTCCTTTGATTACCATACCTTCTGTTCCTGAAGAATTTTTTGAATTTTCGAGCCAACAGTGCTGCTTCCTCTTCACCAGTTTCTGATTCATCGCTATCATCAGCTGCTAGAGCCAGTCCTTTGTTTCGGGAACTGTCAGCTGTTCCCAAATGCAATTCATGGGTCATGAGAGAACCAGCCAGCTCTTCCAAATTAAACTTGGTGAAATCTTTGGACTCCTGGATGGCTGTTACCTTTGCTCTCCAGCGTTCGTCTTGAGGAAGACTCCTAAGCACTTTTCTAACTTGTTCATCAACGGGAATGATTCTACCAAGAGAGACTAACTCATTCGTAATATTTGTGAACCTAGTGAACATTTCTTGAATGTTTTCCCTAGGTTCCATTACGAATCTTTCATATTTGGACATTAGCAAATCAATCTTGGATCTCTTTACTTCACTAGTACCTTCATGGGTAACTTCGAGTAGGTCCCAAATCTGCTTAGCGGTTTTACAACCCATAATTCGATTGTGCTCATTTGGACCAAGACCACAGTGAAGTAGCTTGATAGCAAGAGCGTTCATCTCCATCTTTTGAAAATCTTCCTTTTCATATTCAGTGATTGGTTTTGGAACAGCTTCATTGTTGGAGTTGATGGTCGTCACCTCAAAGTCTCCAATTTCAATGACTCTCCAAACTTGATAGTTTTCGGCCTTTATGAAGACTTCCATTCTATTTTTCCAGTAGGTATAGAATTTCCCATCGAACATGGGTGGCCTTTGTGTGGAGTACCCCTCTTCCATGCGCTCGTTCATCTTCAACATCTTTCCAGGGAACAGGATACTGCTCTCAGGGTTTCCTGATTAAATGAGGAACAGGGCTCTGATACCAATTGTAGAAATACTAATGGATGATCGAATGCAACAAGAGAGGGGGGTGAATTGTTGTGTAGTAGGTTTAAGATTTTTTGCTCAACTTTTTGCGGAATTATATTAAGTAAAGGACAAAACTTAAACTTAAAAACGAAAAGAAAAATAATAAAGGAGACAAGGATTTTTACGTGGAAACCTTCTTGGCCTAATAAGAAGGAAAAACCACGACCCCCCGGGATTTCAAAATTCTCACTATGTTAAGGCAATCAATTACAATTACACATAACAATAATTTGCTTCACTTGAAGCTTCTCAATTCTCTAAGTGCTTTTCTCAAAGCTTCTCTACTTAGGCCTAATTCTCTTCTTTTCTATTCTCTCCTTCTCTTTCTCTTCTCACGATTCTCTCTTCTACTACCCTTAGACTTCCCACAAGTCTAATTACAACAATAACACTCAATTACCCTTTACAAGGCCAATTCATAAAGATCAAAATGAAATAGTTGCATTAAGAAAAATATTATGAATTAATTGGCATTAAAAACTTAGAATATTTTTCTCAAATAAATCTCCCTTTCGATGGACACTCTTAATTCATGCATACCCATCTGAACCGTAAGTTCCCTCTTTTAAAGGGGAACAGCAAGCAGTGCACTCAGCCTATGTTCTCCAGGAGCTGCACACATCCCACGTTCTCCATAACTAACTTACTCCCAAAGAAAACGGAAAGTTAGTTAAAGGTAGGAGTGGAATGTAACTGCTGTACACATGCACGGTTAAAACATCATGGGTTAAGGAAGATCCTATTTTATAGGAGACCAATTCAAAGTAGAGAACAAGTCTCTTGAATTCCGAGTTTATAGGAGATAAACAAGGAATTGATTTTCTCCATGTTTTTAGGCGAATTAAAATTATTTTGCCAATTAATAAATAAATTTAATTAAGCAACTAATTAAATTTTAACCTTTTACATTAACTAAAAACAGAAAATATAATTTTCGTAACTTCCAGTCAATGTCTTCTTCGGACCTGTATCGTGAGGAACAGCACACTGTCTCCATCTACAACATTCGTCAGAACTTCAACTCTAGGAACAGCAGACTGTTTTCCAGAGCAATTTCCCAACTTCTTGGATATTTGAGACATGTACTTCTTCCACGAATCAAGTCATAGGCTTCATCAACGATTCACATTAAATCGGATATATACCTACAAAACAATCTCTAAAAATATGTTTGTTTATTTACAAGTGAAGTCATCATCAAAACCTTAAGAGGCCAACAAACCACCTAATCCACCATTGTTTCAAATAAAAGATTAAAAATATACACATTAATTACAAAAATAACGCACATATATCGCAAAATAATCCATCCAAAATGATATAAAAAGTTCAATATATACAATAGTTATCCTAATTCTAGTAATCTAGCTCTCCAGTTACAGGCATGGGGGATCGTGTGTTGGGATTGGTATTGTAGGGTTCATTTTCAAGACTCAAGTGGAAGATTGACCATTTCCGATCCAAGAATAAAACATGCAGTCGATTTAGTGGAGAGTTTTTAACATTTTGACATGTAGCCTATTTAGTACCTATTTGGCTTGATTTTTTATAGGCTTTGATAAACTATAGCCACCTTATTAAAATGCCAACTAAGATATTTCACATTTATTTTGAATAGAAGAGGTGGAAGGAGAAGAGGCTATTGGTGAGTTCACCCCAAAAGATAATTAAATGTTGATACCTAACATATAATCTTAGCAAAAAGACCACAACGAGGACGTGGTTAGCAAAGAAGGCGTGCCTTTAGGGTTGAAAAACGCCTATGGTAAAGAGTGTGTGATCTTGCAACCAAGTGGAACCATATTAACAACCAAAGATTTTGTGACCTTCAAAATTAGTATAAAGAAGGAACTAATGGAAAAATGAATGCCAAATTGTTGTTATCTTAGAGCAAATGGGATTACCTCTTGTTGACTCGACTAATGTTAACCTTGGTGATAATTTAATTCGACAAGCACATCCTAAAAGTCCGTTCGATAGAGTAGAGGACTGACTTAGAGCACCGAGCCTATCAATCTCATTACTCAAATTCCATCACTAATGCCTAAGTTAAAGGTAAATTGATACAATGTACTACATACTTACATGGCGACGATGATAATATGATACTAATTAAACCAAACATAATTTTTAGAAGGAGTCTCCTTATACTCTTTTACTTCCCTTGTTAGGTTTGGACAAAGATGAATTTTAAGCTTTTTGTTTATAAGTTGTTTATATTGTATTTACTTTGAAAATAAGAAAGTATTAAATAAATTAAATTTATATTATTTATCGATTTAAATCGAATTGATTCGTTTGATTAAGAGCATGTTCACTTCATCTGATCTAATTGAATCTGATCTAATTACTAAGATATGATCTAATATGGTCTGATCTAATCTGAATCTTTTTGATTTGTTATGATCTGATCTGATCTTATTTGGTTTCATAAAGTTTTTATTTTTATTATTATTATTATTATTATTATTATTATTATTATTATTATTATTATTATTATTATTAAGAAATTAATTAAACTAATATTGATATTATTTAATTAATTAATTAGATTATTAATTAATACTAATAATATTATTATTATTATAATTATTATTTAATCATTTATATATTTTATTATTTAATTCATTAATTATTTAATTAATAAATATTGTTAATTAAACAATTAATATAATAATATTATCATTATTTATATTATTAAAATTATTATATATATCTAATATTAATCTTAATATTAATATTAATATTCATATTAATTATTATTATTATTTTTATTATTATTAATTAAATAATTAATAATATATTTTTATTATATAATTAATTAATTGAATAATAATTTATTATTATTATTATTATTATTATTATTATTATTATTATTATTATTATTATTATTATTATTATTATTATTATTATTGTTATTATTATTGTTATTATTATTATTATTATTATTATTATTATTATTATTATTATTATTAATATTATTATTATTAGTAGTAGTAGTAGTAGTAGTAGTAGTAGTAGTAGTAGTATTTTTGGCAGCTAAAAGAGGAATATATTAACTCCAAAAGAAACCTTTTACAACCCAGGCTATAAAAAAACGCTTCCCAAACACGAAAGGAAAGCTACAAACGGCAAAATACCAAGCAAACAAAAAAAAAACCACCAAGAAACAACACAACTTACACAATAAGCCAGACTTTACACTAATCATCAAGTCTAGAAGCAACATAAAAGAGGACCCTATTAGCAACTTGATCAGCAGGGGCGCCCTTCTCTCCAAACACCCGTAAGTTCCTTTAATTTGGAGCCATGTTTGATATATGATTTCAGTCCAAAGCATAACAATGACAGAGGCTCTACTTTGCTTTCTCTTGCATTTCCTACTCATCTACTGCACAACATTATCAAAGGAGTTAGGCCAAGCAAACTTAAAAACACGATGGATATAAAAATGAATCTCCTTGATATAAGCACATTGATTAAACAAGTGCTCCCTATCTTCCTCCTTGTAATGACAAAGCACACACATAGATCACAAGCAAGACCCCACTGGATAAGTCTATCTTTAGTGGGGAGTCTATTCTGAAGAATTTTCCACATACAGATGACACTTCTAGGAGAGGCCTTATTATTTCACTATAAAGCCCTCCATGAAGGTTTAGAAAGCGTGGCCAACCTGTCCATATAAGCCCTCTTGGTGCTGAAATTCCCATTTAACACATACTTGTCTAGATCATCCCAGCTGGACAAAAAATCTCTACTAGCAATAATCCTACTACGCATCTATGAAGCAATACCCATAGACTTTTGAGGAAAACAAAGCTCCTGTAAGACACTCTCCAAGAAAGATCACTCAACAGAATCATAGGTCTTGGCCATATCCACCTTAAGCATACATCTAGGGTTGACATGAGCCCAAGAATAACCTTTGATGAGGTCATTAGCCAACAAGACATTATCAATAATAAGTCTTCCAGGAATAAATCCAGACTGAGCTTTGCCAGCAATATCACCAACAACTCTCTAAAGCCTACTAGTGAGGATTTTTGCGATAATCTTATAAACCACAGAGCAACAAGAAATAAGCCTAAAATCCTTCACAGAAGAAGCATTAGGAATCTTAGGGATCAAAGTTATAGCATAGGAGAGAAGAAAACATCATTATCAAAGAAATCAGAAACAACATCAAAGATTTCATATTTGATAATGTGCTATACTTTCTTAAAAACGAAAGAATTAAACCCGTCAAGCCCAGGGCTTTTACTATCATCTATACCTTTGAGAGCCTGCTCCACATCCTCCATAGACACAGTTTGAATCAGACCAAGAGCCTGAGAATGAGTCAGCTGAGGGCCATCCCTCATTGCCTGAATATCAATACCAATAAGCGTATCAGCAGTAGTACTCAACAGCTTAGAATAGAAGTTGGTAACAAGCGTCTTGATCTGCCTCTCCTCACTCACTACAAGACCTCTATCACCTTTCAGAAAATCTATTCTGTTTCGACCAGTTCTATACTTCACAACACTATGGAAAGAATAAGTATTCGAATCACCCTCTCTTAACCAATGAATGTTAGCCTTCTAGCGCAAAGCAGATTCCTCCATCCCTTGCCACTTCTTAAGCTGCTTAGCAGCAACTCTTTCTATAGACTGAAGCCCCCCATCAAAAGGACTACCCTGAAGGTTAGATTGAACCTCATCCAAAGCCTGCTGCCATTTGAGGATGTTACCATGAATGTTCTTGAACTGATGAACATGAAGAGATTTAAGAGCCTTTTTAACACATTTAAGCTTATGCCAAACTTTGGCCAAACTTCTAAGCTAAACCAACAATATCCTCAAATTCACTGTGATCAGCTACGTAATTGATGAATCGAAAAGGTCTTCCCCTACCTCTATCTCTTTTACCAAAAGTACATAAAAGAGGAGTATGATCAGACAATGACTGATTCAAGTACTGAATCTTCGAAAAAAAAGTCTCCTTCCATCCACAAATCATTAACAAAAGAGTGATCAATACGAGAAGCAATCCTTTCTTGCCCCTGACCTTTGTACCACGAGAACCAATGACCCACAAAGGGGGGATTAATAAAATGAGCATCCTCAATACATTGAGCAAGATCTCTCATCTCATTCTCAGACACCAACCTACCATTCCATCTATGCGTAACATCAAAAACAACATTAAAGTCCCCCATAATACACCAAGGGTCTTGCATACTAGAGCTAATATCAACCAACTCATGCCACAAACTCTTCTATCCGCCAAATTATTCAAACCATACACAATGGTGAACCAAAAACAGACATTAGAGCTCTTACAATGAATCAGCTGTAAATGAACAACAGTAACGTGAACAGTCACCACGTCAGGGCCCCAGCCAATGAGAATTCGAACCCTATTGTGGAATTGACCATTGTGACTTTGTGAGTCCAATTCCAAGATCTACTAATGCCAGCAGCAGTTCTATCAATATAATGGACCTTTACCCTATTCTCCAGAATACCCACCAAACTAACCTCATGCTCTTTCAGCCATCTACCATTAGATTTAGCCTTAAGGGGAGCACAAACCCCTCTCACATTCCAGGTAACACAATTCATTTAACACTAATGGAATTTGAAGGTATCCTAGCACCAGTAAGAGTAAGAGTAGCAGATTCTCCAAACAAAAAAGGAACCTCATCCACCTGTTCTTCCATTAAAGTAGCCTTCTATTCTGTTTCCTTCCAGTAACATGAATCCACTCCCCCTCCTCAATACTATTATCATGATCTTACTGACCAGCTGAAGTAGCTTAGTCAGCAACAATGGGTATCGCTACCGCCTTATTCTTAACCACATGCTGCCTATGATTCACCACACTTTTTGGCTTCTTGGTCTTAGATTCATCACAAATGTGCCCAACTACTTGACACTTCTGACAAAAATAATAACATTTCATTTTTCATACTGTAGATAGAGAGATTCACACTTTGAAATTGTTTATTGCCCATGTAATGATCCTTGTTTAAAGGATTGTTAAGAAGCTCCATGGAACAGGATAGAGGATACAATTAAGGTGGATTCTCAATGTATAATTAATTGTTTATTTCCAGGGGAGGGGCGTGCTGGTGGCTATAAGGAACTTGATGAGGAAGATTTAGAGGAGACAAAAAGACGTCAGCGTGAAGCTGCTGAAGTAAGAAATACATATTTGATCATCGTTGCTTTCGATGCATCATTGGTAGATTTTACTAAGTAGTCATTGCCATTTCTAGGATGATGGGGAGATGTATGATGAGTTTGGCAATCTCAAGAAGAAGTTCCGTGTGAAAACACAAGCTGAAACTGGGAAGTCGCCTCCTGGATCAGGGCGCGCAGGGTGGGAAATTGAGGAATTAGGTAATGCTTTATACTACCTATTGTAATTTTCACAACTATTGATTATGATTTCTGATTTCTGATTGTGCTGCCTAACATGTGAAATCTCCTTTAGTGGTAGGATGCTATCGTACAGCTTTTAGTATTTATATATTAATTATTAAGTAACTAAATTCATATGTCTTTCTGTGTCGGAGTAATTATTGGCTTCTATAATGTTTTGATGGACAATAAAGGCCAGGAATCAAAATTTACCCATCTTGTAACTCAGTTTAGGTGCTGATCCTTTTGAGTTTTTAGTCATAATAGCTGAACCGCTAGACTAAGCCTAGTTAACTGAGTTGCTACATGTGCTTTGGAGAACTTCAGTTTATTTACATCGCATACAATTTGCTGAAATGATATTATGGTACTTTGCTGATCTACTTTTGAGGTTAAAACCCATTTTCAGATTATAGAGTTGACATTGATTATCAGGTTTCAAACCGATCAACAATGAACTCCCTTAGTCAGCACATGGGATGTTAGTGTCATCTTGATTCTGTAGATTAATTATTCATCTCTGAATTGGAATTGAAAGGGAGGACACTGTAATAAGCTCCATGGAAGTAGTTTCATAACGTGCAACTTGGGAGCGTCTAGGTGTAGGGCACACCAGACACCAGAAAAAGTGCCATATATATAGAGACCAGGCAAAGCGCATTACGAAAGGTGCACAAAGAGGAGGTGCTCAAGGCACAACATGAGGCACAAGAAGCTCAAGGCGTTTAATTAAAAAGAATTCAAAAAATCTAAAAATTTGCATTGTTTTTGGGCTGTGCCATTTTTCCAAAAGCGCTTAAAAGCGTGAGGCGCATTGGGCTGAATGAAACCGCTTGTGCTGTACATTTTTACAAAATTTGAATAATTATATGTTTGCGATTTAGTTATACAATAGCAGGAAAATCCAGGAGGTGAGCTTGTGCATGTGAATGTGTGATATTATTTAGGATTGGGGAGCTAGAGCGATGAATCAGAAATGTGTAGTTTTTTCTTCTTTTTTTTTTTATAATTTTTATTCTGCTCTTCTTGAATTTCATGTTTACTTATCAGGCTTGTTGGTTTCATTTGAGGGCATTCTCGATTCTATGCTCAACTAAGTTTTACGATTTCATTTGTTAGTGATTTGAAGTTGTAAGCTATTCTATCTTCTATATCTCTAGGGACTTTTTATTGTAACAATTTTCACCCTGCCTATTATGTGGAAAGTTAACTTACGTTTTAGGAACCACTTTGGTAGTGTCTACAATTTTTCAATTCACTCTGCAACAGTTGAAGAAAAAAAGAATCCGGTGCTTGTGAGCTTAATCTGACCGAAGAGATCACTGTATATGAGACTATTGTTGGTTCGAACAGATTGCCTTTGTGGCAAATGGAAATCTTTTGCTCAAGTGTTGCAAATGACTAAAAGTTTTGTTTGTTTCTCAAGTATTGTGAGTATGAGAAATCCAATAAACATTACAAGTGAAACCCAATCACTGCCCCCTTTTCCATATTCACTTGTCTCTCTTTTCTCTCGCCTTCATCAACACTTCTCTTTAGGTCTCCCACCTTCCATTAAGATGTTCTCCAACAACCACCACCACTATTACATCTACAGGTTACAACAAATCCAAATGCCAAATTCCATGGAAGGCTGCAAAAGCAGATTCCTTCACTGTCAAACTCCACAATATTGGCCCAAAGCCACCACTACCATACTCTAAATACCTCCATATTTATCATACAAAAATACACACACTAAATGCCACCTACGGAGACCTATGACTATGACCACATTTCTCTCTTCTGGTTCTCTTATATTTTCACGCTATCATTGGGTAGGTGGCTAATTTGAAGCCTAAGATTTTAGTTGTGGAATATCTTGGTCTTCAAATTTAACCACTTTCATGGTTTTATGAGGGATTTTTCGTTGGGTTTTACGAGAGTTTATTTTATGATTTCTTTTTGTATTTTGTGAGTTGGATTTATTTATGTTGATTCAATTAGGAACGGGAACAGCAACAAGAGGGGGGGTGAATTGTTGTTGTTGCAAGTTTAAGCGATTGTGCCCTGTTTTTGCGGAATTATTCAAAATAAATAAAGCTTAAACTAAGAGCAAAATAATAAGAGAGACACACGATTTTACATGGAAACCTTTTGGGCCTAAACAAAAGGAAAAACCACGACCACTTGGGATTTCTAACAACTTCACTATGTTTAAGGCAATTAGTTACAATTACAATAAACACCTTACTTCACTCGAAACGAAACAACTAGGCCAACTCTTCACTCTCTAATTGTTTTACTCAAAGCAACAAACTTAGCTTTACAATAATCTAATCCTCTCTAGCTTCACTAAAAGCTATCTAACTTCCCCCTTAGACTCACTCGAGTCTAATTACATAAACTCTCAAAATCCCTTACAAAAATGATAGAAATTCTCTAAAATAAATCAAAGAGTTGCACAAGTAAATATTATGAATTAATTGGCAATTTAAAAACACAAAATATTACTTGTAGAATTTCAAAATCAAACGCACAAAAATTATTTTTCTCTCAAAGCATGCGTTAATTCTTTTTGAAAAACCGAGCTAGTTAGCTTATTTATAATAAAATAAATTTCTAAAAATAGAAAAATATTCCAACCCATTATCCTTAGTCATGGATCAATGAATGATGCTGAATGAATCACAAAACGGTTAATACTTCAGCCTTTGAATAAATCAAACAAACGGTTAAGGCAATCAGTAACCGCTATACCCTGATAACCACTGTTCCTTAATAACCGCTGTTCCCTAAAATAGCAGTTTCTTCAGTAGTAATTCCTGTTCCCCAAATTAATGGCTGGAACTTCATGCTATATTTAGAAAACGGTTTTGGTAAAACGGTTATCTTTTGACTAATTCTAAAAACGGTTATCTTTTGACTAATTCTTAGAAAATGGTTATTTTTACTATTTTTAGGAAAAGATTATTTTTATTATATTTCAGAAAATCCAAAAATAATTAAGACCTAACTGCTGTTCCTACTTTTTAGTAGATCCAAGTTTATCTCCTAAAAATAAGGAATTAATCTTGAAACCCACACGTGAGGAATTTTAGAAATTCTTTTTGCCAATTAACTTTAATAAACTAATGCAACCAATTAATTTAAATACATTAACTAAAAAAATAAAAGATAGAATTTATTAGCTAACGTAAATTGACTTCAGTTTGGGAACACTGCGCTGTCTCCAAATTCCAACTTGCTAGAACATCAAACCTGGGAACAGTAGACTTCCTGTCTCCATTTTACATCCCATGTGATATACTCTTCTAACATCTCTTGAAACCTTTTGACATGTATATTCCCATGAACTAAGCCATAGGTACTATCAACGATCACAATTAATCGGATATCAACCTGCACAAAATCTCTAAACACATATTTGCTAAAGTGTAGTCATCATCAAAACTCAAGAGGTCCAACAAATTCCCCCTTTTTGATGATGACAAACTTTCAAACAAACTTAAAAAAAAATAGAGTAAACCAATGTTGAAGAGTATGTTAGAGATCAAAACAACTCTTCTTAACTAAATATCAAAACAACAACTTTATATTATTTCAGCATAAAATCAAACAATGAAAAAAAAATGTAGATTTAATCCATAATTATCCATAATCAGAGCTAAAAGAAATCAGCATAAATCAAAAAAAAAATTTTCAGAAACAACTAAACAAAACCAGAAATCAGTATCTTAAACCTTAATGCAATGAGAAACCTAGTTTCAGTGTCAATGAGTAACAATTAACAACTAGCAACACAAACATCAGAAAACCAAACCAACACCTTAATCCATAAGCCCAACATAATAGATTATTTAACTAGATCTCAAACATGCTCAAGCATTATTTAAGTTTGTGCCAAATATTCCCCCTTTTGACATCATTCAAAAAGAAGATAAGCAATCAAACCACAGCACTAAACATATAGTTATAGTCAAAGAGAGAATAAGGATACACAGATTAAAAGAGCATAAGCAATGAATGCAAACATGATAAGCAATGACTAATCAAACCTAACAGTTAGTAGCATATGTAAAAAGGTTCAACAAAGTTAACAATGTTTAAGATGTGTACCCCAGCTGGTACTAAAGGCAAAGAAATTGTTTGGTGACAGAGATAGTAGCAATGAAACATAAAAGATATTAAAGGAGAACTAGGAAGCAGGAGCATCTTCATCAATATATTTTGTTTCCACCTCCACGGTGTCCAATTTAGCACCAAGACGAGCCTCCATTTGAGTCATCTGGTCAGCTAATGAGGCTAAGGAAACACGAATTTCATCTTGAAATTTGAAGAAGCGATCCTGCAAATCATCAAGCTTAAGGAGAATGGAGTATAAAGGAGCAGTAGGAATGGTTGTCTGATCAAAGCTTTGTTTTTGAAAAGGGTGAACAGGTGGTGGTGATCTTGGTGTTGGTGATGGTGGTGGTGATGGGAAATGATGGGATGGTGGAGTGGTTGGCTTTAGTGAGGGAAAATGACTGGGTTCAGCCCTAGAGTCATCATCAAGAGTAACTTCAGGTCCCATCCCCTTGTCTTCTTCCTCCTTATCAGTAGGAACAACCTCCTGTTCCTTAACTCCAGCTCCTTCCTTCTCCTGTTCCTCCTTTTCAACTTCTTCCTCTTCCTCCTGTCCCTCCTTTTCCTTCTCCTCTACCTCATGTTCCTCATCATCATTAGAATCAATCTCAACCTGTTCCACAGCATTTTCAAGGATCCCTTCCTCATTTAATTGAAGGCGCAAATTGCTCAAACATTTTGCACCTATCATGTTACTGGGACCCATTGGAAAATTATAATCACCAAGTGGAACATCAAATTTGGAGAAAATCCAGGACAACAAACCACCATAGCCTACCATACATCTTTTGGCTATACAATCATTTAAATGCGAAATCATCAAGGAAGGAAAATTGATCTTTATATTGTTCACCATACAGTAAATCAAGGTCGCATCTCGAAGACTTACCTCACTACGTTTTGAATTTCGTGGTAAAATAAACCTTCGAGCAATGTTGTACAGTAACTTGTGTAAGGGGGACAAAACATTGTGACTCACTTTACCTTTCTTTTGCCTAACACCTAAACATCTCCAAACATCCTTTTCATCTATTCCAGAAAACGCAATTTTAGACCCAACATAGTAAACATCAAAACCAGTGGCTGGCACTCCTAGCCACTCTCCTAACGTCAAACTATCAAATTCAATTTCAATTTCTTTAATTGAACTAGAACAAACTCCATCATGAATAGAAAAATTAGAGATGAACTCACGCATAATTTCTGGGTAAATGGGATTGCAGCAGTAATCGCCCATGAGTGATTCCCAATGTTGAGTTTGTAGAATTTTGTGAAATTGAGGAAAGTTTTAGTCTCATACCACTCTTTGTCGAGGCCAAAGCCAACTGACATTTCTTTAGATAGTTCCTCAGCGTTCAAGTAGTGGGTTACCTTGACTTTCTTGACAGAACGTGTTAGAGGTGTCTTGGATCCTCTTGTTCTCTTACTGCCTGCATGTGTTTCCGGGGAGATGGGGGTTCCCTCCTGTTCTTTTGATGAAGACTCAGGCTTAGGGGTGTGAGAAGATGGGTAGATGACTTGAAGAGGTACAGGTTGTTTCATTTTAGGATGCTGATTCTTGATCTTCATGGAGGTTTTGAGAGAGAAAAGCAAGAGAAATGAGAAAACTGACGGTTTAGGGTTGAGTGAGAAGGAAAAGGTAGTGATGATGAACGATGTAACGTGAGGGAGTAAATATACTGGGTATGAAATGACGTTGTGAAAGTGGAACAAGACGAGTGAAGGATTATGATGATTCAACTCCTACTTCCTTAAAAAAAATTGCTGGGAAAAAATGTTTATATATATATATATATATATATATATATATATATATATATATATATATATATATATATATATATATATATATAATAAGAAAATGATAATATTATGCTACTACCGTTTGATCAAAATAATCATGCAATCATAAGAACATTCAAAGTATATACCTTTAAAAAATGCGTACCTGATCCTTTCGATAATTGATCTTTCAATCAAGTTTATTGTGGTTGATTGATCATTTTCAATTTTTATTTTGTCTCTAAGAATCATATATGACACTTCCTTTAATGCAGCTTGATCATGCCAAGTTCCAATCTCATTTTCTCATGCTGTTCCCTTGGAAGCAGTTTGGTCATGATATCTGCTATTTGCTCGTTAGTGTTTACATGCTTAACAATAATATTTTTATTTTCAACATTATCCTTAAGAAAATGATGCCTAATATGGATGTGCTTTACTCGTGAGTGATGCACTGGATCTTTGGATATGCATATGGCACTGGTATTATCGCAATAAATAGGAACACATGCATACTTAATACCAAAGTCTCTTAGCTGCTGCTTTATCCATATCATTTGGGAACAGCAAGCTGTTGCTGCTACGTACTCAGCTTCAGCAGTTGATAATGCAACAGTGTTTTGTTTCTTGGAACTCCACGAAACTAAACATGAGCCAAGAAATTGTACCATACCTGACGTGCTTTTTCTATTAACAAGATCTCCTGCATAATCTGCATCACTAAAGCCTTTCAAATCAAAGACATCACTTTTAGGATAAAATAATGATAAATCATCTGTTCCCTTTAGATATCTCAAAATACATTTCACTGCAGTTAAATGTGATTCTTTAGGTTTAGATTGAAATCTCGCACATAGACCAACACTAAATGCAATATCGGGTCTACTAGCAGTTAGATATAATAAAGATCCAATCATGCCTCTATACATAGTTTGGTCAATATTTGTTCCATTTGTATCTTCATCTAATCTTACATTAGTAGCCATGGGTGTATGGTTGGTTTTAGCGTTATTCAAGCCATATTTCTTAAGAAGTTCTTTTATATATTTTTGTTGATGAATAAAGATACCATTAGCAGTTTGTTTAATTTGCAAACCAAGAAAGAAATTTAATTCTCCCATCATGCTCATTTCAAATTCAGTGCTCATAAGGTTAGCAAATTCTTTACATAGCAATTCATTTGTGGCACCAAAAATAATATCATCAACATATATTTGAACAACTAATATATTGGAACCTTTATTCTTAAAGAATAAGGTTTTATCAATTTTACCTCTAATAAAGTCATTTTGGATCAAAAACTTTGATAGTCTTTCATACCATTGCCTTGGAGCTTGTTTCAACCCATAAAGAGCTTTATTAAGCTTATAGACATGATCAAGACACGAGGTATTCTCAAAGCCAGGCGGTTGTTCAACAAAAACTTCTTCATCAAGAAAACCATTCAAGAAAGCACATTTCACATCCATTTGATATAATTTAAAGTTCATAAATGCAGCAAAAGAAATTAAAATTCTAATAGCTTCTAACCTTGCTACTGGAGCAAATGTCTCAGTATAATCAATGCCTTCTTGTTGATTGTACCCTTTGACCACTAGCCTTGCTTCGTTTCTTACAATTATTCCATGCTCATCTAATTTGTTCCGAAATACCCATTTCAAACCAATTACCTTCTTGTGTTTTGGTTTGGGTTCTAAATGCCATACTTTGTTCCTTTCAAATTCGTTCAATTCATCTTGCATGGCTATGACCCATTCCGAATCCTTTAGAGCTTCTTCGTGATTTTTTGGTTCAAGTGATGATAGGAACGCAAAATGTGCACAAAAATTTCTCATTTGAGATCGAGTTTGTGTTCCTTTATTCAAATCACTTATAATCAAATCAAGAGGATGGTATTTTTGATATCTCCAAGGTTTTGGCACAAAATCTCTTGTGGGAACAGTAGCATGTTCTGGTTCATCAGCTTGATTAACATTCTGTTCAGCTACTGGATTGTTCTGCTCATCTGTGGGAACAGCTGGATTGGGAACAGTCTGCTGTTCTTGATGTTCTGGCAGTTCCTGAACTTGATCAGTACTTTCTGCTTCTGCTGGAACCGGCTGTTCACCAGCTGTTTCTTGATCATGCACTTTCAATTCTTCATCATCTTCCTCTAGATTTGCAAGACCTATCTTAAAATTATTTGTATCCTGTTCACTTGACAAAAAATTAGTTTCATCGAAAATTATGTGAACGGATTCTTCCACACCCATTGTTCTTTTGTTATAGACTCTATATGCCTTACTTTGAGATGAGTAGCCAAGAAATACTGCTTCATCACTTCTTTCATCAAATTTACCTATATTCCGTTTTCCATTAACATGTACAAAACATTTGCATCCAAACACACGAAAATAGGCAATATTTGGTTTAACACCTTTAAACAGTTCATAGGGTGTCTTAGAAGTGATTGGTCTTATCAATACTCTATTTAAAATATAACATGCAGTATTAACAGCCTCGGCCCAAAAATTTCTAGGTAAACCACTAGCAATTAACATAGTTCTAGCCATTTCTTCTAAAGTTCTATTTTTCCTTTCTACAACACCATTTTGTTGTGGTGTTCTAGGGGCGGAAAAATTGTGACTTATTCGATGTTCATTGCAATAACTCATAAAACTTGAATTTTCAAATTCTTTACCATGATCTGACCTTATGTGAACAATTTGATTATTGGTAGATTTTTGTATTTTGTTAGCGAAAGAAACAAACTCATTAAAGGCTTCATCTTTACTAACTAGAAATAAAGTCCATGTAAATCTACTATAATCATCAACAATAACAAACACATATCTCTTGCCACTACGGCTTTGTATTCTCATAGGTCCACACAAATCCATATGTAATAATTCAAGCGTTTTTGAGGTGGTCACAACATTCTTTGGTTTAAAAGATGACCTAACTTGTTTTCCTTTGGCACAAGGATCACATATTTCATCCTTAAGGAATTTTATAGCTGGTAGTCCTCTAACTAGGTCTTTAGATCTTAATGTATTAATCAATGAATAACTAGCATGACCTAGACGCTTATGCCAAAGAAGTGGGTCATCTTCTATAACACTTAGACACGTTAGACTAGCTTTGGGAACAGTGTCCAGGTCCACTACATAAGTGTTCCCTTTTCTGTTTCCCTCAAGAATGATGTCTCCAGTGTCATTCCTAGAAATAATGCACTTTTCAGAAGTAAAGTTTACAGAGTTACCCTTATCACAAAATTAAGAAATGCTGAGTAAGTTGTGTTTCAAATTCTCGACTAAAAATACATTATCAATGGCGTGGGAACATGACCTTCCAACCTTTCCTTTGGCGATTATCTCACCCTTCATATTGTCACCGAAGGTTACTGTTCCCCCATCATAGGCTTCAAGTGAGAGAAATTTAGATTTGTCGCCCGTCATATGCTTGGAACACCCACTGTCGAGATACCATGAGCTGTTCCCCCTCACTTGGACCTGTAAGATAATTAATTGTTAATTATAGGAACCCAGACTTTCTTGGGTTCCTTGTCGATCTTACATGAATCATATTTATCAATTTGAATGTTATCGACATAGTTTCTGTTAGAGACAGTATACTGTTCCCTTTTGGTGCACTGTTCCTTCAGATGGCCAGCTTTTCCACAGAAGGTACAGTACCTGTCTCTAGGAAGATCAACGTAAGCTTTCTTACTTTTGTTATTCTTAAAATATTTTAGGCCTTGTGATTTCTTACTTTTAGCATCTAGAATCCATTTGGGAGTTATTTTGATTTTCCCTTTTTCTCTTGAATTTAATTCAAGATTGTTATTGTTGTTACGGTTGGATTCCGAATTCATTTTTAAATATTAAAAATCATTACATAAATCTTTAGTAGATGCATCTATCAATTCCTCATTTAAGCCTAATAATTTGTATTGCGATAGCTCAATGTTAAGAATAACATTTTCCTTCTTAAGTCTCTCCATATTTTCCTTTAGGATTATATTTTGGTCCAACAAGCCGAAAAATCTGTTTTGGACATCATGTCTAAAGGTGTTTATGTATGATGGTCTTTGCTTACCTTAAGTTCCTTTTCTAACTTGAGACACTTATCATTGCAATTTTCAAGTTTATCTTGTGCCTCTTTTAACAACTCTTTTAATTCATTTTTACTTGGATTGAATGAATGGTCAGAAAATGAATTAGAAATATTTACCTGCTTCTCCTTGCCTTTATGCGTAGCCATTAGACATAGGTTAGCTGTCTCCTCTTCTTCGGGAACAATATCATTCTCACTTTCAGTTTCTCCCCATGCAGCAATCATGGCCTTACGAAAGTCAGTCTTGTTAAGATTCTCTTTGTTCAATGGTCTTCTTGAATCTCTTGTCTTTCCCTTGCCCTTTTCATTCTTCCATGTTGGGCAATCCTTGATGAAGTGTTCGGTACTTCCACATTTGTGGCATTCAAGATTTTTTGTTCTTCTTTCTTTGTTGTTTCTTTGATTTGCATACCTGCTGTTCCTGAAGAACTTCTTGAATTTTCGTACCAATAAAGCAGCCTCTTCCTCATCACATTCTGATTCGTCCTGTTCCCCCGCTGCCAGAGCCAGTCCCTTGTTCCTAGAACTGTCTGCTGTTCCCAAATGCAATTCATGTGTCATTAGGGAACCAGCCAGCTCCTCTAGATTAAACTTTGTAAACTCTTTGGACTCTTGTATAGCAGTAACCTTGGCCCTCCAGCGCTCATCTTGAGGAAGGCTCCTAAGAATCTTCCTTACTTGTTCATCAGTGGGAATTATTCTTCCAAGAGAGACAAGCTCGTTTGTTATGTTGGTGAACCTAGTGAACATCTCTTGGATACTTTCTCTTGGCTCCATAACAAATCTCTCGTATTTAGACATTAACAAATCAATTTAGGACCGTTTTACTTCACTTGTTCCCTCATGGGTAACAGCAAGCAGGTCCCAAATTTGCTTAGCGGATTTGCACCCCATAATTCTATTATGCTCGTTTGGTCCAAGACCACAATGAAGTAATTTTATAGCAAGAGCATTTAATTCCATTTTCTGAAAATCTTCTTTTTCATATTCGGTTATTGGTTTGGGAACTACTTCATTGTTAGAGTTAGTAATGGTTACCTCAAAATCTCCGATTTCGATGACTCTCCACACTTGATAGTTCTCAGCCTTGATGAAGATTTCCATCCTATTCTTCCAGTATGTATAGAATTTTCCATCGAACATTGGCGGTCTTTGAGTTGAATACTGATAGGTCGTTTTACTACCAAAAATAATTCCTAATTCACCTAACTAGTATAGTTGGGAAAGTAGGGTCGAACCACTGTGGAAGGACAAATGAAGTTACAATTTAAATTAAGTTCACTATTTTTAACGATCAAATGTTGGATTTTTGGTTATCTAAGTAGAACGCAAAAATAAGAGATGAATAGAATTCAATAATTAAAAACCTAGGGCTAAAAGGATCCACTATGCATAGATCATGATTCATGAACAACAATTGGGATAGGAATGAATATAGGCGAAGGAAGATGTTGCTCTCGCAAACAAATTCGACAATTAAACAATAAAACAAGCTATCGCGATTAAAGCTTAATTGTTCAAAGAAGGAAATCGTTCACTCAAACTCGCAACTCTCGCTTATAGAATTGAGCGAATAAAACTTGCAAATTGGCCAAACATGCAATCAATCTAGAACCCATCAATTGAATCACCTAAACAAACCAAATTTAAATCCTAAAATCAAACAAGAATCATGACCTTTTGCATAGTTTCACCAAACCCTAGAAATAAAACTACTCACTAAGCATATTGAAACTAACAAGAGATTCAACAATGAAATTCATGCAGAAAATCAAATTTAAATTTAATAGAGAAACAAGCATTCAAAGATAACAATAATAACCAAGAACAAGAAATTAGGATTGAAATCAATACCTCCAATATAATTAAAATTACAATGTCGAAGCGTTGATTAACAATCCCTCAAAGCAAGTAATATGATAAATCTCTTTCACTACCAAACCCTCAAAACAGAGAAAAAAACTTAACCCCCTGGAAATTCTCCTCAAAAGCTATTTATATCCTCCTCCAAAGAGATCGGAGGATACGGATGTTACTAAAAAAAAAAATAACTGCTTGACCCGGCCGGGTATGTGGAAACCCGGGCGGGTGCGAAGCATAACTAAATCTCAAAGGTCAAAAATTTTCTAAGTCCAGGAGTAAACCCGGCCGGGTATGTGGAAACCCGCCCGGGTACGCAGCTGAGCATTTTAATCTTCAATAGAGGCCTGGCCGGGTATGTGGGAACCCGCCCGGGTATGAGAGGCTCACCCGGCCGGGTATGTGGAAACCCGGCCAGGTGCGTGTGGCAACTTTTTCTTCCAAATAACATCTTCAAAATCTTCTAAGTATCAAGTGCAAACCCGGTCGGGTATGTGCAAACCCGGCCGGGTATGAGAGGCTCACCCGGCCGGGTATGAGGAAACCCACCCGGGTATGAGACCTGGTCAGCACAAAAATGACCTTTGAGTAGCTTATGACCTTCCAACTTGCAAATCTCGCTCCAAGAGTCGATTCCTAGCATAATTAGAGCTTTGTACCTACAAAATAGATAAGAAACAAACACTCCAACCAAGAATAAAAACCAATAGAAAATTGAGCAAAATACGCGAGAAATGCTATGAAAATACAATGGGGGCATGGTAGAAAATAATATATAAAATACACACATCAAACTCCCCCGAGCCGAACCTTTGCTTGTCCTCAAGCAAACAAGACAAGGTTCTAAGAATAAAAGTATGCTTCACCCTATAAAAGCAACATCGCAAAACGCTTGTGATCACATTCTCTCAATCAAAGCATTCAAATAGTTCAATACCAATCCAAGAGTAAAATATCATACAAGCGAATTCAAGCCTTATCACCAAGAAATAACGAGGAATCAAGAAAAGAGTTCTCACGGGTGACACTCCTCTATCTGTGGCGAGTATAAAATGTACTCGATCGCTCTCCGCCCACAAATATGCAAAAGAAGTGCATATGAATCAATTTTTGTAGCCTAAAATGCTAATAAGGCACCCTCCCATCTCAACAACACTCACGTGTTTAAAGGGGAAATAATATCACTCGACCTATCGAAGTCGACTCGAAATGCAACACATACTCTCAGATCTTGGCAAGGTATTAAATCGAGGAGGCACATATAACTGCATGATTATCAAGAAGGTCTTTATTGGGCTTGTAATGGGGTTTGGGTCAAAGGTAGGATTCAATTTGAAAATATGCGAGCTAAAAGTCTATTTTGGGGGAGCATAATCTAGAAAGTAACGTAGCCAAAAAATGAGGCGAAAACAACTCCAAATAACTTCAACTCATAACTAACGAACCAACCCAACTAATGGAAAGCACCGTCATATCATCATCAAATTATAAGAGATTTACAACTTACGAAGGCAAAAATGTACAATAAAATAAAAGATGTGAGACAAATTTTTCTTTCTTTCTTTCTTTCTTTTTTTTTTTTTTTTTTTTTTGAATGAAACTACATAAATATGAATAATGAAAAGATGGTAACATATGACAAACCAAGAGGATTTTTCTCTTTTTTTTTTTTTTTTTTTTTTTTTTTTTTTTTTTTTTTGAATGAATGAATATGAACAATGAAGAAGATAAGCACACTCCAACAACGAGGAAATAATCAACCTAACTCAAGTACCCCATGCAACTAAATGTGAGCCAAAAGACAGAATATATATCGCCTACTAACCGATCAAATGCTCCCCCAAGCTAGACTTGGGTTGATAAAATAGGGTCAAAAAGTTTACAATGTGGTTAGTTATGAAAGAAAATGTAGGGCTTAAAATAAAGGATCAAATGGCAAATAAAATAAAGAATCAAATGGCAAATAATGTCTTTGAAAATAATGTTACATGGCTTCTAGCAAATGAGGGCCTTCTATCATGCTTATCACGCAATTACATAGCTAACAAGACCAGTACCAAGCCAAAATGGAGATCAGTGATACACCAGGAACTAATCACTCAAGAAGGAAATAGTGAGATAGAAATCAAAGTCCAAACCCTTACAAGGTAAACTCTTCCTTGTTCCAAACAATAGATAATAATGCTCAAAAACACAAGTTTCAATAATACAAATGAATCGGAAAAAGAACCCAAAAGTCTACAATGACCAGTCTCCGCAATCACAAGTGTTAAAAATTTCAACCATAGGGCACAGGGAAACATACTTTGTCAAAAAGATCCAAAGGCGCATCAAGGGAGAAAGAAATACATTACAACTAAGAAAGCAATACAATATTTTTGGTCACGTGTAAACTCCCACTCCTAATGAGTGGTACAAACCATGCAACAATCCTAAGAAAGCAATAAAAATACTCAAAGCTAAATAATGAAAAGAGTTGGGAAGATCTCACCAATTAACTTCATAATGCAAGCTGAAGCACAAAAATTCATCACGTTATCCAAAGCGCGATTTGCAAAAGAACCTGCAAGAGGAGAGAAACAACCAACTCCAACCAAAACAACTACACTAAAAGCGGTGGAATATATACAAGAGAGTGTTCAAAGCAACAATCAAGATCCCCCCCAAGCTAAATCAAGCACTGTCCTCAGAGTTTGAGAGGGAGGCAAGAGCCCACTAACCCATGGGGTCAAAGTCATAATCCTGCTGCTCATCATCATCGTCATCATCCTGATAGGTAGGAGGGGGAGAATACCAATCAGGATACTGAACATCGGCATGAAAATGACCTTGCTGATGATGGTAGTCAAGCAGTGGTCGAAAAGCAGCCTGAGATTGGAGCTCGAAGTGAGTGAATCGAGTGTCCAAAGAGGTCAATTGGGCGGCCATTTCCCGCTGAGACAATTGCATCGCATTGAAATTATCGATCATGAGCTGTTCAAAAGGGGAGTACCCTTGGGGAGCCACCGGAGGTGGTCCCAGCGGAGGTCCCGTACGAGTTCCGGAGGACTCAGCAGGAAAAGCCGCAGGAAATAAGTAATGAGCCCGGTTGGGCTCCAAAGTTGGTAAATCCTCTGTCGGCATATCAATATAAAAGGGGGGACGGGAATGAATTTTCCACCGAAAACCCCCCTGACTACCCTCCACCAAATAACCACATTGACAAAGGTGCTGTAAGGACAATAAACAATCAGCAAGAACAACCGCATCATCAGGAATTTTAAATTTAGTCGCGATGCGAGTGACCAAACCCCCAATAACAACATCCTGGCTCGAAGAAAGTGCATGGCGGGAAATGGATAACAGGTGTTTCCAAAGGAAAACAGGAATGTTAATATTGATATCTGTCTGTCCCGCCAAGAAATACTTAGCCAAAATGTTCAAATCCAAACTACGAGCAGAGTGAGGGTCGGCTCGACCAAACAAACAAGTACTGAAGAATTTCAAACACACACGCACACATGGATGATGAACTTGATTAATATGCATGTGTGATGTGTTAACATTGGTCAGTCCAGTTAAACGACGAAATAATTCACATGCCTCACCTCCTTGGGGTATTCGCAAATCTCCTCCCGTAGGGAGGCCAAAACATTTAGCTAATTGCGAAATGGTCAAGGAAAAATTCCGGTTGTGCAGCCGAAACCGCAACTTAGGTTTGCTCCTATCACTAACATCTTCCCACAATGAACTCACAAATTCTAATGTAAGATGCTCATGAGTGTTATGACATGCATTAAACAAAGTAGACAATCCAAGAGAAGCAAATAAATCACGGGTGGGTTCGAGAATACCTAATCGTTCGAGTGCCGAACGATCGATCCACTTAGATGACACAATGCGCCCTTTGAGATGTTGAAACTTTTGTCGTTGATCCTCATTGCAGAAAATAACGTCGGGAAAATCCTCATCGCGCTCAATGTCTGGAACTATAGGTTGTGAGCTGGACCCCGAAGCTCGTGCCCGCTTGCTTGCCATGGCACTCCCGGTTTTTTTTTTTTTTTTTTTTTTTTTTTTTTTTGAAATTGATGGGTGAATGAGTAGAATAAAAGAATGGGTAAGAAGAAAGTAGTAGGAATTGGGTTAATGTAGTTGGAGGGTGAAAATTAAAAATAAAAAGAGAAATGTGTAAAGATTGAGATTTGAAGGAATGGGTGAAATTGATGAAAAAGAACTAGTGAATGGAAAAGAGAATGAGAAGAGGATGAGGATGGGGAAATTTTTAGGTGTTTTTGATGAATGAAAAGTGGAAAATTTGAGGAAAGAGAGTTAGGAAAGTTGAGAGTAATGGTGGAAGAGAGAGAAAATGATGGAGGAAGAAGATGAAGTGGTGAGTGAAGTGTGAATGAGGGAAAGGAAAGAAAGAAAAAAAAAATATAACCGGTGAGGGAGGAGACCGGACCCGGGCGGGTGAGTGAAGACCCGGGCGGGTTTGGGTGCAGAAGAAAAACCGGGCGGGTGAGAGAAACCCGGGCGGGTCCGGGTAGTGTTTCTTTTTCTTCTTTTAACCTGGAGAATACCCGGGCGGGTCCGGGCACTTTTTTTTTTTCTTTTTCTTCTTTTCTTCTTCTCTTTTTTTTTTTTTTTTTTTTTTTTTTTTAATAATTGATGTGAACTCTGAAATCGGGTTACCTCCCGACAAGTGCTGGTTTTTAAGGTCCCGCACGACCCTT
The DNA here is from genome assembly GCF_026212465.1 of Amaranthus tricolor. NCBI lineage: Eukaryota > Viridiplantae > Streptophyta > Magnoliopsida > Caryophyllales > Amaranthaceae > Amaranthus > Amaranthus tricolor. The sequence continues at coordinate 13,934,378 of NC_080048.1, forward strand.
TTGTTCGACCAACTTAAGAGGATGAAGAAGGATGAAGGTGGATAACTTCCATCGTTCCAACAACATTTCCTTCATGGTAAAGCTTTAAACGTTGTCCATTGACCTTGAAAACATCACCTTTTTCATTTTTCAATTCCACGGAGCCGAACTTATGCACATTAGTAACCAAAAAAGGACCAGACCATCTAGACTTTAGCTTTCCGGGAAAGAACTTGAGTCGAGAATTGAACAATAACACCTTATCTCCCTTTGCAAACTCTCTTGGGAGGATCTTCTTATCATGCCATTTCTTAGTTTTCTCCTTGTAAATCCGAGCACTGTCATAGGCGGACAATCGAAACTCATCTAACTCATTAAGTTGAAGAAGCCTCTTCTCCCCTGCTAACTTGTTATCCATGTTAAGCTCGCGAATTGCCCAATGAGCTTTGTACTCTAACTCGACGGGAAGATGACAGGATTTTCCGTACACAAGCCGGTATGGGGAGGTGCCAATAGGTGTTTTGAAAGCTGTTCTGTAGGCCCAAAGCGTGTCATCAAGCTTCATACTCCAATCTTTCCTAGACTTTGCAACCACCTTTTCTAGTATAGATTTGATCTCGCGGTTGGAAATCTCAACTTGACCGCTTGTTTGGGGATGATATGCAAGTCCAGTACGATGATAAACTTCATACTTCTTGAGAAGAGAATCTAACTTTCGTTCATGAAAATGCGAACCACCATCACTAATGAGAGCTCTAGGAACCCCAAATCTCGGAAATATGACCTTGCTTAGAAGCCGGATGACCACTTTAGAATCATTGGTGGGAGATGCGATTGCTGCGACCCACTTAGAGACATAGTCGACAGCGACCAAAATGTAGCAATTCCCATTAGAAGATGGAAAAGGTCCCATATAATCGACACCCCAAACGTCAAAAATTTCGACCTCAAGAATACCAGTTTGGGGCATCTCATGCCGCCTCGAAATGTTGCCGGTCCTCTGGCAAGAATCACATGACATAACAAAAGACTGAGCATCCTTGAACATCGTGGGCAAAAAGAAACCAGACTCATTCAGCTTGCGAACGGTTTTATCTGGCCCATGATGTCCCCCATAGGGTGAGCTGTGGCAGCGCTGGAGGATCCCATGGACCTCCCACTCAGGAATGCACCTGCGATAAATTCCATCTGCACACTCACGGAAAAGAAAAGGATCATCCCAAAAATAATATCTAACATCATGCAAGAACCTTTTCTTTTGTTGGTAGGACAAATCAGGAGGCAAAATGCCGCCTACCACATAGTTAGCATAATCTGCAAACCACGGACCCTGTGATGTGACTGCAAACAACTGATCATCAGGAAAAGAATCATCAATAGAGGAGGAGATCTTACCATCATCATACCTGATTCTAGACAGGTGGTCTGCAACTACATTCTTTGCTCCTTTCTTATCACGAATCTCAATATCAAACTCCTGAAGTAAGAGAATCCACCTAATAAGCCTTGGTTTGGCTTCCTTCTTAGCAAGAAGGTACTTTAAAGCTGCATGGTCAGTATACACAATAACCTTGGAACCAAGAAGATATGATCTAAATTTTTCTAAGGCATAAATAACAGCTAAAAGTTCCTTCTCTGTGGTGGCGTAGTTGACCTGAGCCTCATCCAAAGTCTTGCTAGCATAATAAATGGCATGCAAGACCTTGTCCTTTCTTTGCCCGAGCACAGCTCCAACCGCAAAATCACTTGCATCGCACATAATCTCGAATGGGAGTTCCCAATCGGGAGGGCGAATGATGGGTGCGGTTATGAGAGCTTGCTTTATCCTGTTAAAAGACTCAGCACATTCCTCAATAAAGTCAAAAGGTGCATCTTTAAGAAGAAGTTGGGTTAGTGGTTTAGCAATTTTAGAAAAATCTTGAATAAAGCGGCGGTAAAACCCCGCATGACCAAGAAAACTCCTTACCCCTTTCACATTGACTGGTGGTGGTAATTGCTCAATCACCTGTACCTTGGCTCGATCTACCTGTATGCCCTTATCAGAAATAATGTGGCCAAGAACCACACCCTCAGTCACCATAAAGTGACACTTCTCCCAATTTAAAACCAAATTACATTCTTCACATCTTTTCAAAACTTTAGTGAGATTAGCCAAACAAGATTCAAAAGAACTACCATATACACTAAAGTCATCCATAAAAACTTCCATGATAGACTCTATGAAATGAGAAAAAATGCTCATCATGCAACGCTGAAATGTAGCTGGTGCATTACATAACCCAAATGGCATTCTACGATATGCAAAAGTACCATAAAGACAAGTGAATGTTGTCTTCTCTTGGTCATCAGGATGAATGGGAATTTGGAAGAATCCAGAATAACCATCCAAATAACAAAAATATCTATGACAAGCTAACCTTTCAAGCATTTGATCAATGAAGGGGAGAGGGAAATGATCCTTATGAGTAGCTAAATTCAGTCTCCTGTAATCAATGCACATGCGCCAACCAGTGACAGTTCTAGTGGGAATTAATTTATTTTTATCATTTTTAACAACAGTCATCCCACCTTTTTTTGGAACCACTTGCACAGGACTTACCCACTTAGATGCAGCAATAGGAAAAATAATGCCTGCGTCAAGTAGTTTCAATACCTCACTTTTCACGACTTCTTGCATGTTAGGGTTTAAGCGCCTTTGTGGTTGAATACAAGGCTTGTGATCTTCTTCTAAATGAATCCTATGCATGCAAAAGTCGGGACTAATACCTTTCAAATCATCAACACTATACCCAATGGCCTTCTTATGATTTTTCAGAACATCTAAAAGTTGGGAAAGCTGGGCATCATTGAGTGTAGTGCTGACGATAACAGGATGGAGCTCTTGCTCATCAAGAAAAACATACTTAAGATGGGAAGGGAGAGGTTTTAGTTCGGGCTTCTTTACCTCAACTTTGCATACAGGCCGAACTAACCTCTGCACTCTCTTGCCTTTGCTGTGACTAAGCTCTTCATTACAAAGAGCTTGTTCAATAGCATCAATTTCAGTCTTCCAAATGCTAGCATCACCTGTAGAAGATTCAAGACAAAGAACGGCCTCCAAAGGATCTTTCATAAGAGTTAGGGGCAAGTTATCATGACAAATCACATCAACTACATCAATAGCATAGCATTTTTTCTCAAGCATGGGACCTTTCAAAGCATTGCTCAAATTGAAAGTTATATTGTCATCCCCCACAGAAAGTGTAAGTCTACCATTTTTCACATCAATAACTGCTCCTGCCGTATGAAGGAAAGGTCTTCCTAAAATAATAGGAATTTGTCGATCTTCCTCCATATCAAGAACAACAAAATCAACAGGGATATAAAACTTACCTACCCTAACAGGGACGTCCTCTAAAATACCCAAAGGATATTTAACAGAACGGTCGGCCATTTGTAAAGTAATATTGGTAACTTTTAGATCTCCCATTTTCAGTTTAGAACAGACAGAAAAAGGCATTACACTGACACTAGCTTCTAAATCACATAAAGCTTTATCAATAAACAGTGTCCCAATGTGACAGGGGATGGAGAAACTACCAGGATCTTTCAGTTTTGGAGGGGATTTGTTTTGTAGCAAAGCACTACATTGTTCAGTAAAAGCAACTGTTTCCACCTCACTAAAGGCTCTTTTCCTAGTCAATATGTCCTTCATGAATTTAGCATAAGCAGGCACTTGTGTGATTAATTCAGTAAAAGGAACTGTTACCTGCAAATTCTTAACTACCTCCAAGAACTTACCGAATTGTTTGTCAAGCTTGCTCTTTACTTGGCGGTTGGGAAAAGGAAGTGTGATGGGAGGCACTTGCAATGCCTCTTCTTTTGCTTTCTCTTTCTCGTGCACTGCCTCAGAAGGTGCTTCATCAATAACCACTTCAGGAATGCCCACTTCTTTCGAATTTGACTCTTCATTGTGAGGCATGGGCGGCTCATCATAACTCAACCCGCTCCTTGTAGTGATTGCATTGGCGGTCTCCTTGCCATGTGGTTGAGTGGGTTGGCCGGGCAATGCTCCTGCTTGTCTAGAGGAGCTAGATGCAGCCAATTGAGCAACTTGAGTTTCAAGCATTTTATTGTGAGTACCGAGTTGCTCAAGCTGTTTGGCCATTTGGGCCATCATGTTTTTCAACTCCCCCAATTCGGATTGGGGTTGTTGGTTCTGAAAATGCTGCTGTTGATGGCCTTGAGGAGGCCTTTGGAAACCGGGTGGTCCTTGATTGGGCTGATATTGCTGATGTTGCCCATAATGTTGTTGTGGTGCTTGTGGTGGAAAATGTTGTTGTTGAGGATTTAACACATTGTTACTGCGATATGACAGGTTAGGATGATTCCGAATTCCAGGATAGTAGCTATTGTTGTTGAAAGGAGGACGAGCTTGAAAAGCATTGACTTGCTCTGGCACCCCCATAGCTCCATTGGGATTAACGGAACACTCCATTAGAGAATGACCATGCACACCGCAATAATCACAAGCAACTCCACCTTGGCTAGAGGTAGCCATAGCATTGACGGGCATAGATGTATTAGCATTCATGCGCATCCCATCAATTTTCGCATTCAAAGCTGAGATTTGTGATGATAGAAGGGAATAAGTTTCAACTTCATGCTTCCCCTTCCTTGGTGCTTGAGCTGCGCGCCTAGATGAGCTATTCCATTGATTTTCAGCAAGAGTATCCAAGAGTGAAATAGCCTCAGAAGTTTGTTTGTTCATGAAAGAGCCGCCAGCCGCACCATCTACCATCCTCTTAGTCTCATTATCAAGACCATTATAAAAAGATTGCATAAGAAATTCCTTCTCTATACCGTGATGAGGGCACATATATTGGTAATCTTTGAATCTCTCCCACGCATCATGAAAAGTCTCCCCCGCATCTTGTGAGAAACTATAGAGCTTAACTCTGTAGTCGTGAGTCTTATAACCGGGATAATACTTCACTAGAAAAGCATCAGACAGTTGCGCCCAAGTAGTAATGGTGTTGGGAAGAGAGTTATACCAACGTTGAGCCTTGCCTGCTAAAGAGAAACGAAAGAGGTACAAGTAGAGCTCGTCGTCAGTCATCCCAATAATCTTTTGTAGAGAACATGCTTGAAGGAATTTCTGCAGATGATCGACGGGTTCTTCATTGTCAAGGCCATAGAACTGATTTCCCGTGATCATATTCATAACATGGGATTTGATGTCAAAGTTTCCAGCATTAGTAGTCGGCATCCTAATCCCCGCGGTAACATTGCTAGCCTTGGGCTGTGTAGACTGCCTAAGAGTTCTCTCAGGAGCCTGACCTGCCATGTCAAGAGATTGAGAGGCTTGTTGAGCTTGTTTACGAGCCTCCGCCCTCCTTTTCTTTGCACTTGCGTGTGTTCTACGAGCAGTTGCCTCAACCTCAGGATCAAAAAGCAAAGGTTGCTTGTTGGTACTCCTGGTCATACACAAAAACACTAGAACAAACGTAAATACGATCGAAGAACAGTTGTTCCTCGAGTGGGTTAGCAAAAGCAAACACTAAATTCAAAAAGTAAAATTGTTGACCTTCCCCGGCAACGGCGCCAAATTTTGATAGGTCGTTTTACTACCAAAAATAATTCCTAATTCACCTAACTAGTATAGTTGGGAAAGTAGGGTCGAACCACTGTGGAAGGACAAATGAAGTTACAATTTAAATTAAGTTCACTATTTTTAACGATCAAATGTTGGATTTTTGGTTATCTAAGTAGAACGCAAAAATAAGAGATGAATAGAATTCAATAATTAAAAACCTAGGGCTAAAAGGATCCACTATGCATAGATCATGATTCATGAACAACAATTGGGATAGGAATGAATATAGGCGAAGGAAGATGTTGCTCTCGCAAACAAATTCGACAATTAAACAATAAAACAAGCTATCGCGATTAAAGCTTAATTGTTCAAAGAAGGAAATCGTTCACTCAAACTCGCAACTCTCGCTTATAGAATTGAGCGAATAAAACTTGCAAATTGGCCAAACATGCAATCAATCTAGAACCCATCAATTGAATCACCTAAACAAACCAAATTTAAATCCTAAAATCAAACAAGAATCATGACCTTTTGCATAGTTTCACCAAACCCTAGAAATAAAACTACTCACTAAGCATATTGAAACTAACAAGAGATTCAACAATGAAATTCATGCAGAAAATCAAATTTAAATTTAATAGAGAAACAAGCATTCAAAGATAACAATAATAACCAAGAACAAGAAATTAGGATTGAAATCAATACCTCCAATATAATTAAAATTACAATGTCGAAGCGTTGATTAACTTTCCCTCAAAGCAAGTAATATGATAAATCTCTTTCACTACCAAACCCTCAAAACAGAGAAAAAAACTTAACCCCCTGGAAATTCTCCTCAAAAGCTATTTATATCCTCCTCCAAAGAGATCGGAGGATACGGAAGTTACTAAAAAAAAAATAACTGCTTGACCCGGCCGGGTATGTGGAAACCCGGGCGGGTGCGAAGCATAACTAAATCTCAAAGGTCAAAAATTTTCTAAGTCCAGGAGTAAACCCGGCCGGGTATGTGGAAACCCGCCCGGGTACGCAGCTGAGCATTTTAATCTTCAATAGAGGCCTGGCCGGGTATGTGGGAACCCGCCCGGGTATGAGAGGCTCACCCGGCCGGGTATGTGGAAACCCGGCCGGGTGCGTGTGGCAACTTTTTCTTCCAAATAACATCTTCAAAATCTTCTAAGTATCAAGTGCAAACCCGGTCGGGTATGTGCAAACCCGGCCGGGTATGAGAGGCTCACCCGGCCGGGTATGAGGAAACCCACCCGGGTATGAGACCTGGTCAGCACAAAAATGACCTTTGAGTAGCTTATGACCTTCCAACTTGCAAATCTCGCTCCAAGAGTCGATTCCTAGCATAATTAGAGCTTTGTACCTACAAAATAGATAAGAAACAAACACTCCAACCAAGAATAAAAACCAATAGAAAATTGAGCAAAATACGCGAGAAATGCTATGAAAATACAATGGGGGCATGGTAGAAAATAATATATAAAATACACACATCAAATACCCTTCTTCCATTCGCTCGTTCATAATTGACATTTTTCGGGAACACCAGAATCTGCCCTCAGGGTTTCCTGATCTTCTGGGAACAGGGCTCTGATACCAATTGTTGATTCAATTAGGAACGGGAACAGCAACAAGAGGGGGGGTGAATTGTTGTTGTTGCAAGTTTAAGCGATTGTGCCCTGTTTTTGCGGAATTATTCAAAATAAATAAAGCTTAAACTAAGAGCAAAATAATAAGAGAGACACACGATTTTACGTGGAAACCTTTTGGGCCTAAACAAAAGGAAAAACCACGACCACTTGGGATTTCTAACAACTTCACTATGTTTAAGGCAATTAGTTACAATTACAATAAACACCTTACTTCACTCGAAGCGAAACAACTAGGCCAACTCTTCACTCTCTAATTGCTTTACTCAAAGCAACAAACTTAGCTTTACAATAATCTAATCCTCTCTAGCTTCACTAAAAGCTATCTAACTTCCCCCTTAGACTCACTCGAGTCTAATTACATAAACTCTCAAAATCCCTTACAAAAATGATAGAAATTCTCTAAAATAAATCAAAGCGTTGCACAAGTAAATATTATGAATTAATTGGCAATTTAAAAACACAAAATATTACTTGTAGAATTTCAAAATCAAACGCACAAAAATTATTTTTCTCTCAAAGCATGCGTTAATTCTTTTTGAAAAACCGAGCTAGTTAGCTTATTTATAATAAAATAAATTTCTAAAAATAGAAAAATATTCCAACCCATTATCCTTAGTCATGGATCAATGAATGATGCTGAATGAATCACAAAACGGTTAATACTTTAGCCTTTGAATAAATCAAACAAACGGTTAAGGCAATCAGTAAACGCTATACCCTGATAACCACTGTTCCTTAATAACCGCTGTTCCCTAAAATAGCAGTTTCTTCAGTAGTAATTCCTGTTCCCCAAATTAATGGCTGGAACTTCATGCTATATTTAGAAAACGGTTTTGGTAAAACGGTTATCTTTTGACTAATTCTAAAAACGGTTATCTTTTGACTAATTCTTAGAAAATGGTTATTTTTACTATTTTTAGGAAAAGATTATTTTTATTATATTTCAGAAAATCCAAAAATAATTAAGACCTAACTGCTGTTCCTACTTTTTAGTAGATCCAAGTTTATCTCCTAAAAATAAGGAATTAATCTTGAAACCCACACGTGAGGAATTTTAGAAATTCTTTTTGCCAATTAACTTTAATAAACTAATGCAACCAATTAATTTAAATACATTAACTAAAAAAATAAAAGATAGAATTTATTAGCTAACGTAAATTGACTTCAGTTTGGGAACACTGCGTTGTCTCCAAATTCCAACTTGCTAGAACATCAAACCTGGGAACAGTAGACTTCCTGTCTCCATTTTACATCCCACGTGATATACTCTTCTAACATCTCTTGAAACCTTTTGACATGTATATTCCCATGAACTAAGCCATAGGTACTATCAACGATCACAATTAATCGGATATCGACCTGCACAAAATCTCTAAACACATATTTGCTAAAGTGTAGTCATCATCAAAACTCAAGAGGTCCAACAATTTATTTTATTTATTTATTTATTTATTTATTTTGTGGTTTTTGCTGTCTAACTATTTGGATGTGTTGAAATATGGGGCTTGTTTGGTTGTTGGTGACTTGGTGGTGAAATATAGAGGGGGAGTTTGGTTCTTTTGTGGCCTCAGTTATGGCAGTGGTTGTAATTGTGGTGACAGCGTTGGTAGGGTAGACAGTGGATTGAGTGGTGGTGATGGTAGAATAGATGGCGGCAATAGAGCTATTGGTGATGGTGACTAGAGGGATGCAACTTGCTGTTGAAATGAGAGTGGATTAAGTGGTTGGGATGGTAGGATAGATGGTGGTAGAGAATGCTCATTAATTTGTTCTAATTGTCAAGAAATTCCATGCAGGACTTTTCTACATGATCAGCTTGTGCAGTCTAAATATCAATAACAAGAGCTTTGTAATGGAAGAAATGAGTTTAAGAATGTCGGGAGTAGTTGCCATGATCATATCACTTCTGCAATGTTTTGTTTAAACGCGTACAAAATGTATTTTCATTGAAATGGAACTTACGATAAACCACTCAAATTTAGTGCTTCAGTGTTGAATGTGACTAATGAAATATTTTTTTTCAGGAGTAGCTGATAAAGATCAGGAGAGGAGCAGAGATAGGGGAAGAGACCACGATGACAGAGAGACCATAAGTAGGGGATCGACGCCGGAGCAAAAGCAGGGAGAGAGATAGGGGAAGGGAGTATCGAGAGAGAGATTACGAGTATGACAGAACATCGAGACCAAGATTATAGCAGAAGTGGGATCACTACAGATATCGATGAGATTATTTGCTAATTGCTTACGCTTGTTTTTAGTGTGTTAGTTACTTCTTCAGGTGGCCTACGGCTTTATTTTAAATGCCTATTGCAATAGGGGAAATTTCTTTGATATGGCCTTGTTGGATTTCCCTGGATGTTTGCTATGTGGCTTGTAGGGTTGATGAAATTAGGAGTATTTAATACTGGATATCAGATCGATCCAGATCTGGATTCAAAAGTCTGAGTATCTGGTTTTCCACATAGTTGAAATCATGACCCGGTTCCGATCCTGAAATAGTCTCTCAATGTGCAACCTAAATGAATTTGGTTGCTACAGAAGTCTGGACCTGGATTTGCATTGTTTTTTGATGAGATGATTGAATCTGTTTTTTATCATCATAATGTCGGGATTATTTTTTGAGGATATAGTATATGATGTTTAATTTATTAACTGGTGATATAGTTTATATACTACGATATAATTTTACTTTTTGGATTATACGAAGAGGTAGTAAAATAGATGAACCTAGAGTCAATCTAATGGTTGAGGTTTTCTCTTACACCCTTGTGATATGTGTTATATTTTCAATTTCTCGCCACTTTTAGAAAGGATTAAAACCTGTTTTTCCTTTGTATGTAGAGATTTTCTAACTTATTCCAAACCACAAACAAAGAAGTAGAGGAGAAGGTTAGTTCAATTAAGGCTAAGATTTGAGTTATATTTAACCTGTCATTAAGCAGATGGTCACTAATGACTAGACGAGATGAGGTTTTATTGAAGTTTTTTATTTATTAAAATAGGTTTAATAATGAATTATAAGAAGGTCAATAAATATTTTAAGAAAATAAACAATATATGGTGATAAGACAATATTTGTTTTTACAATGGAAAATGATACTAGTACAACCTAATAAAGGTTACCTTTCACAATCTAGCAGCAAGATTTTCTGGTTTATAGGTGGAGCTATTAATATTTTGTATATGTGCCAGGTATTGTCTAGAGTCCTAACACCTGACATGCGGCACAACTAATCTTTAAGTGTTGACGCTTACCCTTGAGATCCTTTTAGGAGAAAAGGACCCTTGTTGCTCCTCTGAGCAGAAGAAAAAACTGATAAAGATTTCATTAGAAGTCCTAGCTCCCTGAGAAAGACACCATGACTTTTAGGAAGGTCAAGAGAACTAGACATGAAGGCCTCAGGGTGACAGGAGTGATAGACCAACCTTGGGAAGAACACAGATGCATATAGAAGTCTTTGCACCCTGGGAGGGTTACAACAGTTATGGTGATATGTACAATGACAAATGTAGTCACGTGATAAAAGTTGTCGCTCTTGTATAAGGCAAGGTTCCACTACCTACCTCATATTATAATGCTACATTCAATACTAGACGACAAAAAGATAGTTATAAAGTGAATATCAGTCAATCAACGAGCTCCACACAAAATCTGTAGAACATTCCATGCCTTTTGATGATCTATAACAAAACCTCTCTAAAGATAAAAATTTTGATACGCCATTAGGGTTTTGAAAACCTCTTTCCAAGCCCACTACTATAAATATATACTGCCATGCATTCAAGCAATCCTAAGCATTCAACATTCTTAAGATAGTAATGCATTCTTAAGCCAATAATCTCACATCTGCAAACAAGCTCTCGTACTTTTTTCCAGAGCTAAAGGTCATTGTGCACTCTAAGAGAAAGATTAGGCAACCTTTCTCATACCCTTACTGACTTAATCATCAGAGGAGGTTCCCCGGAGCAGTCCTCTCCGACCCTTGTTTGTGTACTTGTGCAAGATAAAGTTCAAAGCATTCTAGATAGCAACTCAAAACCTTACTAGTAGTTCATAAGCTTTTGTGGATTTAAAAGACATTCTTGACATCATTGTTGAGGGTGTTGCTTGTTCAGTTTCCAACAGAAACATTTTCTGATGGACACTTTTTCCTTCTTCGACCCACGTTTAATGTCTGACTTCAGTAACTTCTCGCTCATCTTGTATGTATGGACACTTCATATTTTTGACCTTCACATTATCAAATGTTTTTGATGAAAATATTACGTTAACAATGAAGTGGATTTCTCAGTCGAGTTTATATTTTTATTCATAGTTTTCTTCTTAAAATCTATACAAAACCTTCAGTATTTTTTGGTTATGAAATATGATCAAATTTTCTTTTACACATGATGCTGTTGAATTTTCTCAAAATGATGATAGTTTTCAAGACATATTTTAGTTTATTTTATTAAAAAAATAAGCGTTTGTTGAAACTAAAGTCCTAAAATAAGATTTTCTTTGTTCAAGTATTTGGTTAGGCTTTGCTTCCTTAAATAGTGAGCGAACGTAAAGCTGTTTAAAGAGAAATAGGAAGGCTTTGATCATTTTTAGTAACAGTAAGGTAAGCCTTTTAATTAGCTTTTTGACTTGCTTATATATTGCTCGTAGTTACTCAATGCAAGCTAAGCCTTTTCTTGTTTAAAATGTTATCGTTGTAACTATTTAAAATAGTCGTTAGTTAGTTCCCTTAGTAATAGCGAGAAAATGTTCTATAAAAATAATAGGGATGTCTACCTCTGTTCCCTCTTAAGTCTTTTTTTTCAAATTCACTTTCTTTTATAAGACACGTGTCTCATGTTAAGTTAAGATCATCATCATCATACCCAGGCGACAACTCATACCCATAAAGGAGAGTGCAGCCAAAGAGTCCCTCGACTTGAGACAAATCCTGATAAATCCTTAAAGAAAAAAGCCTCAATAAACAAAAACATAGAATAAAATACATATAGAAGCGTATAAAAACTAGGTACAAACAATATGGCACCAAGCAACGGCTAAACAAGAACACAAACTGGTAAGCGCAAGATAATCATGATAAGTCAAAGACTTGGATATATACGACGCCTTCAACTACTTTTATTCCTGTTCAGGTCCTTCGAGAGGAGTAGGTCATGCAAGTTAATTTTTATTTGCTCTTCCGACGTTCTCCTAAGTCTTCCTCTACTTCTCTTGCCTTCATTATGATGCTCTTGATCCTCCTTACAAGGGCGTCAAAAATCTTTCTCTATATGTGTCCAAACTATCTCAATCTATTTTTCACGCATCTTTGCAAATAAGGGAAACCCCTAGTTTTTCTCTAAACTTTCGGTTCCTTATTCTATCCGTAATTGTGTTGTTACACATCCACCTCAGCATACACATTTCTGTTACTTCAAACTTATGTTCAAAAATCTTCCTTAAGGGCCAACATTCTAACCCATACAGCAAAGCAAGTCTGATTGCAACTCGATAGAATTTACCTTTTAACTAACTTGGAAACTTCCTATCACAAGGTACCCCAGTGGCTGCTCGCCACTTGAGCCAACCAACTTGTATTCGATGATTGACATCTCTATGAATCTCCCCATTACTCTGAATAATCGATTCCAAATAATTAAACTTGGTCGTACTTGCAACAACTTCTTCACCAATGGTCAACTCTAACTCCCTTGGCGATGATGTCCTACTAAAGTCGCATCTCAAATAGTTTGTCTTCGTACGACTTATGCGCAACCCTCTACTTTCTAAAACTATCCTCCACTCTTTCAATTTTTTATTAATTTTCTCCGTATTTTCTGCTACCAACACGATATCATCAGCAAAAAACATGCACCATGGTATAGTCTCCTAGATCGATTTGGAAAGCTCTTTCATAATGACTATAAAATGAAAGGGCTTAGTGTCGATCTCTAATGTAGGCCTACTTTAACTGGGAAACTCTGTTAACCCCACCGGTGTTTGAATATGAGTCTCTACTCTATCATACATATCCCTTATAGCGTCAATGTATCTTTGTGAAATACCTATAGCCTTGAGGCTCTCCAGATGATGCCTCATGGCATGCTATTTACGCTTTTTCTAAGTCGATGAACACCATATGCAAATCCTTGCTCCGCTCCCTATATTTTTCCATTACTCTTCTTAAAACATGGATAGCCTCAGTGGTTGATCTTCTTGAAGCCACATTAGTTCTCTCTGATCACTGTCTCTTGTCTGATTCTCCTCTTTATCACTCTTTCCCATAGTTTCATTGTGTGGCTTAGACGTTTGATCCCTCTATAGTTCCTGTATATTTGTGCATCATCCTTGTTGTTATTCAACGCGATAAGTGTGCTATTCCTCCATTCTTCTAGCATCTTATGTGTCCTCAAAATAACATTAAAGAGGTTAATCAACCAACGAATGCCCTCTACTCTTAGGCCCCTTCACACCTCAATTGGAATGTTATTAGGTCCAATTGCCTTTGTTCTCCCCATCTAATTGAGAGCGTGTCCGACTTCCTCTATGGTAATATCACTAGTTGATCCATAGTCATGTATTCTTTTGACATTTAAAATTTTCTAACTACGTCTTTTGCCCCCGAGACTCATTGAGAAGTTGACAGAAATATTAACGTCATCTCATTTTGATGTCTTCTTGTCCCGAGAGCACTCATCCTTCCTCATCCTTGATGCATTTCATTGACTCTAAGTCTTGCTTCTGTCTGGATGTAGTTTTTTCTAGCTTAAAAAAAAGTTTTTCCCCCTCTATGGTATCAAGCTTTTAATAAAAGTCCACATAGGCACGACTTCTTGCCTCTGTTACTGCTTTCTTTACCGTTCACCTTGCTTCTTTGTAGCTTTCTTTCTTATGTATCCTATCCTCCTGCTCTGTGCATGCCATCAGCTCTTTAAATCTTTTATTTTTATCTTTTATCTTCTTTTGAACCTCCTCGTTCCACCACCACGACTCTTTATACACCTTCGTTTTACCTGTCGACACCCCTAAAGTCTCTTTCGTTGTTTTCTTGATGGTTTCAACCTCCCACATCTTATTTGCATCATTAGATTGACTTGGATAGCCCAAAGAAATTTATCTTTCCTGATAAGGTTGTGACCATCTCCCCTTTAAGTCTACCCCAAATGATCCTTCTCCTGAACTCGGACTTTTAAGATATGTATCGCTATTTTCTATATTTGTGAATAAATTTAGTATAAATTTAATTTTTTTTCTATCATTTGTTTGAGTTTATTTAATTAAGGAGTTGATGTTGATGATATTTATCTGATGTATGGATGAAGAGAAGTGCCACTATAGTGGGAAAGTTGTAATTGAAGCAGACTAAATTGACTTTTATTCAAGGCTTAGATTTGTTGCATGTCTCATATTTCATGAGGAAATAATCAGTAAGGACCGTAGCTAATTTAGGTAGATTAATAAAGAAAGCACACAGTGACAAAAGGATATTATTATTAAATTCTATGAAGAGAAAGAATTAATGATTCCAATATGAAGAAATTAAATAGCGTTCATTAACAGTTCAAAAAAATACACACAATAGTGCAATCTATACAATACAGTTAGTACAATGTCAAGAATAATCTCTTAATCCTTATATCCCTTATCTAACATATCTAAATGAGATGGCCTAGTCCTGTTGAATAAATGGACCTTTGAAGATTAGAAACTCCTCATAGTTATCGTTGGAGCTTTAATAGTGTGACATTAATCCATAATTTATTGGAAATCATTTTCGTTCATGAAGTGTTTTAATTTTATTAAATCATATTTATGCTCTTTAACTATGGTTAATGAGATTGAAATATGACGGTTGGAAAGTGCCAATATATAGTGGGTGTTTCATTCTCTTGGAGACACACAATTATAAATTTCTCATTTCTTTTTCTAATCACTTGTGCAAGAGTGGTATTTGCTCCACATCTCAAGCAGCGTGTGTACATTACTTTTAGTGGGTGTGTTAACCTTGGGAAAGTCCACTCTATTTACACTTAGGAAGTAATTTTCTTAATGCAAAACCAAGTTCGTGTCACACCAGACATTTCCTTATCAAATACATGCTAAAACAAAATATTTTTTATATACAAATGTTATGCATATCATTATTACTAATATAGCCATAAGAAGATTTTGAGAAGATCTTGAATAGACTTATATTTTCAACGATTTAAGAAAATTATTATTTTTTTTTGCTATTTTATATGTATATTATTTGATTAATCTGTAAAAGGAATGAAAGATTATTAACGCATCTTATGCAACCTATCAATACTCTTCCACTCCGGAGAATCAGATGGATGTGTGAAAAAGTGACCTTTCTTCACCCAATCTGCATGCCACCTTAAATTTAACGCATCTTTCTTTATAGAAAACAAGTGCTTGAATCTAGGTATTATTGAAAGATACCACAATACCTTAGCCGGGGGCCCTTTAGCATCCCGAGCCCCTTTACGCTTGTAGCGCAATAACCCACACCTAGGACACTCTTCTAAGTTCTCGTTTTCATTCTGATACAACACACAATCATTCGGACACGCATGAATCTTCTGGTATTCTAAGCGGAAAGGACACATGAGCTTTTTGGCATAATATATATGTCGACTTTGGAAGTTCATTTCTCTCAGGAAGCATCTCACCTAACGCTTCTAATAACATTGTGAAACTAGTGACACTCCAATTGAACTTTGACTTAATGTTGAAAATTTTCAACACTGCTGTTAGTTTGGTAAACTTTGTACATCTAGGGTACAAAGGCTTTTGAGAAGCCTCTATCAACAAGTCAAAAACACGAGGACGTTTTCCTAACTCATCCTCGACTCCCTCCATCATCTCATCAATACGATTCACATCCTCATCGACATTCTCTTCATCTGTCTCATACCCATCAACATGATCTACTACATCCTCATTGACATCAGCCACATTATTGACGTCCTCAACAACACTTTTCTCTTTGTAAACTCCCTCCTCACCATGCCAAACCCAAACATGATATTGAGGCCTAAACCCACGTCGAAGTATGTGCTTCCCTAAGGATATCAACAAAGTATGTGCTCCCTAAGGATATCAACACTATCTACCTTTGATACGTTGCCACAAGTGACACATGGGCCATAAAAACCAACTCCCCCTGTCCTAAATTGATATTCAACTGCAATACTACAAAATTCTAATACGCCATCAATAACTTCTGACGATTTTCAATGCTTCCATACATCCAAGAACGATCATTTGTCATCCTAGTTACTGTGATTTTATTAATTCAAAACAAAATTAATACACAACTTTTAACATATATACTTTTTTATAACAAACACATTTAACCCTAAAAATATATACTTATTTATACCAAATCTATTTAACTCTAAATATACATACTTCATATTCTAATTCTATACTTCATACTTCAATATTAAGCACTACATTGTAAATAAAATCATATTCTAATTCTAATAGTTAAAGACATAAGTATAACAACAAATCACATTTTTAACAAATTACACAAATATTTAACAAACTAATAACATAAACTTGAATAATGTAAAATTCACAAATAAAATGATATCTTTAGCACTAAATTACTAAATTACATGTTGAACAATAAAGATATGAACTTGCAAATTAGTAAAATAAATATAATAAACTTGATTTCGTGGGTTATGTTATTTACAACGAAAAACAGAGAAACAAACTTAGTATACAAACAGTTGCCCTAATTTTCGATTGTTTTCATGAATATCTTGTAAAACTTAAATGCGTAACAAATTAAAAAGAGACAAAAATACCTTAATTTCGTGGGTTTTGAAGATGAACAAGACCAAAGTCTGAAATTTCGAATTTATGAACAGTTACAACCGTGGGTTTATGGATAAGAAGTAGCAGTGAACAAGAAAATGTCATGGGTTTCAATGGGTTTTTCGAGTGTTTTTCGAGTGAAAAGAAGTAACAAATATGCCGTGGGTTTATGAACCAAGAAGTAGCTGCGTGAAGAAAGAAGAAGATGAAATAATAGCAGCCGTTAGAGTGTTTTATGAAAATTCTTTCTGTGGGTTTTATGAAAACAGTAGCAGCGTGAAGATGGGTATAATGTTAAGAGCAAGAATGATGAAGAAGAGCAAGAACTAAGATGATGAAGAACAGGGTTTGGAGAAACTGTGGTCGGGTTTTTTGAAGAAGATGAGCGTATTATGTTTAATGCATGAAACAGAAGAGTACGTTATAAGGCGCGTTTTGAAAGTATTAAATGCTGCGGGCAAGAAGAAAACCGCAGCATTTAAGTGTGCCAAGTATTATATGCTGCGGGCAATAATAAAACCGCAGCATTTGATTGGATTATATGTTGCGGTCTAGGGAAAAATCGCAGCATTTGATCATTTGATTGGATTATTTGCTGCGGGCTATGAAGAAACCTCAGCATTTGATTGGGTTTTTTTTTTCTAATTCTTTTTCCTATTTATTGCTGTGTATATAAAAAAACCGCAGCAAATGACACGCAGCAGATACGTTTTTTTCCACTAGTGACTGGTGCAATCGCGTCGTTAGTTTGTTGATAGACACATTTTAGTCCATGTGATATTGTGGTCAACTTCTTCTAAAACTCATTGAAATACTTTTTGCAAAACAATTGGCATTTGCTTATCAGGATCATCTGCAATTCTTGCTGCTCATTTTCGCTAATATATGCTCGCTAATATATGCTAGAGATCAAGAGAGAATCAAATTAATACATTTTGAATTTTATGCTTCTTAGAACATGGATATTCTTCACTTATTATTTGATACAAGGAAATGTTATCTTTGAATCTTTAGAGACGCATCACACATGCTATGATAGATTTTGGTCCTTAACTAATCTTTGATTATGAGATTATAAGTGATGACAAACAAAGTAAGCCCTAAACTTATACATTTTTATACATTATTTGAATGATGTTAATTTGATCTGAACTTATATATTTTATTGTGGGTGTTGATCTTGGTAGATGTCACGTAACTTTTATTTTTGATGAGTATGTTATTGTAAATTGCAAACCTTAAAATGGTGGTTTGTTAATTTTTAATCAGCTCCGTTAATTTTTGGACGGTATATATGTTTATGAATATAAGTAGTAGAGACTCATTAAAAACTGCATGATTATTCTTGACATAAATATTGATTAGTATTCTTCTAAACAACATAGTGTTAAAATCTTCTTATTTTAAGTGAATTGTTAATAAAATTGTTGTCATTGGAAATTAATGATAAACTGACTAAGTGGTGATAATTACAATACATGAGTAACCAACTTTTACTTTTGAGATGTCTATTATATTGTGTATGTGGAGGTTTGTAATTTGTATTATTTACTAATTGAGTAAATTTATATGATTTTGGAAAGTATGTCCAAATATTAATTATATTGGATTAAAGGATTATTTTCACAAGTTGATAAATTACTTCGCATAAGGTACAATATTTTACGACTAAATTAGTCTTATAAGCGGTTTGACTCGTGAAAAATGAATTTTACTTATTTTGGTGGTTAAGTGGAAAAATTGTAAATTATTAGTCCTACATTGTCCCTTTCATAAATTATTTTATTGAATAAAAATTCATATTTTTTTAATATGGTTGGAGTTTACTCATTGCTATGGTTAAGAGAATTTTAAAAGAGAGTTTTATTCAAAATAATTTATTTCTTGATGTTTAAAGACTTGATAGTAGAAGTTTGTAAACATTATCTTGTCATGTGGA
Organism: Amaranthus tricolor; assembly: GCF_026212465.1. Taxonomy (NCBI): domain Eukaryota; kingdom Viridiplantae; phylum Streptophyta; class Magnoliopsida; order Caryophyllales; family Amaranthaceae; genus Amaranthus; species Amaranthus tricolor. The sequence continues at coordinate 13,953,343 of NC_080048.1, forward strand.
TTGAAAGTATCAAGTTTCGTAAGGTTTTGAATATATGGTTTAAAATTGTTATAGCTTGCTTGTGTATGAACCTTGATTAGTTAAAAATGTGGTAATTATTTAACTTTTAAAGTGATTCATAAAATTTAGAGTTGTAAACATTGTGACTTGTAAACAATGTAAAAGCTTTTTGAAGATAAGAAGGACAATAAAACTAGGGATTAAAATTATGGAATTTATCCCTTAGTGACCATTATGTGATCTTCTTAAAGTATGGTTAAACTCCTTGAATGTGGAGGTATTATAAATATTCCAGATCTCTTGTCAAAATAATATTTATTTGAATATTTTTGATAAAATTCTTTAAAAAATATTTACCAAAGGTTATTAATTATTGTGTTCTTAAACCTTTATAAGTATGTGATGTTCCTTGTATTTTCCTAAAATATTATTAATAAAAGTATTTCGAACAATAGGGATGAAGTTTGAGGAACTACTTTAGGTTTGAAGAACTTGTAAAACCTTTGGTAACTGATGTGTTCCTTTGTGATTTTGTTCATAATTTTGATTGAGTCACTTGTTTGATTATATGAATATTTGTTACTATATTTGAAGAGTTGCATGGTATTCATAATACATTTAGTGACTTATGTTGTTGTGTTGAACAAATATGAAAAGGGATAAATATGGTTATTTAAATTAAGCATATGACTTGAAGGTGGTGCCTAATTTAAGCTTAGGTTTTAAGTGTTCAAGTTATTTTCTAGATGCATGAGTTGTTCTTTTATAACCATGATGTATTTGGAATACTTATGCATTTCTTATTGTTTTGAATATCATACTTAAGTTATGAGCATCAAACTATATGTTACTTGAGGTAATTTTATGAATTTGTTTGATGATGTTAGTTTTGAGATAAGTATAATATTGTGATACAAATTCCCGAGTGGAGGAATGTTCCTCTAGGATGAAGTAAGAATACCATTCATTATCTTATCAAAAGGATATCAAGTTAAGTGGTTCTTGATACGATTCTCTTCATGAGAAAAAAGAATACCATGATTCCCATATGGTGGAAAAGTCCTTAATAGGAAATGTGAATACCATACATACCTTTTTCAAAAGGATATCAAGATAAGTGGTTCTTGATGTGTCGAGGGGGATTGTGCTAAAGCTCAAATGTGGATGAGTATGCATTTCACCTATCCCTATGGCATTTGTTGGCATTGTTCTATATTTAAGGGATGAGTCATTAGGCTCTTAATGGATCTCGTAGTACTTTGCGATGTGCTACTTGAGACAATCCACATATGCGAGTGTGGGATTTGGCCACCTCCTATATGGAATTTCGGGCAAATATTCCACATAGGCCACAAAAATGCACCATATATCTTAAGTAGAGTTTGTACCTCTCTTGGTACTAGTTCAAGACTTAGTTCACTTGTTTGATCAAGAGTTCTTGGAGTTCAAGACTTAGTTCACTCACAAGGACTTGTGGACTGTTGCCTCATTTCACTAAACAACAAGTTCAAGGCTTTGCCCACTTACTTGTTATGTGCCAAAGTCTTCTCTTGCACAAGTATTTTTCCTTAAAATGTCATTTGTGGGGGTTATTGGATAAATGGACCTTTAAAGGTTACAAAACTCCTCATAGTTACCGTTGGAGCTTTAATTGTGTGTTATTAATGCATAATCTATTGATAATCATTTTCATTTCATGGAGTGTTTTAATTCTATTAAATCATACTTATACTCTTTAACTAAGGTTAATGAGGTTGCAACATGACAGTTGAAAAGTGCCTATATATAGTGGGTGTTTCATCTTTTTGGAGACGCACAATTCTCAATTTCTCATTTCTTTTTCTATTCACTTGTGCAATAGTGGCATTTGCTCCACACCTCAAGTAGTGACTGTACATTGCTTTTGGTAGGTGTGTGAACCTTGCGAAAGTCCCCTCTATTTACACTTGGGATAGTCGGGAAATAACTTTCTTAATGCAACGATAAGTTTGTATCACACCATAGATTTCCTTATCAAACACATGTTAAACACAACTTTAAAAATATTTTTCGTATACAAATGTTAATAGGGCATTTATTTCCAACAAGTCCTTCTTTTACGGTATATTATGAGGCTGTAATACAACAATCATATTGTAAAGGTGACTAATCCTGAAAAATCGAAGCGCTCAACATAAAAAACTTATCTCCCTCGCCTAATCTATTGAAACGTTCTTTGGAAATGCCAAGTTAATCTTGTTCAAAAAAAACGTTTCTACGTAGCAACAAACTCAACCCCTTCCCAGTATGGATTTTGTACATTTGTATATGGACTGGAATTCCACTGTTTAAATAAAAGCATTTTATTGCAAATCATAGATGCGCTATGGATTTCAATGATTCATTCATAAGGTTTTTGAAAGAGAGGGATGCGTGAAACCTTGCTTTCTTGTGTTTTCTTGAATCAAACAATGGTTTTATGTGTTCAAAGATATCCTAGTCAATCAAGATCTAGGAAAATAAGGAAAACCTACTAATCTACCCCAAAATACAAGATATTTACACAATGAAAATATCCTAATCAAATCACCTAAGGATATTAACAAATATTACCATATATTTCCATAATATTCTCCACAATTTCCGCAATACCCCCCTCAAGTTGGAGCGTGGGGATCATGAATGCCCAACTTGGAGAGTAATACATCAAACTATGTCTTGCCAAGAGCCTTTGTAAAAATATCTGCTAACTGTGAAGAAGTAGAAACATGACCCGGAGTAATCAAACCTTCAGTTATGGCATCACGAACAAAGTGACAGTCAATTTCAATATGTTTTGTTCATTCATGAAAAATAGGATTCTTTGCAATATGCAAAGCCGACTCACTATCACAGAATAAATCAATAGACTTTGGATGATTAACACCCAAACTTAATAGCAAACCTTTGAGCCATTTCAACTCACAAGTAATAGGAGCCATAGATCTGTATTCAGCCTCTGCTGAAGAACGAGAAACAGTATGTTGCTTCTTAGTCTTCAAGGAAACAAGTGATTTGCCCAAAAATACTAACCAGCCTATAAGAGAACGACGAGTGAGTGGACAAGCCGCCCAATCTGAATCACACCAACCCTGTAGAGTCAAATCACAGTCTGAATGCAACAGTATACCCTGAGTACCTTTCAAGTACCGAACAACCCTTAACGCGGCCTCCCAATGTTCTATTCTAGGTGCCTGCATGAATTGTGACAAGATGTGTAAAGAGTATGCTAAGTCCGGTCTTGTTACAGAAAGATAAATTAAGCAACCAACAAGTCGGCGATAAGCTTCCAGATCAGTAAGAAGCGCCCCATTAGCCAAATCGAGCTTATGATTTTGTTCTATGGGAGAACCACTCGGCTTGGCCCCTAATATACCTGCCTCAAAAACAATATCCAAAGTATATTTTCTTTGGCACAAAAATAAGCCTGCAGAACTACGAGCAACTTCAATACCCAAAAAATACTTCAAAGGACCTAAATCCTTCATCTTAAAACAATCACAAAGATATGCCTTAAAAACACGTAATGCAGCGGAATCATTCCCAGAAATAATAAGATCATCAACATATACTAAGACATTTATCTGAATTTTTGCCTTAGTGTATGTAAAAAGAGAATAATCAGAGTAGGATTGAAGAAAACCATACTCTTTCAAAGCCATTACTAGCTTCGCAAACCAGCACTGGGGAGCCTGTTTCAAACCATACAGAGACTTTCTCAACCTACATACTAAGAACGACTCAGAGCATTCAAATCCAGGGGGCAATTTCATGTAGACTTCTTCATCAAGATCACCGTATTAGAATGCGTTATGTACATCCATTTGATGAAGTTCCCAATTCTTGGATGCAACTATAGCCAAGAAAGTACGAATCGTTGTCATCTTTGCAATTGGAGCGAACATTTCGTTGTAGTCGATCCCTTCTTGTTGGTGATTACCGAGCACTACTAACCTAGATTTCAATCTTTCAACCTCACCGTTGGACAAGAAGTTTGTCCTATAAACCCATTGACAACCGAGGGCCCGTTTTCCTGGAGGGAGAGGTTCTAATGTCCATGTACCATTTGCCTCTAAAGCCTGAATCTCTTCTTGCATTGATTTCTGCCAACCAATACTTTTCATTGCTTCTTTAAAAGATTTTGGATCAGTACTATTAACAACAGTAGCAATAAACTTTCGGTAATTTACAGAAAAATTATCACAATGAATATAATATGCTAAAGGATACGGTGTACCTGAAGGACGACCCGAAGACGGAGCCGGGAGAGATGAAGACTGACTTTTAGCAAACACAGTATGAGTTACATGATCACGGAGCAAAACAGATGGATACTTCTTGCGAAATCCACGGCCCAAGGCCTCAACGGACTGATCAAAATTAGTCATCAAAGGTGGCGGTTCAGCTTCATCATGGACCAGCAAAGGCGGCAGTTCAGCAGCTCCAGCAGTGGGCTGGGCAAACGCAGCAGGTATTGGCTGCGGTTCTGACCCAGCGCCCGCTGGCTTTTCAGCGTGCTGATCAGAACCGAGGCCATTGTTAGCTAGTACTCTACCTGCGACAGTTGGGGGGCGCTGGTTCCTGGCTGCTGCGGGTTGCTTGTTTCACCTGTATTACAACCTCCCACTTCACCATTAAAATCATGCTCATCCCCCAACTTTACACAATCATCATCACAATCTCCATAATCTAAAAAATCCGCATCAACACCCACACTTTCAACATTACTAGATTCAATATTAACATCTTCCGGACAACAAAACAGAAATACATCCTCAATAAATTTCACATCACGAGAGGTAAAAAATTCCTTCAAGTCAAGATCATACAAATACCATCCCTTTGTCCCAAAAGGATATCCCATTAACACACATTTTCTACTTTTACTAGCAAATTTATCCCCCTTCGTTTTTTGATTGTGAGCAAAGCACAAAGATCCGAAAGTACGAATGGCTTCAAAAGCCGGAGGTTTATTGAAAAGTATTTCAAAAGGAGTTTTATTTTGTAGAATTGGAGTAGGAGTTTTATTGATCAAATGAGCTGCAGCAAGAATACATTCCCCCCAAAAATAAATAGGCAAATTAGCTTGAAATCTCAAGGCTCTCCCTACACTCAATATGTGTTTATGTTTTCGCTCTACCGTCCCATTTTGTTAAGGAGTACCCACACAAGAAGTTTGAAAAATAATTCTTATTGCCCTAAAATATGCAAGCAAACATTTAAACTCCGTGCCATGATCACTTTGAACAATTTTAACAATTTGAGAAAATTGTCTATCAACCATAGCAATAAATGACATAAACATTTGAAATACTTCAGTTTTATCAACAATCAAATAAACCCAAACAGCTCTAGAAAAATCATCTACAATAGTTAAAAAATACCGAGCTCCACAAGAGGACTCATGTCTATAAGGACCCCACAAATCACAATGTATCTTTTCAAAAATTCGAGAACATTTATTGTCACTCAAAGGAAATTTATCTCTAGAGTGTTTAGCGCAAAAACACACTTCACAACCTTTATTTAGACTACTCTCACTACTACCGATATGAGGAAGCAACTTAACGACTTTCTCGGACGCATGGCCCAACCTTCGATGCCAAAGTTCCAACTCTGAAGTAGCTTCAATTGCGGACACCACCTCGGGTTTGCTAAAATAGTACAATCCATCTTGCCTAGCGCCCGTTCCGATCGGATCCTTCATTCGGTCCTGTATAACACATAAATTAGAATCAAATGTGACATTTGTATGCAAATTATCATTAAGTTGTGAAACCGAAAGTAAATTACAACTCAAGTTAGGTACATAAAGAACATTGTGCAGAGTAATTGAATTAGATAAACGAACCGAACCCTCCATAGATGCAAATACAGTATCTCCGTTAGGTAAACCAATAGGACAATGAGATTGACGAACATCAAATAACCAAGATTTATCACCTGTTACATGATGTGTTGCACCTGCGTCTATAATTCAGGAAGAGCTATCAAACTTACCATTGAGACGATTTTCTGGTATGGTAGCTTTACCAAAAAAATCCCGCAATTGCCCTCCACTGCTCGGATGTAAAGACTTGCTCGTTTGACGTGGCAAGAGGATTTGAAGCCGCCACTTGTGGTGCTTCAGATCTGCTGCCAGATGTGGCGTTAGCTCTCACCACTCCACGACCTTGCCCATGTGCTGCACTTGATGATTTACCACCTTTATCACTCTCGGACCACCCCTCCGGGTACCCAATAATCTCATAACAATACTTTGCAATGTGACCCCTCTTTTTACAGTGAGTACACACTTGCAATGAGTAACAATTTGCAGTAATATGACCTGGTTTCTTGCAATAATTACACACTGAAACTGACTTGTCTACACGACCTCTTCCTCGACCCATACCACCTATACGAACCGCAAAACCTGCAGCCTGAGAGGGTTCCTCTTTAGCACGATCAAACCCACGGACCAACTCTTCTTGAGTCAACTGTTGATATGCTCGATTAAGAGAAGGCAGTGGGTCTTGGGCAAGAATATTTGATCGGGATTGTGCGTAATAATCAGAATAAAGGCCAAGCAAGAATTGTTGTAATTGATCATTCTCCCTACGTTTTTCATGCTCTCTACCTAAATTACATTCACATTTACCACACTTACAAACAATTAATGGTTCAAGCTTAGCTAATTCATCCCACAATACTTTTAATTTACCAAAATAAACAGCAATAAACATCGTTTTTGTTTGTTCACAGGAATTAATCTGAGATTTCAAGTGTTGTATACGAGGGCCATTAACCACACAAAATCGTTCTTTCAAGTTATCCCATAGACGCTTTGCATTATCATAATTAGAGAGCATAGATTTTACCTCGGGATCAATGGTATTCATTAACCATGATACGAGCATGTATTAAACGACCACCCAATCATCCTTTGTTGCCGGCGGTACAAAAGTGGTGATGGTTCTATCGAGGAAGCCAAACTTCCGTCAGGATGAAAGTTCTACAAAAATTGCGTGTGCCCAAGCATCATAATTGTCTAATTTGAGACGAACTGGAGTAATAAAATCTCCCGGACGATCATGTGCGCCAAGGTAAAATGGGTTATTTGGTTGAATTTGTGATGGTGGTGGTGGCGGTGAGTTATCATCATCACCGGCCATTACTACGTTTTAGAGAAAAAAAAAATTAACCTGCTCTTGATACCATGAAAGAGAGGGATGCGTGAAATCTTGTTTTCTTGTGTTTTCTTGAATCAAACGATGGTTTTATGTGTTCAAAGATATCCTAGTCAATCAAGATCTAGGCAAATAAGGAAAATCGACTAATCTACCCCAAAATACAAGATATTTACACAATGAAAATATCCTAATCAAATCACCTAAGGATATTAACAAATATTCCCATATATTTCCATAATATTCTCGACAATTTCGCAATAGTTTTCTTTAGTTATAATATTATTATGTTAATCAATCAATTATACTGATACTAGATCTATGAGGCTTTATAATTTAATTTGGGTTATGAAAACATTAATTAACCTATATTATAATCAATTAATTAGAGCAAAATTTTGATAAAATGGAAGGGAAAGGAGACTAAAATTAAAACAAGAATATTTAAAATCCATTGTGATTGCATTAAAAAATTTAATTTAACTACTTAAATACATCCATAATGAATACTTGAATATTTGTTGACATTAGGTGATAATACGATCAAAATCAATATATGACAACCCGATACAACATAATTTAATTTATAACAGAGTTCGACGGCTCAAATAATCTGTGGAGTTATGATATTATTTAAATTAGTTTGAACCCATGCTATGTACATATAATCTTAAAAATATAGAAACACTTTTAGGGACCGTTTGTGTATTGATAACGGAAACAATTAACTATTTCCCTTAATTTGTGTTTGATATGGAAAATTGATAACCCTTACCGTTACTTTAGGATAACAATTTACCCATTTTATTACCTTTACGGTCCGTTTGGTACATGGTATTAGAGGGCGGTAATGGTAATAAAATTAAGTAATAAAAAATTTGGTTGTTTGGATGCCTTCAATGGTAATGGATGGTAATAAAATAAGGTAATGAAATTACCAAAAAGGGTCATTTTTATTACCATCAAACAACCTAGTATTAGGCAGTAATGGTAATGAAGTATTACTGTAGTAATAAAATAAGGTAAAGTTGTTTCGTGCTGAAGAAAAAAAATAATGCAGAAAAAAAGGTAATGTATGTAACTATCCAAAAAAATATTATTATTAAAATAAGAATCATTAGATAGAATAATTTAGATACAATAATGCTTTTAGATACAAATATACAATAATGAAACTAAGAGTCATTACCAGTTTTTATTACTAACAACCAAATGCAATCAATGGAATATTATCTTCCATTACCATTCTTTAGTCATGCACACCAAACAAAAGAATCTTCATTACCAATTCTCATATCCATTCCTTCATTACTATTGCCATTACAATAATTCATTCTCATTAATTCATTACCATCAACCAAACGGGCCGTTAGAATAATTGAGAAAACATATGCCCTTTCCCTCAAATCTTTCCTTCTCTCATCACCAGTCAGGCTCTCACTATAATTTTCTTCCACCACCACGGATCTAACAAACCCATCATACACTATTTTTTTCTCTTTACTCAATTAAACATAATAAATGAATTTTCTTACTGATTTCGAGATATATCTCAACAAGGAAAGCGTAAACAAGTGTTTCTCTTACATTGTTATATCACACATATAACCACAACCATTACTTTTACCTTTAATGCTCTTTATCAATTTCCTTTTCCTTATATTTTTTCTTTCCATACCAAACACCCCTTAGTCTGGAAAGAAAGATTTTCTTTTTATTCAATTTTATAAATTGGTTTTAGAGTGAAAAAAAGCTAATATGATTATAACATGTGTAACTTAAAATAGCACTACATTTTACAAAATTCTAAAGTAAATTATGAGTTATATAAATTTCACATGAGACTAATAAACAAACATGTTGTATGTTAAACTTAGAGAGAATAGAAAGAAAGTAAAGTGAATTACGTAAAAGCCTAAGTTTTACTCAATTGCAATTTGCTACATTCACATTGATGTAAATCCATTAATTTTTTTCACACCATTTTCATCATGTCATATTTTTGAAATAATATTAGTATTTAAACTTGCTTGAAACCCGTGCTAAAATTAGATAATCTTAAAAATATAGAAACAATTTTAGTTCAAAAGGGCATATTCTCTTATCATATTTCCTTCAATTTTTATTACTTGCACCCTAATCCAATTTAACATTGTTCATCATTTTATGGTATTTTACAAATTACGGATATTATACCAGGAAAAAAAACATAATCACATGAGATCTTATTTTATTTGTCTTGTCGCATATTTTCATAATATCAATTTTTTAAAACCTTAATTGTATGTAACTCTAGATAAAAACAATACGACAAACGCATTGGCCTGCGTAATGTCTGGTGCAAGTAAAAAAAGTCCTACGAAACGTAATTTCATAAATTGTATACAAAGTGAAAAAAAGTTAATATGACTGTAACTCTAAATTTTACAAAATTTAAAAATAAATTATGAGTAACATTACCAATTTAAAAAGCACAAAGCATTTTTATAGCCACTTTTGTAGCTAAACCTGATTAGTGACAAAAAAGATAACAAAACGCTTTGTCGCTTGAAAGTTTGTCGCCAAAAACTATTTTTGTCGCCGTTTTTGTTCATAAGTTGGCGACAAAACATCTATTTTGTTGCTATTCTTGTCGCCAAAAAGGATTTCGTAAAATAAAAAAAAAATTGAATATTGTTATTATTATTTAATGATAATAACAAATATTCAATTAATTTTGTATATATAGAACATACTAAAAATGTAAACTTAAAAATAATAATATATTAAAATTAACAATCAAAAAATAAAATTAATATTTAATAAAATAACATATATTACAAAAAACTTCATTCAATACAAAAGTTTATTTACATGACATTTGAATAACTTATTTTACAAAAAACTAAAATATATAAAAAGATATAAATGTAAATAAAATTAAAAATTTGAATAATCTTGCACATACTAAATGTAAACTGCAATTTGAAAGCAACAAGAAGTTTAGGTTCATTTCTATAATATTGAGAACTCGTAGTCAATATAATTGTATTCTTTTGGCAGTTTTTACAAACGTAAAACACAACAAAAAAAAAAAATAAGAGTATAGTAAAATGGTTGAATTGTTTCTAACTAAAACTTGTTTATATAAATAAAATGTCATCAAATGAAATTTTAGAAGGTCAATAATACAAAATTGAGAAATAAATCTCGACATATAATTGTTATTTGTTGCATACAAATATGATTTATAGAACTAAATTTCAGATAGATATAGTACTAAAAAAGGCTTGTGCATGTGCCCATTAGTTTCATCATTCTATAATAAAACTAATTTACAGTCTATCCGTTTAACAATATTATTTATATTTAATTTAATATTTTATAGTTTTTAAATATAAATTAAGTCTTAACATGTGTTCTTGTTTAGTCGAATGCTTACACGACTTAATCATGAACGGCAGCTATGGAGTACATAGTTTAGTTGAACTCTTATCTTTCAGAAAACGCTCACCAATAAGATTTGTTAAAACAACTTCATTACTATTAATCATTTGAATGTCATGCTCAATGTATTGCTCATCTAATTCTATTATTGGTTGTGATAATTTACGATGCGATAATGGAATAGATACATGTGTTAAACTCTCAATTTGATTTGATATAAGGCCGCAATTCTATTATTTCCAGATAATTAATATAGTGATCTTGTTTAAGCAATTGCATCTGTTGCCACAGTGGATCATATGGTTGAATACTTTAATCCATATTTTTAATGGATTTAAAAACCTTCAGAGTTAGTTAGTATTGCAGCTCCATACTCTTCCATCATTATATTTATCCTTCACCAGTGTTGTTTTTGTCCAATCGAGACATCCAAATATTAACTTATTATATTATAGTTGATTAATTAATTCAGGTATATTTTTTGATAAATTAATTTCAATTCTTATATTATAGTTAAGCATCTCAAATTATATTATAAGATAATAAAAATTGAATTTGTATGATTTTGTCTTAAATTAACATATTTAACGCTAAAATTAATTCATATCAAAAACTTAGTTTTACATGTTATTGTTATAAAAATTATTATTATATCTTTAGATATCATTATATATATATATATATATATATATATATATATATATATATATATATATATATATATATGTGTGTGTGTGTGTGTGTGTTTTTACTTTTCTAATAATATAATAATTAAAGCCATGTAATATAATAAAATTAACCTTACCTTATTTAGTTTGATAAATATAAAAATTAACCATTTTGATTATTTCATATGGCAGATCTTATTAAAAAATCTTTTAAGTTAATTGTATGATCATTAACCATTTCGATTATACTATGTGGCACATTTTCTTATAAAGAAAACCTTTAAGTTGATTGTATGAAATTTAGTTCAATTAATACAACAATTAAATAATTTGATTGTTCTATGTGGCAAATTTTGTATGGATGCCAATTGGCATGTCGAATTTTTCAATCTTTTTAGTTAATTGTATGATTAATAAATATATAAATTAACCCTTTTGATTATTTTATATGGTAGATCTTGTAAAAAAATCTTTTAAGTTAATTATATGATATTTAGTTTAACCTAAGTATGATGTACGTCTCACGATGAGGCCATCTCATACCAAAATTTGTGTTGTATGATTTATGTCCTGTAATAAAATAAAATCAACTTTACCTTAATAAGTTTAATAAACACAATAATTAATCAATTTGATTATTCCATGTAGCAAATCATCGTAAAGAAATTAATTATTTTAGTTAATTGTATAATATTTTGCTCAATAAATATAACTATTAGTCAATTTGATTATTTTATATCAAAAACCTTTGTAAGAATGCAACATGAAATTTTCAATATTTTTAATTAGTTTTATGATTTTTTTTTACTATTTTCTTCAATTCTAATATTTTTGTGTGTAGAAATATTAAATACCATATTTTAATAATACAGGTACATTCTCATTTATTTCATTTATTTTTTGATAAATTTATTTCGTTTCTTATATTATACTTCTATATAGTTGATGATCACAAAATTACACTACAATCTAATAAAACAATTTTGGTTGATTTTATTTAAGAAAAAAAATTGTATATCATTTGGTCATAGATTAAAGTACACAAGATAATTTAACCTTTAAAATTATTTCATAATGAAAACCTACCATCACTAAAAACTAAATGATTTATATACATAAAAAAATTAATTAATCATAAATTTATGTTTAAATAATGATATAATTATGATATGAGTTAATTATAATTATTAGCATTTACCTAACATAGAAATAGATTGGTTTATATCATTTGAAATCTGAACTTTGAAATGAACCTTTATTAGTTAATTATCTCAATTTAAACGAGTTATTTATTAATGAAAAATATTATTATTAGATTAGATATCTTTTGGGATAAGATTGTTGATTTGTTTTCATTATAATTTATATTTATTTTACATAATGTTTTAATGCTGTAAATACTAAAGCTAACTGTATTATTTTTCAAGTATAAATTAAATTTGTTGGCTGCTACCGTCAATTATATTAATTATTCGAAACTATCAATAATAGATCAGTATTTGTTTGATTCATTGAAAATAATTTCACCTATTATTTATTTTTAAATAAATCCACCTTTACTCGATCATTACATTACGTTGAACATATACATACATATATATATATATATATATATATATATATATATATATATATATATATATATATATATATATATATATATATATATATATATATATATATATATATATATATATATATATATATATATATATATATATATATATATATATATATATATATATATATATATATATTAATGGAGTCTAACCTATACTAAAACTAGGGGTTAAAGCTTATGCCATAATAGCCTACCATGTAAATGTTTGTGCTTTTAGTAATATTAGGCCATATTTATTTTAGTAGAGTTATGATAAAAGACCTTAAAATTTCTTATGAACAATTTGTTCATATCCTAAGAAAATAGGAGGATAATAAATGTTAGTGGACTTTAATATTTTACAATTTAAGATCAAACACTTACTTTCAGATAACTTGACTGAATTAAACTGGAGTTATGATACATATTTTTATATTTAGCTCCACTACAAAAAATACTTCACTGTTATTTGAGTCTTTGTATTTTATATATAAATGAATTTAAATTCGTAAATCTCAACCATGTTATGGAGTATAACTATTCATTTATTTATTTAATCAACGAATTCATAAATTGCTAAAAAGACCTAGTAGGTTATGGTAGGGTTTTTTAGGGCACGGAAACGCTAAGGGCACGAAAAACGCTAAGTTAGGAGTTGGACGAAAACTGAAAAGAAAACAAGTGAAATGAGCCAAAATCAACCAATATTAGCCAATCGGGAATCTATTGTGACTTGTTAGAAAGCTTTATCCGTTTTGTTAGACCTAGATTTTATATCTTTTTGCCCTAAATTTATCTTTATAAATGCTCAATGTGTTACCTAATTTTCTTAAGCTTATTGTGGGTCTAATGTCCAGGGTTATCATTTATTAAATTTCTTTTATAACTTATGTTCCATCACCATGCTTTTCTTTTATTATTTTCCTTTGTTATAGGTTTTCTTATATTAATATAAGTGAAAACCTTAGGGTGTTATGTGATGATATTTGATTATTTTCTTATTGATCCTTAACGTCCTATTATTATGTGAGAATTTGATGATGAATTATACTTCTTCCGTCACTATGATATTGAACCATTAAATTTAATTATGTGAGAATTTTTTAAGTCAAATGGTGCTATTTTAGAGGGACGGAGGACGTAGACTTGAACTCGGGATCATACAACAAACCTTGATCAACACGTCACATGTATTTTCTTGATTAATTACAGCACGATAGGATTATGAGTGTGTTTGGCAAATAGTTTTTGTTGACTTTTGGATATTTAAAGTGTAAAAAATTTGGTAAATGACTTTTAACATAATAAAAGTCAATTTTAAGCCTAAATTAAAAATCAATTTTGAGTAGTTTTTCATTGGCTTCTTTTGACCTAATTTTTCTCTAATAAACAATCAATAGCTAATTTTCAGTATATATCTCTATAATAGTTGACTTAAACAACAAACTTAACATTTACCAAATTAGCAAACACTTTAAAATAGTAAAACTAACTAAAGTTCTGGCCAACAACCATTTGGCAAATTGACTGTATATTTTAAAAAAATTGATAGTGTCCCGATGTCACTCACTTACACTATGTTCGGATAATAACTTTTGAGAGAAAAGAAAGAAAAGGAAGGGGAAGGAAGAGGAGAGAAATGAAAAACAATGAACCCTTATTTGTTTAGGAGGAAAGGAAAGAGAAATGAAGGGAATGAAATAGAAATGAAAGAGATAAGAATTTTCCGGTCAAATCTTTTTCAACTTTGAAATGATTAATACCTTAGCATAAAACATTCATCTAATCCCTCAAAATCTGTTCCCTTCAAATCTCGTCCATTCCATTTTGTTATCTAAACAAGGAATTTCTTATCCCGCTAAGTTTCTCTCATTCCTTTTCCTTCTTTTCTTTCACTTCCTTCAATTCAAACACACTTAGGGGGTGTTTGGTATGGGAAGAGAAAATGTAAGGGAAAGGGAATTAATAAAGAGGGGTAAGGGTAAAGGTAAGGGTTATGGTTATATGTTGTTTGGAATAACAATGTAAGGGAAACACTTGTTTACGTTTCCCTTACTTATTGTTTGGTTTGTCACATAAGTTGATATTTTTTGTAATAATTTACAAAGGACATTTTGTCATTTTTGTACAAAAATTAACTTAAGCAAACATTAAAACAAGATTTCTTTGATAAAACTCAACATAGTTCAAGCCTAAATAAGATAAAACATAGCAATTTGCAATACTATTATGCAAGTATTCAACTAATAATCTGCAAGCACATACTACAAGTTCAACCACTAATAAAAACATCTCAACTCATGTCTTTTTAGAAGACTGCTTTCATTTTTTCTTAAGAAGATCGAGCACATATTGTTTCTTGAGGTTCGAATGAGCTTGATAAAAGATGCGAAGCTTGTGTTCTTCAGCAATGAGAATTGTAGCTACTTCTAAAGCTTCAGAGGGTGAGATGCCATCTAATTTCATAACCTCTTCCAAGACTTTATTCACTTTTTCATCCATCTTCTGCTCTCTCTCCTCGGCTTTGGCCCACGCATTAGCCATTGTGCCAAGATTAACATTAATATTATCAAAAATTTTCCCGAAATTACTTGTAGCTTCATGAAGAGAAGAAACCAAATTATCAACATCACTTTGAAGATTTTTCTTTTGTTTCAATTCCTTGAGCTTGGGTTCTTTTGAAGATGTTGAATTATCATTCTCTTGTTTAATCGAGCGCTTCTTGAATTGTATAGAGTGAGTAGTTGACCGACTTCTTGAATCAGCATCATCCTCCTCATCACTAGCTATGAAAATTGACTTCTTTGTAACTTCAACATCTATGCAATTGATTGCTTCCACAAAAGACTCACTTTGATCACCCGTGGCCTTATCTTTAGCATAAATCTCCTCAAGGATGTCATAGTGAGGAAAAGGTACCCCATACAATCCTTTAGCCTTCTTATGAACCTATTCCAAAACAAAAAATAAAATATTGAAGCAATCATGTGGACTGGTACAGTCCCTGCTCACAATCCTAACAGACCCTACTCTCATGTACATTGAATAAAGTCAAATCAACAAGAAACAAAAACATACGAGTAGACCTTTTGCACAATATTCACAAAGTAATGTATAAAAGATCCCAGAACTTTACCTTTGCCCATTCATCGAACACTGCTCTCTCTACTTGCAACATCTTCTTATCGGCATCCCATCCAAATCCCGAAGTAGATAACATCTCAGCTAGTGCACTGTATTTCTCTGACCAATGTTTGATTCTTGATTCAATGTGCGGAAAAGCCTTCAAACCACAACTAGGAAGCTCACCATTAATCAACTCTTCCAACCTACTCATGTAACAATTTTTAAAACCGCCCTCACCTTTCCACTTAGGATCAGTAGACAATTGGTGTAAATACTTTATAAGCATCGAATCTTCTTGACATGTCCAAAAGCGCTTATTCTTGCCCCTCCCTCTACTACTTCCCTCTTGGCTAATGGTATTCACCTCCATTTCAAGTACCTGCAATATACATATAAACTAAAGTGAAATTATTTTTATTTTGTCAATGCACAATAATGAGAAAGTATCAAAAACTAGAAATGTATGAATTTTGTTCTTAAAGAATCTATTGGTACGATTGTGTGGCAGACGTAGCATTCAAACAATTAAACAATCATTTAGTACAAACCTTGTCTAACTCTTGCCCTCCAAGCATTAAACATATCTTGAGCTAACGTATTTCTATAATTAGTCCATCGATCAGAAGTAGCTATTGTAGTAATGTATTCAACTTCATCATCAGAATCGTTATCGGAATTGTCATTACTCATATTCTCTTCTTCTACATCATCTGTGGGCATCACTTTCCTTATTAAATTATGAAGTAAACAACAAGCCATCACAATACGTCCTTGAGTTCGAATAGGGAAAAAGGAGGGGCTTCTAAGTATACTCCATCTCCCTTTAAGTAACCCAAAACATCTTTCAATTACATTTCTTGCTCGAGCATGCTTCATATTGTAATACTCTTCTGCAGTTTGTGGTTGTCTATCTGTCCATTCCTTAAGATGATATAGTTGCCCTCTATATGGAGCAAGAAAACCCTCACAGTTTGTATACCCCCCATCGACCAAATAATAGTTACCTTCAAAATTATTGAAATTAGATGATTAAAGTGAGTTTTATTAACTATATAATTCTTATTTTAATAACTACATGTTAAATTTACCTCTAGGAACCCTAAAGCCATTTGGCCTAGTGAGAGCATTGCGAAGAACACGCACATCGTGAGCAGAGCCTTCCCAACCCGGAAGAACATAGATAAATTGCATGTTGGGTGCACAAACACCCAACACATTCATAGCAATGGTACCTTTTCTTGTCCGATATTTACCACGACCTTGGGGATGTACAGTTACATTTACGTAGGTACCATCCAATGCTCCTAAACAATTCTATAAAATCAAATAAACAAAATCACTCTTATAAATACACGTAAGATTATGGGTAAAAATTAGATGATTAAGCAACTAGTACCTTAAAAGGTTTCCACCTTTCGTCTTCACATTCTTCTAATATTGGTGTGGGCTTGTAAAGCAAATGCTCATGCAACTTAAGTATAGCCCTCAGACATAAGTTGAATTGCCGACTCACGATCTCTCCACTTCTTTTGAAAAAGTGAGCAATAGATCTATTTTTTTTATGGTGAGCTAAAGTGTACAAAAACATGGCAACTATCTCATCAAGAGACATATTTTTTGTCCGAGTGAGGCCTGAAATCTCCTTAAGCATCTCACAAATAATATTAAAGGTTTGTCTATTAACCCGAAGTTCACTTTTGCAATGCACATCACTTTCTTGTATTAAGCGATGCATAATTTTTAAGCACAATATTTTTCTATCTCTTTTACTTTGGATCAATTGAACACCCCTAACTGTAGCAATACTTGTCATATACGAAACCCAATACATCATAAGAACTACAACTACATTTGTTACTACCAATTGAATTTGTTTTAGACGTCTTTTTCTCCGTAAGGATTGCATAATTCGATCCATTTATGAGAATTAATTAGAAGCTGTACAACAAAAATTAGACTCAAAAATCAAAATCAAACAAAATTTTTATGGTCTAAAACAACATGTGTATTGGCTATTTCAATCATAAAATGCAGTTATAACATTCCGAAATCAAGCAATTTTATTATAAAAAAATCATTCACCAATTAAACTAAATTAGAACCAGAAAACCAATTGTACTCATTTTTCAACAATTTGCATTAGTTTGCATATAATAAAGAGTAGAGCATAGCGATCAAGTTTAAGAAAGGAAGAGGAGAAACCTGAATTGAAGAAACGAGAAAAAGCGGAAGGTAAGAAACTACGATTGGAAATAGCCTTTGTACTCCGTTGACCCAAACACTTATCGTTTTATCTCTGCATACAAAAGAATATACAGAATCAATGAAATCTGACGAAAGAGACATGATTGAAGTTGGAAGGAGTAGCAGATCCAAGTGAAAGAGACATTGCCTTTATCGATTAAATTCAGCCCTTTCAACTAAATTGAACAAAAATTAAAGAAAATCAAACACTTACATGACCTGTGAAGACTGAAGAAAGAGAAGTTACTCTGCCATAGAAGACGCAGAAATGAAAAAAAATGAAATTAGAGATTTAAATCTGATAGTTCAGGAAGAGGAGAGGAAAAATTGAAGGTTTTATGGTCTGGAATTAGGTATCAAATACAAAATGGGCTGAAACAATGTTACCTCTCCATAATGAGCTGAAACATTTGAGGGGAATGGGTTACTTGTAGGAAATGGATTGGGTTTCTAATTTTTTATACCAAACAAATTATAAGAGATTGGGTTAATCCATTCCATTACCAAACCCTTAAAAACCCATACCAAACACCCCCTTAGAGTTTAAAATCAAATATTTCTTGAAAGTTGAAACCATTCATTTCCAAGATATCCATCATCTTCAAGAAATTAATACAATTGTAAGTTGCACATTGATTATAATATGGTAAGATCATTTGAATTGTATAAATACTCCCTCTAACCTCCAATTCAACACTAACGTCTCATTTACTTTATGCACTCTATCCAATGCACTTATTCAATCCTTAATATCTCTCATTGTGCATTATTAAAAATTATGAAAAGTTGATATGAATAATCCTTGCATTGAGACGAATCAAACAAGATCCCACATGACTATATTTTAACTTGTAGATTAATAATAAAATACAAATTAAGAGTAAGAGATAAATAGTGTCCAAAAAGCAAATGTGACGTTAGTGCTGAATTGAAGGGAGTAA
Source organism: Amaranthus tricolor (assembly GCF_026212465.1). Lineage (NCBI taxonomy): Eukaryota > Viridiplantae > Streptophyta > Magnoliopsida > Caryophyllales > Amaranthaceae > Amaranthus > Amaranthus tricolor. Next base: position 13,972,535 of record NC_080048.1, read on the forward strand.
TATTTATAAATTATAGTTAAAATGTGTGAATGAAAATAAAAGAAAATTATAAACAGTTTCATAAAAAAAAATTTAACAACGTAAAATGGACAAAATAAAGATATAAATGAAAAGGAGTAATTTTTAATTATTATACAATTATCATCATTATTCATTAGAAGGGGGAAAGATTACAAGCTTGATTCATTTCCTTTTTGTTAGAGAGAGTCTAGCGTTACAAATTTGATTTTTTTTCCTTCTTGTAGTGCCACCTAAAAAATTACAATTTGATTTATTTTCTAATTTTCTTGATAGTATTTATTTCTTTTTGTGAAAATTTCTTTAAATGATTAATAAATGCTAACCTACGCACTAATTTTCAAAGCTATAAAGTTACCTTCTCTTTTACAACAAAAGTCAATTCAAAATTATAATATATTGATCTCAAAAATTAGCCATGACCTTGAAGATTTGTCTATTGTTATGTTGTTTTTATTTCAATTATACTATTTGGAGTTTTGAGAGAAGTTACATGGAACATCAATTTACAATTCAACTTTTACTGTTAAGGTGTGAAATTTGTTTTTCTTATTTAATTTGTTAAAATTTTTTAATTTAATTAAGAGGAACATCAGAAAAACATTACAGATAAAAAGGCAAAGAAAATTATCAATTTTTATTGATGATCGAGAATCGAATTATTCACTGCACAACATTGAAAGAAAAAAGTGCTCAACTACAAGACTAACTTATCATCATACAATATACTAATTCATAACCATTTTGTGTCATGTATCACTATTACAGTGCGTTTTACAAGTTGTGCTGAATGTCATAATTACATTGCAATTTTAATGAAATGAAAATTATCAAAGAAAAGTTTCATTTGAAGTGCTTGTAATAATTCGTAAAATATAGTCATGTGTGGTCTTATTTAAATTGTCAAATCGCATACTTTTATAATATTAATTTTTTATAAATTTTAGATTTAAATAATTCAATATATTAATGATCAAAAAAATATTGGGTTAAAATTGCATTCTAAGTGTGATATTTGGCATAACATTCTTGTAAAATGTATTGTAATAGAGAAACATAGCAGTGCTTATGAATTAATAAATTGTATGATAATTGGAATTTAAAATCAAGGGTTTAGAGATTTATATAATGGTGTATTAATATGGACAAGTTTACCAATAATTAATTTACATTTGTTTTTTTGGTAGTGAACAAGCTCTTATTGAAATTTAATAATATTTTTTATTTTTTTATAGACGGAGAGAGGACAAATGTTTGATTGCATTGATTTCTGTAGCCAACCGGCTTTTAGTCACCCTTCTATAATAATAATAATAAACTATAAAAAGTGAGTAAGGCTTCGTCACTGTTCACAATTGCCACGTCAGCCTTGCTTTTCCATCTTCCTTTCTGCCTCGTCTCTTTCCTCCATCCCTTTCTCTTATTTTAGGCTGCTTACCTTCTTCCCTTTTCTCTCTTTCTCTCTCTTTTGCAGGTTTTGTTCCTTTCAAGTTTCAACACGCCATTTCAGAATTGGCTCTCAATATGATCTTCTCGTTCATTCAGCAAAATCGTTCCTAATTGTCGATGGTACTCATCTTTTCTTCCTGATTCTCGAAAATTAGGTTCTGATTTTCGTTTGTTTTTTATGCAAAATTAGGGTTTTGTTACTCATTTTTTTAGGATGAAATTTGGTGAAAATCAGTTTGATAAGGCTGGAAAAGAACTGATTAATGCGCGATTTTTTTTTTCTTTTTTTTTTTATTTTTTTTTCCCATTATTGAATCAGTTTGTTTCATTTTGGTAAATTTTACATTGATTTTTGTTTAAACTTTGCTTCTTTTTTTTTTTTTATAAATATTGTTTTAAAATTCTTTTTGGTTATTGTTGTTTTGTTTTGATTTGGACACAAAAACTGTGGGTTTTCTTCAGAATTTGATGCTTTATTTTCCTTGTTGAACATCGTCATCAACAGGTAAGCATCAAAGAACAATTTATTTTAGGATTGTAGAACTTTTTGTATTTTTCCTTTTCGTCTGTCATATTCCACATTCTTTGGTTTTCATTTCAGTTTTTTTATTGTGAATTAACTGGCAATGAAAACAAAAATAGGCAAAGATCGTCATCAACAAGTGAAAGCTTTTCTTGCTGTGATTGCAAGGATGGCTGCTTTAGTTTTCCTTAGAATGGTTGTTCATGATAATGATAATCTTTTTGTTGCTACTGAAGTTGTTCATGCTATTGGGATTGTTGTTCTTACTATAAACTTACCAAGGAGAAAACTTGTGCTGCTTAATGTCTTTTTTCTCAATTGAATTGCATTGGATCTTATGCCTTTCGAGATCAAAAATGGCAACTCATCTTCCATTATCCATCATAACAACTCGTTTTATTTTCTCAATTCTTCCATTATTTCTTAAATGGTGACATAATTGTATTTTACTTTAACTCATATCTGAGTGAGGATTGAAGTCATCGGTAAGTTCTCTCTCCAATCTAGCTATCATCTGTCAGTGCACTGTAAAGACAGCAGTGCACTGTTTTTTTCATTTGCTAAAATAATAATTCTTATTTTTCTTATAGAATTTGATGAATTTGATGGATTGTTGGTGTAGGTCTCATAAATTGATTTCTTTGGTTTCCCATGAGCAATAGCTGCCTGCTGTATAATCAGAATTGGGAACAAAATTTTCAGTAATTTTACCAATTCTTGTGTTGTCTTTGTATTTTCTAGCTCACAGCTTGCTGCTCTTTGGGTTGTATCATTTGTGCATAAAATCATTGATAGGGAAGTTATGAAGCTCTTAGGGCTCACCCACACAAAATGTGGAAGCGATATTATTGTCTTGACCTGTATAAATGGACTCTTGAATTTTTTATATTAAAACTAGATTTCCTGAATTTACTACATCTTTTGCAGTTAAACAAACTAATAGTGTTCTCTTGATAAGCTTAATGAGGATTCTCTCCAACATGCATGGTAAGGGATGCAGTTTACTACTAGCAAATGATTGTTCAATGCCTAAATTAGCTTTTAGTTAAGTCCTATTGATCCTTCTAAACGTTTAATTAAGTTTGTCATTTCTCATGGTAATTTTGGTACTGTTCATCGTGGTGTTCATGATGGTCTTGATGTTGCAGGTTTTTCTCATTTCATCATTTACTTGTGCTGCTTAATTCTTTACATTCATTTAATTATTTAAGCATTGGTTTACAATCTTATTTTTTTGGGAATGCTTTAAATTATTTTTCACTTTTAATTTTGTTAGTTCTTGAGTTAACTAATTTCTCTTGTTGGCTTAAAGGTCATGAGTTATGTTACCAAAGACCACTGGAAATTAAGTTTGGATCCATTTTCTGAAATTTGTATAAGTTAGATTTTCCTTTTGCCATAGTTGAATTCTTTTTCTGAGTTTGCCATTTCCTTTAACAAGCAATTTGTATAAATTTACAGTTTCTGATCTTAGCAATTTCTGACTTGAATTCACTTTCTGAATTTGCAGAATTTTAGATTTAGCAATTTATCAATTTCACGGACGTGAATCTCGGTCTCAATTTGTTGATTTTTGTTGTCAATTTGTTTCAGAAACATGAATCTCCTTCTCAACCTTGGTATTTTACTACTTCTCTCTTTATTTCTTTTCCACTCACTAATAATGCTCTTTTATTCCTTAATTTGATTGTTCAGAGTCTCACACAATGTGTTTGATCAAATGTGTGACCCGACTTTATGTGTTATTTGTGTATTCTTTGATTTTTCTTGGGTTTTAATAATTTTCATGCTCTTTCTTGAAATTTTATGTGTGATAAATTGAAGGTTGCGTCACTGGCAAAGTAAGATGGCATTACTTAGTGCTACGATTAAATTTGCTTAATTGGTTTGATTTCCCTATTTGCATTTAAGATTTGATTGGTTTGTTGATTTTTTTTTTTATTGGTTATTTTGATCTGCTCTTATCTTATTTATTTATTTTGATTTGGGTTTTTTGTCATGGGGTTTTCGTTTTAGATTTGAATGAGAGGGTTTTCGTTTTGTTTTGGTGAAAAATTAGGGATTTTCATTTAGGGAAAGTTAGGGCTTTTCATTTGAGGGTTTTCAATTGATTTCAATTGATTCGTTGAATCAAATTGACAACAATTATACACGGATACTATGCCCAGAGGATCATTTTGAGATGAGCATATTGATACAGATATGATCCTTCCTCTCTTGTACAATTTTTGCAGTTCATGTACAGGTTCAATTGGGTTCCCTTTCACATGATAATGAATCTGGATGAGTACCGACCCGTTTGTATTAAAAGTTTTGGGTAAGGGTGATTTTCATTTAAGTTCAGAAGCTTTTATGGAGTTCAGTGGGAGTAAAAAATGGAGTTACGATTATTCAAGTATATAAAGCAAATAATAACTATTAGCTGCTTATTTTTTTGTTGGTATTAGAGATATCAATTTCATGTTGATCAGCCATTTGAAGGGCTATAGTCAACTAGATAACCTTTTTTGGTGCTTTTGTTATTAATACATACTTCAAGAGTGATAATGTTGCTTGCAGCAATAGAGCTCTCTCGTTGTCGACATCTTTGTCATCCAGGAATAAGATTAGTTGCTGCTAATGAAGCCTTCAAGGATCTCAACAACAAGGCCAAGGTAAACTTTTCCTTCTTCTCTACTTCAAGTTTGAGTTTTAATAGTTATTTCTTTGTTTTTCAGTAACTGTTTTGTTTTTGATTCTGCATATAAAGTCTGCTAATTAGTGTGGATGCTGTGCTGGTTGCTGATCTACTATTCGTAAGGTGTTGGCTGCTAGCTGCTGCATTCTATCGGTTCATTTTCTTTTTTTCTCTATTCTAAAATACCTTTGGCTTGATATTTTATCATTCTATATGATATGTACAATGTAGACAGTAGCTAGACAAAACGGTGGAGGTGTTTATTTATAAGTACTTGATTGTATTGCAGGTTGAGGAGGGTGAGGAAGATGATGAAATTAAGGATCTTTTAAAGCCAGGGAGGAAGAAGAAAAATGAAAGAAGTGCTGCAGAGATTGCTGAGTTGGTGGAGACACTAATGGCTGAGCTTGAAGTTGTAGCCGAAGAAGATGCTGTTCTCAATACACTGGAGAAACCAGCCATTAATAAGCTGAGGAAGCTGCCACTTCTTACTGAAGCTCTTTCCAAGTATGTCCATTGCCACTTCCTCGATTTGTAAGTTCTTTTCATTGTCTCTGGATAGAAATGATGTCTTTTTTTCTGTTGTTGATGCTTTAATGCAGGAAACAACTTCAACATGAGTTTCTTGACCATGGAGTTCTGACATCATTAAAAAAAATTGGCTCGAGCCACTGCGTGATGGAAGTTTGCCCAATATCAATATACGTGAAGCAATATTGAGGATTTTGACTGATGTAATGCAACTAATTATTTTTCATGCTTTAATTTATGGTTCTTGGTTCAAGCTTGGTGTTGATTCTCACTTGGATATTTTTACAATGTAGTTTCCTATCGATTTAGACTAATATGATAGAAAATTACAGCTGAAGAAGAGTGAATGAAATTTGATGCTCTGACTGTGATGTTGTTTTGGATTATGAAGACTTGCTAAAGGATCATATTTGATGTGTCTATGCAGTTCATTATGTTTTTATCAAGATCAGATGAAGAGACAACATCAAATAGGAAGCTTGCTAAGGATTTAGTAGATAAATGGGTAGGTTGATTACATTGTTTTAACACTCAAAATTTATACACTGAACTAATACCTCCTACTAGCATCACTCCCCACAGGCAACAGATGATAGTATGACATTGGGGACTGCGTTAGCAAATTGGAGTTCTCTTGGTGCTTTTACGTTCAAAATGGAATTGTGAACGCAGGAACAATTGATCAATTTTTAAAAAAAATAAAACCAAACATGGCGACTAAGTGGCAATAAACAGACCCGCCACGCATCAAATTAAAAAATAAAAAAATACCGTCATCCTTGGCGACGAAATGCCGACAGGATATCCCGTCGCCATGTAGTAAAATAAAAAAAAAATGGCAGATGGCGACCACTGGGCGACGATAGGTCCCGTCGCCAAGTAACTTTCTGCTTTCGTGACCAGCCTCTCTCTCGCCTTGCCATCGCCATCGCTAAATCAGTTGTTTTTTGTAGTGTGAAATTATCAGTCTCTCCTATAATCAACAAAAACATTTTCCCTTTACAACAATTTTCCGCATGTTTTTGGCATGTTATCATCAAACTTGAAAGTGTATATTGGTGAAGTATCTACCTTAATGATAAAGCTATCTAAATAAATAACAAATCAATACTTTTGAGCAATTTATTATTTATTTTTGAATACTTCTGAATGAAATTTATTATTTATTGTTGAATACTTCTGAATGAAATTTGTTATTTATTGTTGCTCAAGTATTCATCATGCATTGGAAGTTTATTAGACATGAATACTTAAAAAATAGGATGCTACAGTAATAAAAGTTTCTGAGACATGGATACTTAAGAATATGAGATAATATGATGTAGAATGTTGAATAATTCTTGCAAAGTAGCCAATTTAATATAAAACTAAGTGACACATAAATTTAGAGGATTAGGAAAAATTTAAAGCATCAAAACTTATAAAACCTAAGTGACAAACAATTCGCTTCATTCTAACTTGATGCCGTCTTTTCACTCTATGTCTTGAAAAATCCAACATTTGTATAGCAAAATAAATTCGTTTATTCAACATAAACATTTTCGTAACTATTTTTTAAAATCGAAATATATAAAATATTTAAACTCTAAAGTATAACTTGGAGGACCACAACTAGTTGTTAAAAACAGATATTCATATGGTAAGTTTATCAATTTAGAGATTGATATAATATTGTATCTATATATGACGCTTAGAGATTAAAACATTTGCATATGTCTAAAAATTTGTTATGAAAAAAAAAAAAATTTGTATTTGAATTTTCGTCTCTAAATTTATTTTCAAATAAGACTTGAATATTTTTCTTAGCTAATACAAATTATCACTATGTTTACCTTAAATAATATTGTTTATACTTTATACCAATTAGTTTACCTTGATATACGTTCACTTTTTGGATCCTTAGCTAATACAAAATGGACAACATTATGTATGATTGGATAATTTACTTATATTTCAATAGCTTATATAATTTAGTATGGAACTTCAACTATTAGCTTAAATTACTGATTGAGTTGATTATTATTAAAAAAAATAACACATATGAATCTAGGTCGAAACATTATACAAATTAACTAACTTATACTCCCTCCGAATTAATTTAGTATTCCCATTTCTTTATTTGGCAAAGTTTTTTTAGTTGTCTCATTTCTATTTTTGTCAATCTTTTTTTACCTAAATATCCTTAGTTCACACAAGTAATTACGAATGTACCTCCATATATCTTACTTACCCAACTACCCTTCACTACTTACCCTTTACTACTTATCCTTTTTAATAGACCCTACACCATCCTTAATAACCGTGCACAAGCAAACGGGACATCTAAATTGGTTCGGAGGGAGTATAAATTTGAGATGGGACTAAAAAACAAAACATATGACAAGTGGAATTGCATCAAGTGAACCTAATATCATAATTATTGTCCATGCATGTGAAGTTTATAAGATTTCAGTGATTGACGTCTCAGTCTTTATTTCCGTGAGAAATAATTGATAGAATCTTAATTCTTTTGATACAGAAATGGGATGAAAAAATGGACATTATCTTTTAACTTTGTACAAAAGGATAACCGTTTTCTACTCCACTTTTGTCTTTAGTACTACACACCAACACATCCAAGCCAACAACGCACAAGTTTTCAACTTCTTTCTTCCTCTTTGTTTCCTTCTAATTTTTCTTTTTTGGTTTGGCCAACAATTAAATTTTTATTTCATATATGTTCTTTTCTTTTATATTTCACTAATTCATAATTTATGAGACGGTTTCTTATTGGACACCTCTCTCTTTCTATATATATATATATATATATATATATATATATATATATATATATATATATATATATATATATATATATATATATATATATATATTGCTTATTGTTTGTGTCTGGTTCTAGACAAGAACAGTGCCTTTATAGAACATTTATGGTTTGATTTGGATTAAACCAATGTGTATGGAGTTATGTATATAATACTTGTATCCAATTCAACGTAGACTTATATTTTTCTCTGAGTATATTTTACAACATACCACCAAGTATATTTAAGATATTTGTAGGGTTGGATTGTTAGCTAAATATGCATGATGATTTGTCATCTAAATAACCAAGTTTTAGAGAGGAAAAAAAAAACAATTTAATGTGTTATGAATAGTATGTGTGACTTGAGTGCACAAATTAAAGTGTGTATTTTTGTGTGTGACTCTTGGTTTGTAGAATGTAAATGGGTGTAATTATTTGGAGAGTATTCATGAGGAATTATGGGTGTTAATGAAGATTAATGAAGAAGAAGAAGGGACTTGATTTATGATAGCTTGATCAGAATTCTGACATAGGAATCAGAGAGGTCGCTCGACATACCCGCTTGACCGAGCAAGCCATATTGGTAGGTCGAGCGGTCAGATAGAATGCTCCAGAATGTAGCTGATGTTCGCTCGACCGAAACAGGGAGCTCGCTCGGTCGAGCGGATACTCTGATATGCATGGGATGCTGATTTTCGACCTTTTAAGTTCTTGGAGTTATTTCATATTATTCATTACTCTATATTAACTATGTATTCAAGTGAGCTATTGATATTCATGTACCTAGTACTATATATAGAGCTCTCATACTCACACATCAAACACATCAAACACAACACCTAAGCCAAACACATAGCCTTTTGTTTTTATTTCTTGCTAATTTGTAATCCTTCATTTGTAAGTGTTGTTTATACTCATTTGATATAATATAAACAGAAACTACACACCACGGAGGACGTAGCCATCATTGGGTGAACCTCCTTAAATCCTTGTGTCTCTTTTGCTTAGTTTACATTATCAGACGTTGTTTTGTTCATTGTTATTTGTATCGTTCTTAACACCGTAACGGTTTTGGCAAACATTTTCATAATGGATAGCAAATAATTGAGAATACAATGTAAAAAAACCACTACATATTGGACATTGGTTTAGGTAAGTCTTTATCCATTAATGGGACGTATGGAGTTGGACAATACAGTTTTGAGGCTGGTGTGGGTCCCTTTGTTCACATGTCATTAATTAGATATCTAAGCATTCTACATAACAACAATCCAAACATAAAGCCAAAGAGAACCAAAGGTTTGACACATAAGACAAAGGTAACACACTGTTAAGCTTCTTGACTTGCCAGAACTTTGTTACAACCAACATATTTTATTCATTAAACTATCATTTTAATTCTTGTAATGTTCGACCATTTTTCCATGAGAGTTCAAAGTATTTCTTTACTAATTCAAACTCAAATGTAATTCATCTTTAGGAGCAAATCAATATATTTATCACTAGAAACAATAAATTAATATGTGTTTTACAAAAAATTTCTCTATCAATAGGATATTTAAAAGGGTAGACGGAGCAATTGAAAAAAATGTATTTAAAAACAAATAAACAAAAAATTTATTAATATATTCGACCAGCTTCCGAACTAGTAATTCATAATTTTTTTTTGAATGCTTGATTTTGAATGATAATAAAATAAAGTAAAATGACTTTTTTAATAATGTGAGCTTCTTATTTATCTGAAGTTTCACGTGATGTTTGCTATTGCTATCAATGGTCAATTTGAAACAACTTATTTGTTAGTTTTATCACTAATAAGGGTAAAGTTACGTACATTCAAACCCCTAACCCCAGCTAGGGTGAAAGCCGCTTAATGTATTGGATATTTTGAGATGGTTAAAACATAATATATTTTTTGTCGTTTGTTGTAATTTATTTGTTATGAACTAAATTTCACAATCACTTGTGCGCACAATAGAAAATATCATACAATGTGCGTAATGTACACAACTGTTCAGAGTGAAATGAAATATAAATATGATGTAAAATTTATTTACTAACATAATAATTTCTTAATTTATGTAAATATGTCATAAAATTTTGATAATAAATATCTCATGAACACTATCTAGTAAAATATTAAACAAAGCCATTTGAATTAAACTATAGGCATTTGAATGAAACTATTTTAAAGTTCTACATCAAAACAAAAAAATATCATATTATTGAATATCCCTTGCTTTAGTACGAGTTTAACACTGTTTTATATAATAAGATACAAAAATTGTTGATAAGTTGCAATTTTTTTAGTAACCGAGGTCATGACCCATGTTCACCGGACTTATATTCACTAGGACAGATCCAAAAAATAATAAGTAATATTAATAATTTAAATAAAAATTACATTGAACAATATAACAAAAATTAAATTTGAAACTATAAAGACAATAATTGATCACAAATTCACAATCACACAATTGAACTATCAAACTAGTTAATATAATAAATGAACAATATGAAAGATCTTATACAATCAAAAGTACAAAATCCATATTAAAATTAAAATAACTTTAATTCACCACTATCTAATCATTCTAATTTCTTGTTTGAATAATATTATTATAATTATCAAATTTACACAAAAACCCTGAATTTTTGGACAAAACCTTAAAATTAAAAATCCTAAGTTTTTGAAGAGAATCCTAATTAAAATGAGCAATTTACCAAGAAAATGCAATAAAGCCAAGAATTTAAGGAAAATAAAGTGTGCTTTAAATTAAAGAAATGGATGAAATTTACAAACAAAAGCGATTGGAGAAAGGTGCTTGAGTTAAATGTGGTTTGTCAATCAGTAATTCTTAGAGCGAGAGTGGATAAAAGAAAAAAGAAAAATTTATTTAGCAACTGTACTTTTGTGCAAATAACTTGCACGCAAAACAAGGTTTATTGGGGTTTGAACAACTAACTGATCTTATGGAGAAAAAACAAGTACTTTACAACCTCAACCTTATCGTATGTGAATTAACATCACTAAACCACCTTTTGATCATCTACAACAAAAATTAATTTTAATAAATGTTAATTTGTGAGACTTAAAATCTAAATATTACCCAACTTATATAATTACAATCAAATTCCAATCCAAAAACTAAATGAGAAATTCTATAATTGTTCCTTTTTGTTTTTTAAATCCAAATTAACATCATTTTTAGAACAACGTACCTTCCTTTACTTCTCTTTCCCTTTTAAAATTATCTTGCAAACTTGGCACACGTGAAAGGAACACATGCATCTACATGCAATTTTAAATTAATTTTGATCATTATAATGTATTGATTATTGCTCTCATCTGACACTAATCAAATTTGCAGTTACTGATACTAATGCGTAAAACTACAAAAATATTTTTTATCCAATTCGAAATTGACTTTAATTGGACTAAAACTGTGTCAATATGTATAACTCGAAAATTAAAACTTGTAATTCGATTCAAACAGTGCCTGTATATATAACTCAAACAGTGTGATACGGTCTCATACTATGTTCAGGCATCATTCGCATTGTTATTTCTTTATATATTATGATGGTTTAAATTCTCAATCCATAGTGGTTTTGTATTAATTGAGTTTTTGTTTCAAGTATAATATATGGATGAGCAGATGGTTATGAGTTCAAGACACATTCTTTTTTTAGGGTATGGATCTCATTAAAGACTCTAAATCCATCGAATTCGACAATATGGGTCTGTATCCAAACTCTATGTTTGGATCTATGAAAGTTAATGGACTTGGGTTTGAATCTGGTCAGATCCAACCCAAATTCGACCTATGACCATCCCTAAAATGAAACAACAGGTCTTGCGAGAGACCGTCTTACTGTCAAACCACTCATACGAATAACCCAATCAGCCGAATTATAATTTTTTACAATACACGATTACTAATTAGTCAATTTAAGGTCATAATGTTTACCTTTAAAATTAAAAATAATGTCTTTGAAAATCTTATAATTTAACAAAAAAATTTTAAAAAAATTAATTTTGACCAATAAGTGATCAATTTAGACATTAACGCGATCAATTTCAACTTAAACGTATATATAACCTTTGACATCAATTATGATATTTCTTAAGTGATCAATTTCGACCTTAAAATGTTATAACTGATCATTTATAATTTATTACTTAAAGGTCAGAATTGACAACTTTAAGATTATAAATGATCCTTTAATATTATAATGAACTCGTTTAAGATTTTAAGTTATAATTAATACTGTATAGGTGATGACTTATACGATAGCACTATAAGTTTTAAATTGAGCACTTTAAGGTTGTAATTGATCATTTTTATATTTGTTAGTTATAAAGTTACGGTTGTCTGCTCAAATGTTATTATTGATCATTTTAATGTCAGAACTGATCACTTTTAAGTCAAAATCAAAAATATTTTTTGCACATAAAAATATTAGCAAACATTAATTTCGAAGATTTAAGGCTATTGTACGCCTATTTATGCAACTTACCATTTCAAATGCCATCAATTTCTACCTTTTCCCCAAAACATAAACCTCAACTCTACCATCTTTCATCCAAATCATATTTTTTCCTAAATCCAAAGATGGTAGAATTAGGGTTTATGTTTTGGGGGAAAAGGTTGAAACTGATGGCATTTGAAATATTGAGTCACATAAATAGGCGTACAACAACCTTAAATCTTCGAAATAAACGTTTGCTAACGTTTTTTTGTGCAAAAAGGTCACGGTGAAACAATTTAGTAAACCTTAGGGTTACCGCGTGGATTTTTTAAAAGTTTTAGTTATCACGTGGAAAACCCAAAACCTCAGGATTAGCACGTAGAATTTCCCAATTTGTTTTCTTAATTTTTGAGTTTGGGACAACCTATAGTACTGTATCATAATGAAATTGTCGCATACAACATTTTGCAAAAATGAGATGTTAGTTTTAGCGCAAGAGAAAAAACTCTTTGCTAGAAACTTGTAAAAGACTCACTCCATTTCTTAAAGAAGTTTTTATACGCCGTTTACGGGTGTTTAGTTTGTTAACTCAAAGAATCTTTCTATATACATCTTAAATTTTAGACAAAAATAACTTTGTTTATCCTCATTTTAATATTTTAATAATTTTTATGGTCATCACATATCTTTTGCTAACTTTATTTTGACATTTTTTATATTTCTTATGGTCCACGCATATTTCCCCATTTGTTTATTAATTGTTGTCCCAATATTCTTTCCACTAACTATTTTAAAACAGTTTTTAATGCTTATGGTCCTAAATTTTCCTCTATTAAATTTGTTATTCAATAAAGTAATATATCTACTATTCAAAAGATTTTATTTTTCATAATTCCTGTGAACATTTCTTGTGAGAATATCATTATGAAACAAAGAGAGTTAAAAATTACTAACACACAAGTAGTTTTACAATATGAAACCCGTGCAATGTACGAAATTGTTAGTATAAAAATTCTAAAAATTATAATAATTAAAAATAAACTATTATAAAAAAATCAGCAAGTTTAATATAGAATCAAGATACACTATTATAAGCGACTAATATAAAACCCGTGCAATGTACGAAGTTGATAGTATAAAAATTATAATAATTAAAAATATATATTTAATTACCATAACTTTTAATATATTTAATGTACAGAGTGATATCAATATATTTTTATTGATATATTTCAAAAACAATTACTAAAATGATAAACAGATTTTAAAAGGATTTGTTAAGATTTTTATTGACTATAATAAACACAGTTTGTAAAAAATATTATCCAAATAATTTAGGAAATTCTTTTCCAACCAAAAATACTATCAATTAGGCATATTCTAATTATTAAATTTATATTTATATATTTTAAAAATTACTAAACTGATAAATAAATTTTAAAAGGATTTGTTAAGGTTCTTATTGACCTTAATAAACATAGTTTACAAAAAATATTGTCCACATAATTTAGGAAATTCTTTCCAACCAAATATACTCTTAATTAAGCATATTCTTTACAAAAACTTTTTGTAATAACTTCACATAACAGTAGTGATAACATCATTCTAATTTAATTTATTTAATTTAGAAAATCTTTTAATCACAAATTATGTCATTTATCAAGTAAAAAATTAGGTTTTGATATTTTTTACATGAATGAAATTTACTCTAATAAAAGATTTTCAATTATTTATTTAAAAATTTTTTTTTGAATTAACTACCATTTTTAGATGTAATTTTAAATAAGAACCAACATCAAAATTGAACATCCAATGATTTTGATCTATTTGGCAAATGGTATGAGACTGTCATTTGTCATTTTACAACAAACCTATTAAATTATATGAGATTTTAAATAAACTATCCTTTTTAAATGTAATTTTTAATAAAGATCAACATCAATAACATCCAATAATGTTGATCAAATTTTAATCCATTTGACAAATGGCTATGATACTGCCATTTCTCATTTTTTATCAAAAATTTAAAATTGTATGATTTTATTTTGTTAGAGTATATAACATATCCTGGGGCCTCAACCATCAGCTTAAGCTTTTGGCTGAGTTGGTTCCTTGACATGGTATCAGAGCCAATATGACAAGAGGTCACGGGTTCGAATCTCAACCACCCCTCATTTAAAGTGGAATATTTAGTGCCAGCTATGAGGAGGGCCTGTGTTGCATCCACACTTCTAGCCCAAAGGGCTCTTGTGTGAAGGGGCGTGTTAGAGTATATAACATATCCTGGGGCCTCAACCATCAGCTTAAGCTGATGGTTGAGGCCCCAGGATATGTTATATACTCTAACATATTTTTCTGTTTTTCTTAAAGAATTTATAATCTATATGGACATTAAAATAATCACTCTATCCTTTTGGGTTAGAATCAATTTAAATTTTAGTTTATTTCACTAACTTACACCCTTTCATTTTCTTAATCCCATCCCCAAACTATTTAAAAGGAAAAAAATTTATATAATTATTCTAATAGGAACTTGGGTATCTTTGAACATTACTTTGAGCAAAAAATTTTTAGATTACAAATCCTACTGAATTATACTTCCTTCTATTCATTATGATTTTCCTATTTGGTTTTTGCATGTCTATCATTTACATATTTAGTCATCAATTTTTCAAATTCTGTAAAGTTAAAATTTATAAAATGTTAATTTTAATAACATTTACCTCAAAATAAATCAAATACTATCTCATTTGACTATATTTTAACTTATAGATTCAGAATAATATACAAAAAACAAATTATTTATGAATAATATAAAAAATCAAATGGAACAACAATACCGAATAGGCAGAGTGTAAAGCAATAGCAATGCATGGGGACGATTTAAGCAATATATAAATATAATTTTTCCATTCTATAGAATCAAGCTCATCTTTGTTTTTAGTATATCCCATTAAATTCACCATATTTCTATTTTTGGCTATTACACACTCTTTCTTTAAGCGTCATTCATATTTTTAATTTATTTTTCACCTTATATACACATTTATTCAACTTTCTCACAAAATATATAATTTACTATTTTTATTCATTTTTATATTTATCATTTTAATAGTATTGGATCTATTTCTTTGGATAGGGAGAGTTAGTTTTTCTTGTCTCTACTTTGAAAACGCCAATAGGCAAGAAGGGTTTTCATCCATTGATTTAGACATCAACGATGTACGTACGTACTAACTGTAAACAAGAGTTGCAACCAGCGTATTTATATGGAACATCAAATAGAGCTTTACATAATTCGAAAGTAACCTCGTATTTGATTTCTAACTAATTTTATTAATATTTATAATTATGAAATTTATATTAATATATTTTTCAAAAATAAATTGCAACACAATCAATTTTAGTCCTATCAAATTAATGCATTTCGCAAAACTCTAATAAGTCGTCATGTGTTATTTTTCAGTTTTTTTTTATTAGTATTTATGATTTATCATTATGATTATATTTTTTAAAAAAATTAATTTCTTTAAGACTCTTATTTAGATATAAAGAATTAATGTAATAATATCTACTTACCTAATTTAATTTTAAATTTCTTTAAGATACTAAGAAGTTGTCATGTGTTATTTTTGAGTTTTTTTTTTAATTAATATTTATGATTATGATTTATGATTATGTTGTTTTAAAAAAAATAATTTATTTTTAATACTTATTAGATATAAAGAATTAATGTAATAATATTTACTTACCCACTTTTAATTTTAAACGTACTTAGGAAAATGAATTGCCACGCAATTAATTATAGTCTTATCAAATTAATACATTTGGAAAAATTCTAGAAAAAACCATGTGTTATTTTCTATTTCTTTTATTAGTATTTATGATTATATATATATATATATATATATATATATATATATATATATATATATATATATATATATATATATATATATATATATATATATATATATATGCAGTTTCGTTTACAAAAGTTACAGTTTCATTTGCAAAAGCTATACATGTGCATATAAACTAGCTACATACACTAGCTTGTTTCTTTCCTTTTTTTTTCACGAAATTAAAACCTTGTTTATTTTTGTCCTACTATGACAAAAGAAAATATAAAACGAGAAATGAACCTCAAAAAATTGAAGTAGAAGTATTAAGAGAAAATAAACATTAAACTATATTTCGATATCCAACAGAGAAGAATACTAATTAACCTTAAGTTTTACTCCCGTTGTTTTTAATATTCTTCTTATTTACATTTTATACAGTTTTTAATATAAATTTTGAGTCTTAATATTTCTAAATAGGCATCACAAAAAATAATAAAAAATATTTAATAATAATGTATACATTAAGACGATTATAACGAGATTTCACATGGATATATTTTATCATCTATATGTCTTAAAAATCTTAATCAAATTTCTCTCTTCATAGTAAAATATTCTAAATGGGAAAAATATTAGGAAACGAAGGGTGTAATTATTAGGATAAAATGTTTGGTTCCAAAATTTAAACATTGACTATCCGCTTTGATTTGGCTTTATAGTCGAGATTATGAAAATTTGTGCTAAATAATCTAACGTATTGCCTATTCTTTGTTAATGATCTCACCTCTTGAAAATTTTAAAATAATCCTACTTTTGTATAACTTTTGTTGTGAAACCTTTGTTGCAATAATTATTTTAAACTTATCCAGTTCTTTGTAGGGGTGTGTTTATTTTGAATGATTGAGAGGCTACTGTAAGCAGGGGTGTTCAAAATTGAATATCGGATCGATTTGAATCCAGAAATCCGGATAGACAGTTTTTTTTCTTGGCTTGTTAAAAAATATTTTGCTATTTTTTACACACAAAAATTTAAACTCATTTTGGTTTCTTTCTTGAATCAAGCTTATTTTTTTAAAGTTTGAAAAAAAAAAATAATTTTGTGACTATAGATGGATATGAAAAGTCTAATTTTATTAATAATAAATTAATTATGGTACTTAGTAATAGTTTAGAATGGCAAATAATTATTACATTCAACAATATAAACAACTTTTTTTAGAAATATATATATATATATATATATATATATATATATATATATATATATATATATATATATATATATATATATATATATATATATATATATATATATATATATATATATTAAATAAAAATAATAAAAAATTAGAAAATCGGATATCTAGATATTCAGTTTTGCAAATACCCTGATCCGGAGCCGAAAACTGGTTTATGAACTTGATATCCACTCCGAATTATCTGGTTCTCAAATTAGAATATTTTAGAACACCCGAACTATAAGTTATTTTTTTAATTAAAACATTATCATTTTGAGATTTTACTTTTGTTTGTAGAAGAATTATTTTCCTTTGGATAGAATTAAGAGGTTTGGAACTTCCCAATCACAATGAAATAACCTTTTTTTATTTGATTTTCTATATGAACACTAGCTTGGGAAATAAGTTTTGGTGAACCCCAAAGTGGGCATTTTTCACTTTCTCAACACTAGTTAGGCAAAAGATTCTCCAAATTCAGGGATAGAATATAGAATGTTTACATATAATAGTGAATATTAATTTATATTTTAGGCGGTGAGAATCGAACTCGTACTCGTATATTGTTGCATTGATATTAATTTTCATTAGTATACATGGGTTGAGAAATCAACATTAATAACAATTTCTTAATTAAAAATGAGTTCTCGAGCCCAAACATTTATTTATTAGTTTAAAAGGGTAGAGAAGAGCCAAGAGATGAGTAATGAAGCCAAATGATAATAGTACCAAGTTGAAGTCAAATAATAAGTTAGTGGATAGAGGAAGAGGATGACCTACAACTCTACTAGACAAATGGAATAATCAGGACCAGCTTCTGGTTAGTGGTCTCAACTCTCAAGGCAAAATAGCATTACCCAACCTCTTAACTCAACTTCTCAGACCCTAAACTGATCTTACGTACCCGCGATGCAATGCAATGCAAATATGTACAAAAGTAACCCAAACCTATACGTAGGAGCATGAATGCTTGAGTACCTATTCCAACTTACCAATTACTCCCTCTGTTCTCCAAAGTTCTTCTTATTTAGATTATTTCATCTTAAGGAGAGAGAAATATAAATAATATTTTGAACACATATTTAGAAGATAAAATGTATACATGTGAAATCTCGTTAGATGCATGTTAATGTATACTTTTTTATCATATATTTTTATTATAATTTTTTATTATGTGTATTTAAAGATATCGAGATTTGAAATTTACATTGAAAACTATGCAAAAAGTAAATGGGAAAAACAAAAAGAAACAAAGGGTGTAGACGTGTAGTTAAGTTCGATCGAGTCTGTAATTAAACCAAAGTTAAAAATCACAATAAACTAGAGTGGCTTTCGAGATAAAATAGTGAATTTTCAATTAATAAGTTATGCAGCCATCAAGTCTCTGATACAATGTTAGCAATACTACGATGCTCATCAGCTTCAACACTAGAATTTGACTATGTGAGTTGACGTTTGAAGGACCAAGAAATAAGATTGCTACCAAGAAAATTACAATAAACCGAGGTAGAGAGAAGGGTGTCAAGAAAACCAGCCGAGTTCGCATCTGTATATATGACAAACAACGAGAAAATAGAAGACTTATACAGGTGTAAGCCGAAATCAAGTGTACTTTGTCTATTATACCATAAAATACGACGTATGGTTGCCATGCGTTCAAACCAAAGAGCATGAATAAATAGACAAATCTGTTGGACTGCATAAAATATGTCAGGTCGAGTAAATATCAAGTACTGAAGGGCATCAACTAAGCATCGATACAGAGTTGGATTACCATATGGAGCCCCTGATTCTACGCTAAGTTTGCTAGTAGTAACAACTGGTGTACGAACAGGCTTATAGGAGGATATACCAACACGGTCAAGTATCTCAATAGCATACTTCTTTTGAGAACGAAAAAAGCCTATAGGATGATGAGTCACACCAATACCAATAAAATAAATGAGGGTACCCAAGTCTTTCATAGCAAACTCAGAGCTAAATTTAGCAATAATAGACTAACGAGGCAGAGCAAAAGAAGTAGTGAGAATAATATCAAGAAGATATAGTAACAACTAATGAATATTAGAAACATGACTATAAATGAAAAGAGAGCTATCAGACAAGCTATTAGTAAAACCAATGATAGTCACAAAATTAGCATAGCACAGTTACCAAGCCCAAGGAGCTTTCTTGAGGCCATATAGAGATTTCCGAAGCAAGCAGGCATGAACAGGACAAGAGGCGTCACGAAAACCCATAGGTTGATGTATGTAGACAATCTCATGTAGGTGACCATGTAAGTATGCATTTTGAACATTTGAACAATGAATAGACTAGCATTTGGAGAGAGTAATAAGTATAATACTGATGCTAATAGGTTTGACTACCAGACTAAAAGTCTCATCACAGTCAATAATGTCATGTTGAGACGTACCATCCCCTACTAACCACACTTTGTAGCGCTCAAAAGAGACATCATAGTTGGTCTTATAACGCAGATTCCATAGAGAACATGATAATATCAATATTAGTAGAAGGGGCAACAAGATCCCAAGTCTTATTTTCAATCAAAGCATTGCATTCCTCTTTCATGGAATTTTTCCAGTTCGGGTCATTAAGGGAAATAATGGGATACTTGGGAATCGATAAAAAGGAATAAGTTGTGGCATGATAATGTTGAGATGAATATTTGGGATTGGGCTTAGTAATGGCGTGTTGACTACGAGTAGTCATATTGGTAGAAGTGTGAAGAGGAGGTGGTTTGAATGGGGTTGGACTTTGATGAAGTCTAGTAAGAGGGGGAGAAAACCTTGGGTGCTGTCGTAGGAGATCAGAACAATGAAGTCGATTTAGGTCATTATTCTCAAGGGCATTGCAGTCGGCTCAGAGATAGTTTTCAGCCTTGCGATTCACCTATACTAAATGATCATTAATATGAAGACGAACATCTTTCTAGCAATGACCATTGATGACATAGCCAAGGTTTCGAGGAGTGGGATGTTCCACAAAATTCTCGAAAAAGTACTCTTAGAACTGAGTAGCAAGAGAGTAAGTTGTATACAATTGAGTTATACATTCATATGTTTACATATTGCATTGATTATGTACAAATATATTTTTAGCTTTGATGCAACAACTAGTAGTGGAAAAGAAGGCATTGTGGGGACTATATTAGATATTTTCAAGCTAAAGTGGGAAAATAAGGTTCCTACTAGGCCAAAGTCACACAAGAAACCAAAGAATTCTACTAGGAAGAATTCAAGGTATATTAATATTTTAGTTTCTCAATTTATTATTTTATAACATATTTAAAATAAATTAATAAATTGCGTTCAATGTATGTACAGATTTAGTATAAGTGGGACTCATACATAAGCTAATGTGCAAAAATCCTTTATGTAATAGTCTAGCTTAAAGTGAATCGATATTTACATGTAAATATGAATTCCGAGTCACACATCGGACATTTAAGTTAAATCATTTCTAGATCAACGACGTTTTAGCGATAAAGAAATAAGTAAATAAAAATGGAAATAATAAATTAGCGAAAGTCGTAAAGTTTACAACTTGAGAGTCTATGGGCCTTTTCAAAACAAATAAAGTCCAGAATATAACGTACTTGCTAAAATAAATAGTAAAGTTCAAATGATAAATTAACATAAGTTTATGTGCGTTAGTCACCTCATTTACAAGTTCTAACGTTGAGTCCTCGCACACTACCCCCACCTACAAATCAACCTGCTAGTCGTCGAATGACAACATCATAGAAAATTTCAAAGAACATAAACCAATATACGTCAGAGACTTTATACAATGTATTATACATGTTACATATAACAATGAGTTCATCCTAGCATGCAAAGGCTCTAATAGTTAAGATATCATAATTGACTTTTCAATTCCCAACTCATGTCGTTGCCTGTCTAGTTCGGGTAGCCAGAATAATATCAAAGTTTGGAGGAATACTCATAGGAGAGCTAATCCCAAGGCAACCTCCAACCTAAGACGTTGTTCGTCCTGTAAGGATTGTCAAAGGTAAAGTATGCATATCCTCATGGTAACCCTAATGATCCAAAACTGTCATGGAAACGATAATAATAATAATAATAATTACAAGTCCAATGTATTAAACCCATAGGATAATAAACATAACCATCCTCAATTTCCAAGTTTAACTCCTTCCAAAGTATTTGATGCATGTAAGCCTTAAGTGATATAAAACATCACGATAAATCAATTCAAAGCACTTCACGAATTAAATCTCAACCTCTTATGAATCGAGATCCTAACACAAATACAAATACAAAAATCACGTATTAGTATGCATTTACACTTTCAATCCACTTATACTATCAAGGCATCACTAAACTTCATTATTTTAAATGATTAAATTATAGTCTCAATGATTTCCTAACTTTAAAATACAACTTGTAACTTTATTGCCCTTTTTGGACAATTTTGAAAATTCAAACAAAAGATCCGACTTTACCACTGCGTCTGGAAGACATCAATTTCGTCGGGTGTCAAATTTCATAATTTTTAACATTCGTTTACTATTTAAATGACTTTTAATGAGATTAGTGAGCGAAACGACAACAAAACGAACTCAAACCCCGAGGTTTGAGGCACGCCCGCCGAGACAAAAGCTATTGTCCAGAATTTTTGATTTTGTTTAATTTAATTAATTAATTTATTTAAAATACTTCAATTCCTTTACTCTCCTTTTATAATTGAGTGATTTATCAACAACACATACAAATCAAAATTCACTATCACCATTAAATCTCAAAAATAAAATCAACCAAAACTTTAACAAATTCATGAATCAAAATATGAACATCTACATATACACAATTTCCATCACCAAATTATGAAAAATATAAATAGTCATTAATTAAAATATTCACAACAACCATCAAATATATTTTTTTTCTATGTATGAAGATTAAAAATTATGAACAAGATTCTTCTAGCAAATTGAAATTTTGTTAAAGAGTCATAAGTTGTGATAACTAAAAATAAATGAATGTACACACATGATTCTTCTAACAAATTAAGATTTTGTTAAAGAATTATGATTTCATAAAAAAATAATTCATCAATTAAATGTATGAACACAATCCTTCTAACAAATTAAATTTTTGCTAAATAATTATAAACTCATGAAAATTATATAAAATAACGCATAAACAAAATCTCTTCTAACAAGTTTAAATTTTGTTAAAGGAATATAAATTCATGAAAACTATATAAATTACAACATAAACATAATTCCTTCTAACAAATTGAAGTTTTGTTAAAGAATATAAATTCATGAAAACTATATAAAATAACTATTCTAACAAATTGAATTTTGTTAAAGAATTATAAATCATAAGAAATTATATAAAATAAAACATAAACATAATTCTTCTAACAAATTGAATTTTGTTAAAAAATTATATGTCATGTAAAAACTATATAAATTAAAAAAATATTTATGAATAAAATTCTTTAAAAAAATTAAAATTTTGTAAAAAAATTATAGATCAAAAACTTACAAATTTCAAGAAATAAAAATTGAATTTAGAACAAGTGAACACATTCAACTCCAGAATCTTTCTCAATTTTTTTCTCTCTTCTCTCTCTTGCGGCTGAAAGTTTTGAAGCAAAATGGGAAGTAATTTTTCTAATTTATTTAGGTAAATCAAATTTTTATTTGACCCTTCAAAGGCTAATTAATCACCCATAAATCTTCCCTCAATTGCCTACATCATTATCTCTTAATTGGCATTTAGGGAGGACTTTCATGAATCCCTCCAACTCTTTCTTACAACCGGCCACTAATGTGTAATTAACTTATTTTTATTTATTTATTTATTTAATTACTTTATTGTTCGGTTTAATTGTTAGACGTAAAAGTAATAATGCAATATATTTGTTAAGCGACGAAACACACGCACAACAAAAGTATACCCGAATAACTATTTAATATATTTAATCAACTAATTATATTACATAATTAATTTTTTTAATCGATATTTTAACGGGGGTGTTACACTTTAAGACGGAAGTTATTGTTTGATACAAGGACTTGATTTACTCCAGCCAAAAATAAAAAAAAGGGTAGCCAAGTAGCACACTGACTCATATATTCCAATTAGTTGGGTTAACTCTTCAATCTGGGATGCTTTGAACGTGTATATTGATACTCCAAAGTTCGAATAAAAAGCAGTCAGGGCAAAAAAAATTAGTGTAAGGGGGATCCATCAGTATAGACACTTGGGACATACGTCTGCGGTGCTCAATCTATCGCTCGGGTATCGAAAGAGATAGTTAATACATAACATTTCAAATAATATTCTATTTTTTATAAATCAATATGTATATATAATACAACATCAATCTAAATTGTTTTGTTTTTTAGGATAAATGCTTATCAGTTCTTTGTCGGACAAAGAGATGGTCGAAAGAGATGTAAATAAGGTCATGGGCAACTTCGACCACAAAAGACGCGATGTAAGTTATTTTTTATTTTTAATATAATATTTCATGTTATTATTTTATATTTTTATGTTTGATTTTTTCAGGCTATATATAATCGAATGGCGGATGAAAACCTATAAGTGAGCACAACTCCAGACAACATACATTGAGATATACTTGAAGACTGTTCTGGAGTTGACCAAGCATCCAAAGCTTTCACCTTCGGTATATGGCATGGGGTGGCCTCTCAACAATACTGCCCATGATGTTGTGACCTTATCTAAAGAAAGTAGTATTTGTTTCAATTAAAATTCAGCTAATGTGTAATTCAACAGATACTTGTTCAAAAGTGATGAAGTGCAAGTAATCAATTCAAACTGAAACAAAACTTATACATAACTAAAAAAATAGAATCACATTCAACATGCCATATTTAACACAATAAGATTCCACCCAAAAACATGAGTGATTTTACTTAATCGATTTCAACTTTTATTTTGAAAGTAACCTAATAATTCATTGATAAAAGTGACATACAACATCTAACAGAGTAATATTGAATCAAATACATAACAATTTTAATTAAATAATGATCAAAAACATCATAATCAAATATGATTTTATTACCCGATCAACAACATTGAAATCGAAAATAAATGTAATTGAACTAAATATTGAAGAGTTAAAGAACGCGGAATTTAGGGTTTGAGAATACTATTTTGTATTGATTATAATGAGTAATACATTGAAACAATCGCATAATTATGAGATTCATTATTCGTTTTTAGCGTCTAATTGTTTTTTATATATTTGTTCATTACTAATTATATTTTAATTAGTGATGGTAGTAATTTGAAAAGTCTCTACAATGATTAGAAGCTTGTTAATTCGTAACGTGATTATGAATCGTAATAAGTAACGTAAACTTTGGAGGTAAAACTTAAAGTTGAGCAACTACCCAAAACAGTTTGAGAAAATTTTAATTATTACCCGAGCATGTTATTTAACCATGATGGGCGTAAATTAAATATTTCATACACATATACAAGTGATTTTTAAACATGAAGTACAAGTTACATAACTTGTTATATGTACACTAATTTTTACCCAAACTTTAAACTATCTTAAATAAACCTTTCTTACACCATAATAGACTAAATTGAGGACAAAAAACACCCCAAATCAGCCCCAAACAGCAGCCACTATGGCTGTCCCCAATCCCCTTAGTTGCTCCTTGTTCACTTACACACTCAAGCCAATCACACTACCCAAAACCCCTTTTGTTCTACCCAAAGCTCGTGCATCATTACAAGCATGCAAGAGGCAAATATTTGAAGCAAAAACACTCTATTTTCTGAATAATGAATAAGCCATAAATCCCAACACATTGCTCCCAAGTTCATCCATGAGCAAACACTAGAATCCATTAAACTTTCAACTACTAAAACACCTTCGTTTCTCATCAAATCTTCTTCAAAAACCCATCTAAAACTTCTGAAAATTTATGTTTATAAACTCAAATCTCCCATAAAAATAATCTTCATTTCAAGAGCTTTCTATAGACACAAAACTTGAAGAAATTCATCAAGTATAGAGTAAGTTATGTACATTTCTTTCTTCCACTACTTTTTGTTAGAACTTGTTCATGTAAAACATTTTTTTACATGAATCCTTCTATAAGCTAAGATCATTATAAAATGGGTATTTTATCTCCAAGACTAAGAAAATCATCACTAATAAATCTATAAAAATCCGTTATAATAGAAAATAAGAAGATGTATTTCAACAAACATAAATTTTCTTACTTTAAGGAATTAAGTAAAATTATGGGACATGATGATTAAGTATGTTGCTCAACATAATAAGTATACTTCAAATATGTTAAAATCATCACAAGAATTAGTTTAACAACTTCAACAAGGAAAGTTAAGTGCATTTTAGAAATCCAAAATTATTATTGATTTTTGGATGAATGCAATATGTTTAGTTGAAAAGTTGGAGTTGAGACTTGAAGGGCAACGACCCGAAGTTGAAACCACTTCTAGAACGCGTAGGAGCTTACGTGGGAGTTTACGGAATATTTATATAGGTTTAGAGTCGAGTTATGTCACATGGAGTAATTTTTAAAAGATTTAAGAACAAGTTGAGAAAGTTTGTGTATAAAATTGTTTTTAAAAATAAAATTCCCAAAGAGAAGTTCTTAAATCTTGAAAAATAATGTCAAAATGATAATTGTGAGTATGGAATAATTTATTACATGCATTATTATTGTGGGTATCATGCATGTTGATTTTATAAATTGTTGTATGTTTAAAGGCATGTTTAACACTATTTCGTAAAAGTTATTGTGATGAAAATGATTATATGAACTTTGAAAATATTTGAAATTCATTTAGAAAGTATTTTCCAGTACCTATGTGTTAAGAAAATCTCTTAGATATTTTTGTTTAAATTATTCATTAAATTAATATTTTAATGGATTTTAAAGTGTTAAATACTCTAATTATAAAACATGGTATTAGATAAACTCTTGATCATCAAAAATATTTAATAAAACCATATTATAATGTCTCCAACAAGATTTGGCCAGAATATATTTAGTTTGGAATTTTTCAGGATTTTTAGTAATTGTTAAATTGTTTATCGGTAAATTGTGAAATAGTAAAATATAAAATAACTACCAAATAAAGACATGTGGACTTGAAATTTTTATCACATACCCATATAGACAGTAAATAAAATTGTTAAAATTTTAGGAAGATTTTGTTGACGTTTCAGGACCTTAATAATTTTTACTTGCTTATTAATAATCGGTAAATTAGAAAACGGTAAAATATAAAATAAATACTAAATGACGTCTTTTGGATATGAAAATTTTATGAGAAACATATGTAAATATTAGAAATATGTATAAAAATTTATATGGATTTTCATGACCATATATGGACTTAAATAAATTCTATTTGTTTTATCGATAAAATAATAAAATTATTAATTAAAAATACCTCAAGTGGTTTATAATGGTTATTTAAAATTTTATATCCCTTAAATTAGTTTCTAGAATATCAAAGAATTTTTATATTATTTTATTGGACTTAAATAATTTTAAATCGATTTTATTTTATTTATCGATAAAATGCCTATACAAAATAATAAATATCATACTTGACTTCTAGAACATTGGTATAATTTTATTAAGATATTTATTAATTATTTAATAATTTAATAATTTGTCAAATTAATAGAAATTGTTTATTTAATAAAAGGTATAATATTGTTAATTAAATTTGAGTAAAAATAGACCTATATCAAAAATTTATAATTGTATTAATAACCTACTGCCTGATAGTATAAAATAAGTTTAACTTAGATATTTTATAAATTTTATGGATTTAAGACACCATTTAAATAACGGTAAATACCTAAATTGTCGAAAATAATCGTAAGATCGTTATAAATTTGCATAACCAATTATAATATGATGGGACAACCTTAAATTCATTTTAAATAAGGTATTATAATGACTTGATTAATTTGGGTCTTGTTGGAGAATTAATATGTATTTTGTAAATCAATTATTGATTTTATTACCGGCAAAACTATCTCGTATTTACGAAAATGGTGTTTTATGAAATCTTTTTTCATAATTTTATAGACTTATGAATTATATTGTAGTTGGTTTGAATGCTATTGAAATTATAAGATATATATTATATACAAAAATATTTTAGCCTAAATGGAGGGTAGATATGCCACAGCAAATGTTGTGTGCATGATTAAATGGCTCACCAATGCTGAGCGCGTATTGTTCACAATACCATTGTGTTACACTTGCCGGACATGTCGCGAACGGTAGACCGACTACCAAACGAGTCATAGGATGACTCAAAGAGTACCCATGCAAACTTATGATATAAGTTTGAAATTGATTTGGATCCATTGAGATCTTATGATTTATGATGAAAAATGAAATTTAGAAATGACTATAGAACCATCGAACTGGGTTTGAATGATAATATGATTTATCAAATGAAAAAGCATATTTCAAAATGAATTTACTCAAATCAAAAAGATTTTAATAACTTGTTTGACGGACACTAGTGTGTTTATACTCAGCCTTTTTGCTGATACTATGCTTTGTATGATTTTCCAATGGTTTTGTTTTTCGAGTAAACCCCTATGGCACCTCGACGGAGAATGGATATGCGAGCAGAAGATGAACCCAAGTTACAGTGTGACTCCCCTTTTGTTTAGATCTCTTTATTGTAATTGAGAGACTATTAGTTTAGTTGATTAGGTTTGACTATTTTAAGGATGTAATTTGAACTTTGGACTTATATCGATTTGATTGTAATTTTCCTTTCTTTTAGATAGTAAACACTTCTGTTATATTGCTTTGGTTTTGGTTCAAGTATTCTACTTGGACATTGGTTTACCCTTTAAGTAAACCCTTAGTTGTGTTGGCAAAATTAAGCTTCTGCTTGATTAATAGTAAATTCCAGTCACTGTTGGCCTTCATAATTCGAGGCGGTTACATACATCTTAGAATATATATAGAGAATTTTGATCACTAAATATGAAATAGAATAATAGCCTTATTACTATAATCTAAGTATGGAAAATAAATATTCTAATATGTAGTTTCCTACACTCCCCCTCAAGTTAGGTTATAGGATTTCCAATGCCTAACTTGTATAAAGCATCTTCAAAGGCTTTAGTTGTGACTGTCTTTGTGAGAATATCAGCTAGTTGATCTTGAGATCGTACAAAAGAAAGGCTGATGACTTGCTTTTCAAGTTTCTAATTAACTTCGCATATATAAATCATTTTGGGCATATGATTGGATTTTCTAAGTCTAAATTAATTAACAATAAATTAGTTATGTAAATTTGTTACAGTTGAGGATTATAAAGAAAAAAGTCGTATATTCGATTTTGCCAATATTTCGATCCAGATCCGGTTCTAAAATTCAAATTAATTATCCAATTTTTAAAATCAAATCTCTAATAATCGGATTGGATATTTTTGAATATCCCTAATTTTAACCACATCAAAACTCCTCTTCCTTCATTCTACCATATAATAATTAAATTATTATTTACTAATGGCTAGTTAGCAACATACTCAAATAATACATAAAAAATTTCCTTTACTAATTATAAATTGGTTATTTATTAACCATACTTATTTTCTAGCAAAGGAAAATTGCTAATTGGCTTTTCAAAAAAGAAGCATAAACCAAAGCTTGGAGTAGGGTGTAAATCACTAGGGATTCTAGTTTGGTGTGGACTTGAGTTATTTTAGTGACTGATAGAAATTAATTAACAATCTTTTACAGGTTGGATTAGTAGGACAATAGATATTAGACTATATAGTTTTCTTACTTATAGTATAGTATTAAGGCTATTATTCTATTTACTTATTTAGTGATAGAATTCTCTGTATAAATTCAAAGTAGTATAACTCATTATAATCAACACAAACAGTGTTCTTAAATCCCAAATTCCATACTCTTTAATTCTTGATGGTATTAGAGCCGTAAGGTATAGATCTGAAAATCCGATAACCTCTTTAATGTTCTCATCATTTACCTTACTTACCTGTGATGATTGAGCCATTTGACGAGCCAACACAAACTCAACTGATCTTTATGGAGCAAATGGAATAAATGTTCCAAATGTTTCAGAAATTATACAAATCAACCAGCCGAACAGAAAACACATCTACAAACCGAATTTCTGAGAAGTTAACCTACCATAACTATACCAAATGGTGCAAAATGCATATAGCCATTGGCGGTCGAGGGCGGCTCAACCATATCACTATCGTACCTTCAACACCCACTAATTTAGAATACCCACAATGGGCTTAACGGGAATCCATGGTAATTAATATCATGGATCATTGAAAACATTGATGCAGACATTGTAAACCAGTTTCTAGACAATATCATTGCTCGAGATTTATGGTAAGGAATTGAAAATCTCTTGAGTAGTGGTAGAGACGAACACCAGATCTATGATTCGAGCTCAAAAGCAGTTACTTCAACAAAAGCCAATGATTTAAAAGAAGTTTACTTTAGCAAACTTAGTATTCTATGGAAAGAGATTGACAGACGGATGTCAAATCCAATGGTTTGTTCAGATGATACCACAACATTTAATAAGTTCATACAAAGGCAAATATTGTACCTATTTGTCACTGGAATTAATGAAGATTTAGACAAAGAAAGAAGGGATGCCCTTCATATAGACCTACCGCCGACAATTAACGTGGCCTATGACACTATATAGCGAGAAATTTCAAACCAGAAAATCATCACCGATATCTCATCATTAGCATCTAGTCCCTCAGAGATTGGAATAGGGCTAGCTATGCAAAACAGATTCACTCCAAAAAAACCAAGAAGATGACGACCGACGAAAACTCCGGTGTAGTCAGTGCGGTGGCTCATGGCATACAAAGGAGGGGTTTTTCAAGCTAGTTGGGTATCCGAATGGTGGGATGACCTACAGAAGAGGAAGACTACCACCAAGGCACTGATGAACTGGACCGGTGGCAAGATCCCACCTGGCGACTGCTGACCACCCTAGTGAGCTCACCTCATCACATGGTGCATCAGGTAAAGTGCAGGGCTGTGAGGGGGAAGGAAGAGTAGTAACCACAACAAAAACAAAAGAGAGAAGGGAGGAGATAGAAACAACCACAACATATGGGGACGAAGACAATAACTATCCTAATTCTCTTATTTATACTATGATCCTACCCACTCTAACCCTAAGAAAATCGGATGCCCCACAAAAATCAAGTCCACCCATTTCTTTTAACCAAATGACCACTTCCAAATTCCATACCCTTAAACATATGGGCCTCTTGAGTCATCAAGCTACCTCTAAGTGGATATTTTTTTATATCCATTCAAACCACACCCCAATCCCACATTCAAACAACCAATGGGGAATATATAATGGTGGATCAAGCGGGGCCAGTTGACATTTTATTTTCTCTTCGTATTAAAAATTACTTGTTAATACCCAGTCTGTCTCATAAATTATTGCTTGTTAATCAGCTAATCAAAGAACTTAATTGTACTGTTCTTATGACTTTTGATGGTTTAGTTGTGTAGGATGCTCGTACATCGTTGGGCATGAAACTGAACGGGGTAGTTTGTACTATGTGGATGAGGTTCACACAATGCTTGCTCATAGGTCTCCCGATCATTAATTATGGATGTGACATCGTCGTTTAGGTCTCATGTCTCTAGGTTATCTACCATCTCTACATAATTGTAATATCTCTTTGGATTATGAAGCTTGTGTACTAGTTAAGAGTCATAAACATTATTATTTTCCATTATGTCTAGGACTGATAAACCATTTGTTTTGATACATTCTGATATGTGGGGTCCCGCTCCCGAAATAAATTCACATGGTTTTCATATTATGTCTTATTTGTGGAAGATTGTAATCGTATAAGCAGGATTTATTTTCTTAAACACAAATCTGAGGTTTTGAGATTTTTGTTAAATTTTATAACATGATTCTCACCCAATTCCATACTCAAACACAAATTCTTCGATCTGACAATGGTGGTGAATATGTTTCCCCCAACTTGAAACGAATCATCTAAGAACATGGTCTAATTCACCAAACCACATATCCAAATACTCTACAACAAAACAAAGTCATTGAAAGGAAAAAACTTACCTTACTTGAAATATCCCGTGCCTTTATGTTTGAGTCTCATATTTCTGCTCATTTCTTGCTAGAGGCCATTGCTACTGCCACTTATTTTACTAACCGTCTTCCCACAAAGTTTTTCAATTTTCAGACTCTTCTTGACACTTTGAGCACCTTTGCCGCTATTTTTTCAACTCACTTTTTACGACCTGTGTCTTTGGGAATGTGGTATATATCCATCTCTCCAAAAGCTTAGAACTAAGTTAGAACCTCAGGCTGCTAAATGTGTCTTTTTCGGGTATGGGGTGACCTAGATGGGATATTGGCATTATGATCCTACTCAAAACAGATTGTATACCACTATGGATGGTGACTTCTTTGAAAACTCCTACTATTATACCCAGCCTACACCTTAGGGGGAGAGTGTAAGCGATGATCTAAGCTGTTTAACATATCTGTTAGTAGAAGTTCAAAACCCTATAGAGTAAGTAGGTATCACCACATATATTGTTACCGAAACCATAGTTTCACCACCTCTTTAGTTCACTCTAGTCCCTAAGCATCCAACTAAACAAGAGGTAACACTTGAGCCCCCCTTAATTGATATATCTAATGATGATGATGTGCCTAGTGTTGATGTACCCAAGAAGATATGAGTTACCACCCAAAAGCACAAGAGGTGTTCCTCCTAAGAGGTATGATTCGGAGTTTGAATCTCAAGAAACTCGATATCCCATTAATCGATATCAACATAATGAAGCAGTTAACAGTTATTTGCTGTGATCATAAGCAAAACCGCAGCAATTATTCTGGGTCAGAAGGCACTCCGCGAGGCGCGGAGTTGGGTATGTCTGCCTTTAAATTTTTTCTTCATTTTTTTTAATACTTATTTGCTGCGATCCTTAGCATAACTGCATCAATTAATTGTGCTACTGAGTATTTGCTGCGGTCAAGCCTTAAAACCGCAGCAATTAATTGTTTTTTTTTCTTATTCTTTTTCCTATTTATTGCTGCGTATATATGAAAATCGCAGCAAATTACACGCAGCAAATACGTTTTTTTCCATTAGTGCGAGGAAGTGCTGAATAATTATCTGAGACAACATTTGCCTTCAACACTTCTTTGTACTCTAATGTTCTACCAAAAACCACCGAAGAGGCTCTTCAAGATCCAAAGTGGAAGAAAGTCATGAAAGAAGAAATCACAACTCTTAAAAAGAATAAAATTTGGGATCAATGCACTTTACCTAGAGGAAAGAAAACAATCGGATACAAATGAGTTTTCTCAATAAAATATCATACTGATGAGATCATTGAGAGGTACAAAGCTCGACTTATAGCCAAGGGGTATCCTTAGACTTATGGGGTTGATTATTCAAAAATCTTCTCTCTGGTTGCCAAGATTGTTACAATCAAAGTCCTATTCTTAGTGGCTGCAAATATAGATGGGTTATTGTACCAATTTGATGTGAAAAATACCTTCCTCCATGGTGAAATTAAAGAAGAGGTCTATATGAAAGCAACATTGGGGTTCTTAGATGAGTTTGCATGGATCACAATAAAGGTGTAAACTCAAAAAGGCATTGTATGACTTGAAATCCCCACAAGCATGGTTTGTAGGTTCACTACAGCAATGAAGAAATTTGGATATGAGCAAAGTATTCCGATCACAAATTGTTCTTCAAGAAGGAAAAATGACGAATTATTGCTTAATTATCTATGCTGACGATATGGTCATCACTGGGATCAATGAAGAAGATATTACTAACCTTAAGAAGAAGTTGTTTATGGAGTTCGAAATGAAAGACCTAGGAACCTAAAAAATTTCGTTGGAATTCAAGTTCTAAGGTCGAAACGGGGATAATATTAGAAGAAGTATATGCTCGATCTTCTGGTAGAAATTAGGATGCTTGATTGTAAACTTGCTGAAACACCAATTTTCGCCAATTATAGGCTCCAGATAGTGCAAGACGGAGAGTTAGTCGATAAAGAATAGTATCGGAAATTGGTGGGAAAACTCATCTACCTATCCCATACTAGACCTGATATATATTTCATATGCTGTTGGGTAGTTATTAGATTCATACATCTCCCACAAGAATCACACATGGATACCGTAACAAAGATTCTTTGGTATCTTTGAACTAAAAATACAAATAACTGTTATTTGTATCTTTGGTTTTCAAACGATACACATAATGTGTTATTTATAAACCCTCTTATTAATTACCCGCGCGCAATATAAGATACAATAAGCTTAAAACCAAGATACAAATAAGGATCTTTTTACAAGTGTAACTTAAGTATTAATGTGTAAAAAATGTAATTATTTAAAAAAAAACCTAAATAATATAAGTATTGAAAAATCGGATATATATTCGATATTTGATCCGCATATTCAATTTTTTTCGAACCGCAACCGACTGCTTTTCACTATCCAAAAAAGCATATTTACGTAACCGAATCGATCTGGTATCCGGTTACACCCCCTAATCAAATTATAATTTTATCCGAAAAAAATGGTATATAATTCGACTAAAACATATTCGAATTGTCCATTAATAATTTATATAATTGTAGTTGCGTAGACAATAGTATTGTTGTTAGCTAATAAACTTGTATAAAGAAAGGGCAAGAATATATATTGGTGTTTTTCTGCCACCACACTACACATGCTGTCCTATATTCCTATTACCCGAACCACTGTCTGCTTCACCTCACGCGAACTCATTCATATGACATAACACTATAAACTCCCCCTTTTATCTTTCTCTCTCATTTCCATTTTTCTATTTGGGGCTTCGTTCAATGATAACTAGCAAACTATGGCAGACCAATGTGATCTTCAAATCCATATCAATTCCCAACAAACATTCTTTCTCAATCAGGTAATTTCCTTCTATACAATATTCTGCATTTACCATTCATTAAATGTTAATCATTATTCAACTTTATATTCATCAAATCAAAATCATTATTGCTTCAACAACTTCATATTCCCTGCAGAAAATTGTGTCAGCTTTCTCAGGGAAGCTCAAAAAATTGATCAAACAACAAAAGAAAAGAACCCAGATCAACAACCTATCCTTTTCCCTTGAAGATTTCCCAGGAGGCTCAGATGGGTTTGAGCTTGTTTCAAGATTCTGCTACAACAATGGCAGAATACCCATCACAGTACACAACGTTTCTCAGCTTTATTGTGCTTCACTTTTTCTGGGTATGACTGATAAATACTCAAGTTGTAATCTTTTACAGCAAACTGAAACATTTCTTGAAGAAATGTTCCATTGGTCTTGGGATGATGTTCTTGTTTGCTTAAAAACTTGTGAAAATTTCTTTTCATTTGCTGATTCTAGTAACCTAATTGATAAACTTATTACCACTTTACTTGCTAAAATTGCTCAAAACTCTGATGTTTCCCTCATTTTCTCCTCAAAATCATCCTCCTCTTCTTCCCCTGATCATACTTTATCCTCCCATCGAATTCGGCTCTCCAATTCATCAACAAAAACTACCCCAGATTTAAGCAAACAACTATCATCTTCAAGCAATAATCACACAAGTAATAACAAAGCATGGTGGTTTGATGATTTAGCTACGCTTTCTCCAATGGTGATTGAAAGAGTAATCAGAAATTTGGGTGCTTTTGGGAGTGATAACAACAGCTTATTACTCACAAAATTCATCATTCATTACCTTAAAACATCCCTTCAAGGAAAGAAAAACATCTCCATTTACTCCAAATCAGACTATAGTGGGCTTGCTGATACTGCTGTATATGGAGTAATCTTAATGGGAAGAACTGCATTTTCTTGCAGGGCATTGTTTTGGGTAATGAGACTTGTTTCTGGATTTGGGTTAAGTAAAGTTTGTAGAAGTGGGTTAGAGAAATTGATAGGAAGTATGCTTGATTGGGCAAAATTGGATGATTTATTGATATCTGGAAATAGCAGTGAAGGGAATAATATGGGAGGTGTTTATGATGTTAATGTTGTAATAAGATTAATTAGAGTGTTTGTACATTGTGAAAGCGTATCATTAGAGAGGTTAAAAAAAGTAGGTTGGTTGGTGGATCAGTACTTGGCAGAGATTTCACCTGATCAGAACCTAAAGATCTCCAAATTCATTGGTGTTGCTCAAAGTTTACCAGATTTAGCAAGGGATTGTTTTGATGGTGTCTACAGAGCTATTGATATCTACCTTGAGGTAATTTTCTTTCACCTTCCTAGCATAAACTGCATTAATATTCCTTTTCTTTATCTTTTTTTTTTTTTTACTGTCCTCTTGAATTTACTATGAATATTTTTGTTGCACAAACTTCACCTTATTGTTGAGTTACTTATTTTCATCTTGTTTGAGAGGACATCCATTTATTAGTTAAAAATAGAGGGTCTCAATGTATATCCGACAATCTTATATTTACCCAACCCTGTAATCGGACATGACTTGATCCCACTTTAAAATTAATTTAAACTTATGTAAAAACTAATTTGCACACAAAATACGATTTTTAAACCAACCCGAAGCACCTAACTCGAAATTGACCTGAAGACTCAAATGAATACCTCTAGTTCTCTAGTTAAATTTTGTTTTTACTCTGATCTAATTCACCTGAAATATTCTATTTTATTCTAATTCACCTCAAATATTCTATTTTATTCGAATTCACAAATTTATTCTATTTTTTCTTTAAAATGATTTATTTAATTTGTATATAATTTTGTTTTGGGGGCAAATCGAATTGAGGTTGAATGGATGTGTATTTCGTAGTTGTAATACTGTTGTCCATAGATGAGATGAGTTGGGATGATAGAGGTGTCTCTTGGACTTAAATTAGAGAGTACAAAAAAGAGATAATACAAAGGAGACAAGATGAGAGAAAAGACAAAGGAATCCCTACCCATGAGCTAATTGCGACCTTTTTTCCCTTCTTACATGGAATTCCCTCTCCCCACCGTCCTAATTTCTTGTAGCCTTCTTCATTTAATAATCTTGTACTCCTACTAATTTTTTTTACTTTTTTGAATTATATTACTATTTAATCCTCAATTATCATTAATCATGGATGCAATAGGTTCAAGGCTAAAATTGATTTATGGCGAAAAGAGTTTTTTTTTCGATTTTATATAATTTAGTCACTTCGAATTAATATATTAGTGTTAAAGTATATAACATACTTTGAGATTTCAACCATTAATTTAAACTTTTAGTTGAGATGATTTCTTGACAATTAGCTTATACGTACTCTTTCAATTCAATTTAATTCTATTATAAAAAAAGTGGTTCAATTTACATACTTTTGATTTGAGAGAATATGGTCAACTTATTAGAGATTTTCATATGAAATTGTCAATTTTAAGCAAAAGTGCTTAAATAAAATCTTTTTGAGTTTAAGTCAAAATGAAGTTCTAAATAATATTTCTACTTTATTATTACAAATGTTAACTTGTGAGTTTGGTTCATTGATCTCAATTCACAGGTTATATATACAATATGAATAGTTTATTAATTTAATAGTTCATCAAATAATTTATAAAAGTTGAAACTATTTTTTGAATAAAAAAAAATGGGGAATGTTTTGATGTTCTTATTCTCATATTAAAGCATCAAAGATGAAAAGGAGATGGAGAAAGAAAAGCTGCAGAAACAAAAAGATTGGGAAAAATGAATTGAGTTATTAATGTAAAGTGAATAGTAGTGATGCATTAGGGTTTGTTCAAATTTCACATTTTTAGGTAACATCACTATAAAAAAGATTATGTACCAAATGGTCCAATGCCATCCTTCCATGGCTAACCATTTTTTTTTTCTTTTCATGGAGATCGTTTTCTAAATTCTCATCATCTTAATAAATAATCAAACCTTTAACTATGTTCTTATTCCCCTTCACATTTTCTATCTCTTTTTATAACCAATTTTCATTTTGATTATGTGACTGTATATTTTTATTCATATGTAAGTTGTTTTACATCGAATAAATAGAAGAATATATACCATTTTTATCAAGGGGTAACTTCTACTGTTATCAATTGGTTTTAGAAGTGAACTTTTTATACTCTTTTTGTGAGTTACATTTTCTCCCATATTTATTTTCTAAATTCTAATACGTTTATTTTTTTTATGCAAGTTGAGTTGAGGAATGAAAAGAGTCAGTGAAAATTGAATTTGTGACATTTACTAAAGTAACATTTATTCTCCAACTATGACAAAATTTAATTCTCAAATTTCACTTTACACTTAAAAGGTTGACTTATATAAAGAGATGGTGATTTAAGCATTCTAATTATGTTAATTCCTTTACTCCCTTAATTTCTATATTTGCATTAAGTATAGTATGCATCAGGTACTCAATAAAATTGTTATGCATTAATTTGTCAAATAATAAAATAAGTAGGGTTTTTTTTGATAATGAATAAAATAAGTTAAGTTGCTTAATCAATATAGAGAGATTATTTAAATAATAAGAATAAAATACCCAATTAATAGGAAAATAGGTAGAATTCTATGGGGAAATGGCCGGCTAAAGTAATAAAAGCTGGATTATTTATACGACAAAAGAGTAACATTAATAATAAATTGATAATTTTGAAAACAATAAAGAATAAAATAAACGGAAAAGCTTGTAAGAAATACAATCACCTCAATATTGATGTCCGAGTTCCATTTGTTACACATCATAATCATTATATTTGAAATATCTCATCCATTATCTTAGTGTGTGAGAAGAGAGCCTACATCTATAAATAAAAACAACGAACATTGTTAAATTATAGGTGTTCAAATTAAATTTAATAATTTATTATTTATTCGACTTTATAACCAAGTATGATTTAACGCAATAAAAAAATTAATAATTATATAAAATTCAATATGAATAGAAAATTAATTTTAAATCGACCTAAAATTAACTTAATAACTCTAATGAATAATAGGATATTAGTTAAACCATGAAA
This sequence comes from Amaranthus tricolor, assembly GCF_026212465.1. Classification (NCBI taxonomy): domain Eukaryota; kingdom Viridiplantae; phylum Streptophyta; class Magnoliopsida; order Caryophyllales; family Amaranthaceae; genus Amaranthus; species Amaranthus tricolor. The sequence continues at coordinate 14,011,167 of NC_080048.1, forward strand.
AAGTGTCTACTTTTTAGGTGCCTTGTACTTGAGCTTTATGAAAGAGTATAATAAAATACTTCACTCGGTAACAATTTGCTTACTAAATCAATGAAGATTCTTGGTTTTTGTTTTTTAAGAATAAAACACTACAATCTATTGTGAGCCATCGTTGACTGTTTCAGTAACATTACAATCTTACCATTACTCTCATATGGACCCCTCAATAATAGACATCCCCCTTCCAGAAACAGATATACAAATATTACTTTGTGGCTGCAGCCTGCTAAATACAAGTACTCATTTAAATAACACAACACCATCATGATTGCAAAAATACAAATATTGCAACTAAAATGATTAATTATATTCCTTTTATCATCAAATTTCTTGGTTGTTAAAACTTACAACAGAACAACCACTATTATTCATTTATTGTAATTCACATACTCTACTCTTAGGACTTAGGAAATTGTCTACTTTTTAGGGCATTTTTTAAGTACACTCAATATTTGGGAAATATGCCTCTGTCGATTAAAAAATATTAGAAAAATATACCTTTCAAATCTCAGGATATAGTGTACAATATACATAAACAAATAGTAGTATTGCACCAAAACATACTTCATATATATATATATATATATATATATATATATATATATATATATATATATATATATATATATATATATATATATAATCAAATCAGAAGGATTTTAAAATGAGAAGGGTGAGAAGGATTTTTGTTTGATTTTTTTTTGTTACTATATATACAAAAAAGAATACTATGTTATAAATTAAGAAACATTTTAAAAATTATTTCACAGTTACCTTTCTGTGTAACATAGTTACTTTTGCAATTATGAGATTTTGGTTCAATCGTAATCATAGATTTTTTTTGATTTTAGTGAAATCAAGGGTGTAGAGTCGTTTTTACCCTTCTCATTTTCAACCCCTTTTCAATGGAACTCTCCCCTATATATATATATATATATATATGGTTGCGTTCAGGTGCAAAACACGGTACTATGCGAACAGTGAGAACCAAAAAATGTGTTACCTTTTTACAAAAAATGTGCTACTTTTGCATAAAAACCGTGTTACTTTTGTTTTTAAAAAAATCTGGTACTTTTTACCAAAAAATAGTAACTCTCAGAAAAAAATACAAATTCAAAGTAATACGTTTTTCTGAAAAAGGTAACACCTTTTTATGGTTTTCAAGGTCCTCATATAAGGATTGTTTTCACTTGAACTTTTATATATATATATATATATATATATATATATATATATATATATATATATATATATATATATATATATATATATATATATGCAACCTTTTATTCAATATTACAATATAAGTAGATATGAAAATAAAGCTAAACAGAAATGAGTTGCACTAATGAGCTCATATTTGGTGTACATGATGACCCCACAAAAATGCAGTCTCATCCAACGCTGTCATTTGAAGAAAGAACGAGATTATGTAGATGTCTCAACTATGAAAAACTATCCTTAGAAGCATGCAAAGATCTTGCAAAGAACCCAAGAATCCCTCCAAGAGTAGCAGTTCAAGCACTTGCTTCTCAGAAACATGTAAATTATGAGCCTCCAACTAAGTCAGATCAATTGGAATATTACTGTCAAACTCCTAATAAGATGAGCAACAACAAACAGATTGTTCTGTATGAAGAAGCTGCACCATTAACTCATCATGATCAGCATCAGTATTGTGGCAATCATCCAGAAGAAGGAGAGGGTGATGATGATGATGATGATGCTGATGATGATGATGAATATGAATGCATTTCAGAAGGTAGTGGAGATATGAAGTTGAATATACAAAGAATGCAATGGAGGGTCCTTGAATTGGAGAAAATGTGTAATGAAATGAAGGGTCAAATGTCAAAATTGGTGAGGCATAATAGATCTTTTAGTTCCCCTTCATATAATAGACCACCTCCTAGACTTTGTTAATTCCTTTTATTTTAATTTCCTACCCACCCTCTATAAGTGTATAAGATGATCATTTTTTCTTTCTTTTCCTTAAATTTTGGTCACATATTGGTATAATTAAGTTTGTAAATTTAAGGGCGTGTTTAGCTATATTTCAATATATAAGAAAATTGAAATTATGGCCTCAATAAGTCATTTCTAGTGTTTGCCTTGAGTCGAGAAACTTTCCAATCTGAAATCTAAATGTGTAGGTTTTATAATATGTTTGATATTTTGCAGAGCAACTAATGTAAGCATCAACTAGACTTCGATTCCTTTTCAAATAAATATAACAACTATTTATAAATTATAGCCATACAGTTTAGGTTTTAGTTATAGCCGCAAAGTTTGATAAAGTTACATTTAGAAGTTACTAATAAACAATTATACGTTAAGACAAATCTTACATGATCTCACATGAATATATTTTAACTTCTTAAAATACATGAAAAAATCATGTGCAAGTTTCTTTCTCCTCAAATAGAATATTTTTTTAGGACATGAAATGAAAAAAAAAACAAAATATAACATTAATTCATAAAATAAAACTAAAAGTATCATATAATAGTATTTTTTTTTTCATTAACAAATTATATTAAACTATCCTCCATTACTTTTTGAATAACTTCAACATCGTCTATGTTTCATTTTATAATTTCTCAGTGTTCAAAAGTTCATCCAATCGATTTTGCAAGTGATATAACTCATGTTGCTTTTCTTTCTCTATAGAATTTGTTGATGATATATTTCTTTCATTATGCACCCTTTTTAATCAATCCACCTAAGTAGCTAAAATCTTTTCCTCATTGAACATGGGACATGTAGTAAATCTACACCTTAAATATCAAAAGTTAATTAAGATAATTACAATTTTAATTTTTCAACCACAGTGACACTTTTCTTCATCGATATTAATGTCTAACATTTAATCAAAAAGATGATTAAACTAACTATATAATTAAATTAACTAAATTAAGTTTAAGAAATAATAAACTTCATGAATAAATTTATAATTAACTATTTGAATAAACTTGGAAATTAAAAGATATACCTTAGCTAGAAAGAAATATGTGATACGAGAAAGTAATTTTGGAAGAAGAATGTGATTTTAGATGGCATGAAAATTAGCATTCTAGTGTGTTTTAGAAAAGTAATGAGCCATTGGTACTAACGGTGACCCATTTAATGGCTAGTTTGACTTAAACAGTAATATTATTGACTAAACGAAAAAGAAATAACATGTTATTAACAACAAATCATTTTACAATACGTCAAAGAAATTCAATATGGCCAATTGCCGGCAGAAAGAACTAACAACTTTGGCCTTATTGACTCTTTTTACTTTTTAAAATGGTCCATAGTAACGTGGCGAATTTAATTTTGACTTAACCTGATCAGAGAAGCATATTTTGATAAATAATTTTTAAATTTACATTTTTTTTTAAATTTTCTTTGGCAATGCTTTTTTCAAAGGTTCCAAAAAAATGTTTATCCCAATAAAAAAAAAAGTTCCAAAAAATGTTTATATTGAAGCTGAGTGAAAACCCATAATGCAACAATAATTTGAAGATATATTAAAGAATAAAGCCAAATTTATGTATAAAAAATAGAGAAAATAATGTGGATAGTAGAGAAAGGTACGTATGAATCACAGGCGTCAAAGACAAGCTGTAATGTCAAGGAAGAAGCTTAGATTAGACTCAAGTAGCAGTATAATTAGTCCGTGATTACATGTCTATTTCAAATTGTATTCTATGTACAAATTGTTGCCTTCTTTTTTGTCTCGTTGGAAATTTAAGTTTTTTTCTATTTGGGCTGAAATTAATTTTATATTAAGATACCCTAGTCTCTAGTTTAAGAGGAATATTAAATTAAATGATACCAGCTAAATTAAACTCTCCTAATTTTGGACCCAATAATATACATCCTATTGTTTAAGCAAGGGTCGCATAGGTTTTAAATTAGGCTTTTCTCTCTCAAACGGTTACCTCTGCTCTCTCTCAAACGGTTACACATATCCCTCTCAAACAGTTCAGTTCATGGAGGCTTTGGCTTCGTTTAAGGAACGAGAGTGGAGAGGGCTTGCTTGAGTTTGCAGTAGCCAAAGAGTTGGTTATAACAAACTCGATATATAGAAAGAAAGAGGAGCAACTGATTACGTATAAAAGTGGTGGGCATGCAAGCCAAATCGACTACTTCTTAGTACGTAAAAGGGATTGAAACTCATGCTTGGATTGTAAAGTGGTGTCGGGTACGAAGATGCCCACCCAGCATAGGTTATTGGTGTTGGTGTTTCGAATGAGGAAGAATGTTGTCGAGAAGAAAATGGAGTTAAGGCGAACGATCATGTGGGATAGACTTAAAGGGGATGTTGCATCAACCATGTCAAGCAAGATCAATTCATTGGGCTACCCAAGTAAAGGCGATGATGCAAATCAAATGTGGGTGTCTATGGCTGAAACCATTCGACAAGTGGCTAAAGAGACATTAGGGATGACGTTGGAAAAACAAAAGGAGTATAAAGAGTCGTCGTCGTGGAATGAAGAGATGCAAAAGAAGATAAAGGACAAAAACAAGATAGTCAAGGAACTTTTGGCATGCACAAGGGAAGAGGATAGGATACACAAGAAAGAGATCTATAAAGAAGCAAAGCGAGCTGCAAAGAAAGTGGTAGCTGAGGCAAATAGCCGTGCGTATAAGGAATTTTACCAGAAACTTGATAACAAAGAGGGGGAGAAGCATACGTTTAAGCTTGCTAAACCCAGGGCCAGGCAGAGGTAAGACTTACGGAAAGTTAAGTACATCAAGGATGAGATAAGAGGACATCAAATTTTGGTGGCGTCAGTCTTTCTCTCAATTGCTCAATGAGACTAGGAGAGCAAGTTTGCGGGAACTATAGAGGGATCAATCTCTTAAGCCATCCAATAAAACTGTGGGAAAGAGTGATAAAGAGGAGAATCAGACAAGAGACGGTGATAAGAGAAAACCAATTTGGCTTCATGCCAGGAAGATTAACCACTGAGGCTATTCATGTTTTGAGGAGACTTATTAAAAAATATAGGGAGCAAAAGAAGGATTTACATATGATGTTCATCGACCTAGAGAAAGCGTATGATAGCATACCTAGTGACATCTTTTGGGATAACCTCAAGGCTAGAGGTATTTCACAATGTTACATTTAGGCTATACGGGACATGTATGACAGAGTTTCAACTAACATTCACACACTGGTGGGGTTAACAAAGTCTTTCCCAGTTAAAGTGGGCCTACATCAAGGATCGACCCTAAGTCCTTTCATTTTTACGATCATAATAGAGGAGATTTCTAAATCAATTTGGGAGACAGTACCCTGGTGCATGCTATTTGCGGATGATATTGTGTTGGTAGGAAAAACTAAGGAGGAGGTTAATAGAAAATTGGAAGAGTGGAAGACAATGCTAAGAGATAAAGGGTTGCTCATAAGTCGTAAGAAGACAGAATATTTGCGATGCCACTTTAGTGGGACAGAGTCAATAAGTGAACCTGAGGTGACAATAGGCGGTGAAGTTGTTGCATGTACGACAAAGTTCAGGTATTTAGGATCGGTGATTCACAGTAATGGGGAGATTGATGGAGATGTTACTAACCGTATACAAGCGGGGTGGCTTAAGTGGCAAGCAGCCTCTGGGGTGCTATGTGATAGGAAGTTTCCTAGTAGATTAAAAGGTAAATTTTACAGAGTTGCTATTAGGCCTGCAATGTTGTATGGGACAGAATGTTGGCCAGTAAAAAAGACGTTTGAACATAAGATGGAAGTTACAGAAATGCGTATACTGAGGTGGATGTGTAGCCACACAATGATGGATTGAATAAGGAACTAGGAGCTCAGAGAGAAGTTAGGGGTTGTGTAATTGCCTTGAATTATGAAGGCAAAGACTAACAGGAATTTAGTATTAATCAAGTGAAAGCTCACTTTTGCTAGCACAATTAAGGGGGTTACTTACAGGTTAAACCAATGTCCAAGTAAAATACTTGAACCAAAACCAAAGCAATATAACAGAAGCCTTAGCTGTCCAAAAGCAAGGAAAATTACAACTAAATCGAAATAAGTTTAAAGTTTGAATTACATCTTTAAAATAGTCCAAATTTAAACAATTATATTAATAGTCTCTCAAATACAATAAAGAGATCTAAACAAAAGGGAGTCAAACTCCAACTCAAGTTCTCATCCGCTCGCATATTAATTCTCCATCGAGATGCCATGGGGGTTCACTCTAAAAATAAAGTTATTGGAAAAAAATACAAAGCATAGTATCTGCAAAAAGGTTGAGTATAACACACTAGTGTCCGTCAAACAAGTTGTTAAAAAATTTTGGTTTGAATAAATTCATTTTGAAAGATGCTTTTTCATTTGATAAATCATATTTTCAAACTCAATTCATTGGTTTCATAATAATTCCGATATCTCATTTAATATCATAATCTCAATGGATCCAAATCAAATTCAAACTCAAATTATAAGTTTGCATGGGTACTCTGTGAGTCATCCTATGACTCAGTTGGTAGTCGGTTTACCGTCTGCAACATGTCCTGCAAGTGTAACACAATGGTACTGTGTACAATACGCGCTCAATATTGGTGAGCCTTTTAATCATGCACACCACATTTGTTGTGGCATATGTACCCGCCATTTAGGCTAAAATATTTTTGTATACAATATATTTTTTGGAATTTCAATAGCATTTGAAAAGTCGTAAATATCAACTTTTCCCATATGATAAACATATTTTATTTCCAACATAGTAAAACATACTTTATTTGCAACATAGCAAAATCAAATCATAATATTTTCCACATGGGTAAAACATGGTTTAACATAATTATATCATCACATAAATCTTTGTATTATATTGGGGCATCACTAACATGTATGGAAATACATCGTAACAAAAAGTGATTAAAATTCAATATGATTTTCCAAGGAAATAATGAAAACGTTTTGTTTCAATCCCTTTTAAAGTAAATATAACTTAAAGAAGTTTTGAAATTCATTTAAAACAACTAGAATATAGCTCATAAGTCTATAAAAACATTATCACAGAGATTTCATAAAGCACTATTTTCTTAAATACGAGATAGTTTTATCGGTAATAAAATCGATAATTGGTTTACAAAATACATATTAATTTTCCAACAAGGCCCAAATTAATCAAGTCATTATAATACCTTATTTAAAATGAATTTAAGGTTGTTCCATCGAATTATAATTGGTTATGCTAATTTATAACGATTTTACGATTTTTTTTGACAATTTAGGTATTTACCGTTATTTAAATGATGTCTTAAATTCATAAAATTTATAAACCATCTAAGTTAAACTTATTTTATATTGAGGCAGTAGGTTATTAATACAATTATAACTTTTTTTATATAGGTCTATTTTTATTCAAATTTAATTATCAGTATTACACCTTTTAATAATTAAACAAGTTTTATTAATTTGATAAATTAGTAAATAATTAATAATTAGCTTAATAAAATTATACCAAAGTTCTAGAAGTCATTTAACACTTTTATCAATAAATAAAATAAAATCAGTTTAAAATTATTTGTCTAAATAATATAATATAAAAAATTTTATGATGTTCTAAAAACTATTTTAAGGGATATAAAATTTTAAATAACCATTAAAAATTACTTGGGGTACTTTTAATAATTAATGTCGTTATTTCACCGATAAAAAAAAAGAATTTATTTAAGTCCATATATGGTCACGAAAATCCATTTAAATTTTTTCAAATGTATCTAATATTTATATAAGTGTGTCATAAAATTTTCATGTCCAAAAGAAATCATTTAGTAGTTATTTTATATTTTACTGTTTTCTAGCTTACTGATTATTAATTATCGAATAAAATTTATTAAGGTCCTTAAACGTTAACAAAAGCTTTCCAAACTTTTACCAATTTTAGTTACTATCCATACGAGTATGTGAAAAATTTAAAGTCCATATGTCTTTATTTTCTAATTATATTATATTTTACTGTTTAACAATTTACCAGTAAACAATTTAACGATTACTCAAAAATCATGAAAAATTCCGAACTAAATGTATTTTGGCTAAATCTTGTTGGAAACATTATAATATGGTTTTATTAATTATTTTTTATAATCAAGAGCTTATCTAATAACATGTTTTATAATAAGAGTATTTAACACCTTAAAAACCATTAAAATATCAATTTAAAGAATAAATTTCAACAAAAATGTACAAGAGATTTTCTTAACATATAGCTACTGGAAATTACTTTTAAAATGAATTTCAAATATTTTTAAAGTTCATATAATCATTTCTATCACAATAACTTTCACAAAGTAGTGTTAAACATGCCTTTAAAAATATAATAATTCATAAAATCAACATGCATGATGCCCACAATATAATACATTTAATAAATTATTTTCGACTCAAAATTATCATTTTGACATTATTTTTCAAGATTTAAGAACTTTTTTTTGGGAATTTTATTTTTAAAAACAAGTTTATACACAAACTTTTCCAACTTGTTCTTAAATCGTTTAAAAATCACCCCATGGGAGATACCTCGATCCTTAGCTCCAAAAGTACTTCTCAACCTTTGGTACAACTTCTCAATAACTAAGATCCAACTCCTTTGCTACAATCATTTTTAAAGAATTCAAAAATACCATTATTTCGGATCTTTCTATGTAACTTGATGACTTTTGATTTTTAACTAAAGATTGTTAGATTTACTTACCCTTTTATATTTTTTAAATTTTGGAGATTGATTAGTATTGAGCAACACTTGTTGAACAAGTCCCACAACTTGAGAGTTTTTGGCTAGAAAACACAAATAGGAGATTGTAAGTTGATAGAAGAAAACTATTTCAAATTTTCTTCTTTTGGCCGAAATTTCTAGGCCTTCTTAGGAGATTATCTTTCTTAGTTATTATGATGAAATACCCATTTTGTATTAATGTTAGTTTATAGAAAGATATCATGTAAAAAGAATCTTACATGAACTAGTTTTAACAAAACTAGTAAAATAAAGGAATAAACACAACTTACTCTATTCTTAGTAGATTTCTTCAAGTTTGGTATCTATGGAAAGCTCATGAAATAAAAATTATTTTTATAAAATATTTAAGTTTCTAAACATAAATTTTCAGAAGTTTAGATGGTTTTTTTGAAGAAGATTTGATGAGAAAAGAAGGTGTTTTTGAGAATTGTAAGGTTGAACTTCTATTGTGCTTATGGATGAATTTAGGAGTAAAATGAAGAGTGAAAGAAGGTAGATGGAGCTGAAAATCTAGACAACAAATATGTGTTGATTTATCATGTTTGCATGTTTGTTATGATGGTGTTTTTGAGTAAGAACAAAAGGGGTTTTGGGTAAAGAGTTTGGTGGAGTGTGTAAGTGGGTTTTGGGGCTAAAAGAAGGGTAGTATGGCAACTAGGGGCTGGCTGTTTTGGGGCTGATTTGATGTGATTTTTATCATCAACTGGGTCTAATATGGTGTAATAAAGGTTTATCTAAGATAGTTTAAAGTTTAGGTAAAATTATTGTACATGTAACAAGTTATGTAACTTGTATTTCATGTGCAATAATCACTTGTATATATGTATGAAATACTTAATTTATTCCCAACATGGGTAAATAAAGTTTTCGAATAAATATTATAATTTTTTCTAATTGTTGTGGGTAATTGCTCAACTTTAAGTTTTACCTCCAAACTTTATGTTACTTATGATTCATAACCACGTTACAAATTAACAAGTTTCTAATCATCGTAGAATTTTTTTTAATTACTACCATCACTAATTAAAAAATATTTTAGATATTAAATTCGTTATTAAAATGAAATTAATTTCTGCGACTGTTTCAGGTTGCCCCTCTTTCTGCAAAGATGCGTGAAAATAGGTTGAGATGGTTTGGGCATGTGAAGAGAAAGACTAATGATGCCCCCGTAAGAAGAGGCGAAAGCATCATAGTTAAGGGTAAGAGAGGTCGAGGAAGACCTAGGAGAACCTGGGAGGAACAGATCAAAAGGGACATGCATGAGTTGCAACTCTCTGCGGACATAACCAGGGATAGGGGTACTTGGAGGCGTCTAATTCATATCTTAGATTACTGAGTCTTTCCCCTTACTTGTTGAGGTCCTTGTTCCTTGCCTTTTTATATCGCTCTTTGAATCTTTTTACTTAGTTCTTATTTTTCCTTTATTTAGTTTTGTATGCTTAGTTTTATGTATATTTATCTGTCTATTATTGTTATAGGTCAAACGTATGGTGCAGGTCGGCGAGTAAAGGCAGAAAAAAAAAACCTCTTCAGAGGATCAGTTTTGAGCCGGGGGACTCTTTGACCGCATCCTCCTTAATGGTATGGGCTGCCGTCTTTCTTCCCTCCCCAAACCCTACTCATAGGTCCCTATGAGTGGGATACACTTGGTATGATGATGATGATTGTCTAAGAAAGCTATGGGAGAATTTTGTTCTAAGAAGATATCTTATTTTAGGTTAAACTTAAATACAATTTGTATAAAGTGAAGAAGCGTAATCTCTATTGTTAGTGCAAGTGCCAAAACTCTTAATAATGATAATGAATTTCAACACTTGATCGAACATGTCTTAGATTGTATTTTAGAGAGGAACGGTGAGGATGTGTAGATTGATGGTGAATTAAGGTTTGGAACGATCGATAAGGTGCATAATGTGGGGCAAGTGATGCTTCACTAACGGGTGGAACTATGCCTTGAACGAGTCAAGGCATAGCATGAAGGTTACTCAACCAAAGCAAAAACAAAACAACAAATAGAGGGAAGTAGTTGTTGCTCGTTCGAGCAGGCAGTGCAGGATCAGGCAACAACATCTGATGTAACAGATGTTTTTTCTTAATCTTAAATATTTTGACAAATTCAATCATCGTTTCGTTTTATTATTTCTAATTCCGTTCCGAATTTTATTCCAATTGTTCTTAAATTTTTGATTTTCTTTTTATATATTTTATTTCTCTTAAATTTAAATATTAGGTTTAAATTATGAGTTTTTTTAATTATATTTGGTAATTTCATTTTTTTTCTCTCTATCTCTCTCGGAATAATAATAATATTGTACATTAAATATTAAACCTTGCTAAATTAACTATATTTACAAAATCTAATTTTTTTTTTATAAACTATTTTACGATTTAAAAAAATAATATAAATTAAAAAAAAATTATCTATGAACTTAAGGCTACATGTCAATCTAAATTAATTTATATGATTTATTCATTTTAATTTCCTAAAACAGCATAATGGAAAATAATTTTAATAAAATAGTAAATCTAAATATTTTTGTACGAAAATTTTTCTGTATATATATATATATATATATATATATATATATATATATATATATATATATATATATATATATATATATATATATATATATATATATATATATATATATATATATATATATATATATGTATATATATATATATATATATATATATATATATGTATATATATATATATATATATATATATATATGTATATATATATATATATGTATATATATATGTATATGTATATATATATATATATATATGTATATATATATATATATATATGTATATATATATATATATATATATATATATAAATATATATATATATATATGTATATATGTATATATATATGTATATATATATATATATATGTATATATATATATATATATATATATATGTATATATATATATATATATATATATATATATATATATATATATATATATGTATATATGTATATATATATATATATATATATATATATATATATATATATATATATATATATATATATATATATATATATATATATATATATATATATATGTATATATGTATATATATATATATATATATATATATATATATATATATATATATATATATATATATATATATATATATATATATATATATATATATGTATATATATATATATATATATGTATATATATATATATATATATGTATATATATATATATATATATATATATATATATATATACATATATATATATATATATATATATATATATATATATATATATATGTATATATGTATATATATATATATATATGTATATATATATATATATATATATATATATATATATATATATATATATATATATATATATATATATATATATATATATGTATGTATATATATATATATATATATATATATATATATATATATATATATATATATATATATATATATATATATACATATATATATATATACATATATATATATATACATATATATATATATACATATATATATATATATATATATATATATATATATATATATATATATATACATATATATATATATATACATACATATATATATATATATATATATATATATATATATATATATATATATATATATATATATATATATATATATATATATGAGATATAATTTTTGTAGTAAATTCGTGAATTATAGTTGAGGATAAATATTATTATTAATTTTTGCTAAAAAAATGCATAAATTAATAAATTTTATGATTTGGGTTAAAAATATATAATTCTGGAAAATTAATTTATTTTACTACAACGGTACATTTATTTTTCATTTAAATAATTTTTGTGAAGCTTTTTGATATTTAAATTTTAAAGAAATAAATTAATAATCTAAATTGTTATAATAGGTGAAATGAAAGAAAAGTGAAAAAGATAATGAAAAATATTTTATTTTGGTGAATAAAAATATAAAGTAACTCATTTAATAATAAGTTAATTTTTAAAATATTTTTTTGGTTTTTAATCTTAAGGAAAATAATTATTCATGTACTATATCTAAAACTAGGCTATTAAGAAATTAATTCAATAAAATAAAATTTTATTTTCTTAAATTTGCATGAATGGTCTAGGATCTATATTAAACCCAATATGTCCTCTTTAAGATATTTTTAATATTTATTTATGATGGAATTATTTATTTTATCATTTATAATAAATAGATATTTATGAAATTGATTATTAAGAAATTAATAAAGCTAATTGAAAGTTAATCTATAAATAAATACTAAAGACCCATTTAATTTTTGGTTTAGATGTATAATAAATAATTATTTATATTTAAATTGTTATAAATTTTATTTCTATTATATGTTATTGTAATGTTGCATTTATCTAAAAAACAGTAACATGATAATAAAAAGGCTTGATAGTAAGGAAATGCCGAACCATGTTTTTGGCATTTAAAAAACGTGGGACGTGTTTTCCGGCACGTAAAATACGGCGAACACAGTGAGATTATTTAACCTAATTTGTGGCTCGAGGAACATTGTAGTGGAGGAGTGACAACTCCTACTAAGTTAGGGGTTTTGGTTTACCTCACCCTAACAGACCCTTACATATATCAAACAAAGATCATATGTGTTGCATTCATTAAATAAGTTATCAAATTCCATGCCCTAACACTCAAGAAAAAGTGTTAGTAAATCACGCCTTGGTACTCAAGCAGAAGGACTAGAATTTTAATATATAAAATTAACATAAAAAAAATGAATCCTCTATATTGCATAAATCATTTTGCACATTACTTATTGAAATGCACATATTGGTACACTTGTATCATGTTGGCAAGTTTTTATACTCGGCTTATTAGCTGACGGATTCCCATCGGTTGTTCCCTTATAATGGGCAGATGCTGCAAGTGACTTTACATGAGGTTATTAAGAAGCTATTGTATCGTCTATGTAATATTAGGATATAGTATATATGTAATTTATATAATGGGTATGTAATAACGATAATTATGTATTAAAGCAAGATGTAATATGTAAAATTATATTTTAATTTTTTGAGTTTTTTTTTTTTGAAAATACTTTTTTTTTTTTGCAATAATAACGACTCGATAGACTTTCGGTTTAGCATTACTTAATATTATATTATATTAAAACTATATTTAGGAAAGAACAGTCCGTTACATCTGAACTTGGTGCTCATTCAAGCAATGGCCAGGCTCTTTCGATCACCCACTTTGGATTCCAGTTCTAAGCAGTTTTTGGTTCGAATGTGATTGACGGGGCATTATGTTTCTTAGTTAATGTTATGTTTATTGTTGTTATTGTGATGTTTATTATATGAAGTTAATATGTTGTTTAATGGTGAGTTATGAGGTGGTTCTGCAATGATTTATTCTTCCTCTATAAAATGATACATCATATATAGAAAATACACACCACAAACTTGTGAGAGGGCTATTACAATGTAAGAAACTTGAGTGTGTTCTTCTTTGTTTAGTACTGTGATCTTGATAGTTTGTTCTCAAGATAGGGGGGGCTATTTATATGGTATTGTTGAATGAAAATATAAATAAACTTCATTCGAGGAGAAGGTATCCAAGATACCTCATAAACACATTGTTTCCATTCTATTGCTTTTGTTTGCTAATTCTCATATTGTTTTTCATTTAGATAACCCATTGTAGCATTCCTTTTCATCTATTGTGTGTTCAAGTTGAATTATCCATGTGTTCAAGTAAAAACACCCTCTAAATCCATTTTCTTGAGTTTGAATGCGGTTCAAGATGGTTGAATTAGGTTGAGGATCTTTAAATAACCCTACATAACAAAAAGATTACTAATCCAAGGGTTGACACTCGAGAAAGAATCTTTGATACTTTCGATGAAGGTTCAATATAAATGTGAATTTATAATGCCAAGGATTTCTTAGATAGAATTTGGAGAAAAACCTTTTTCGTTAGGAAGTTTTGGAGTATTTATAGTAGATGATATTGTATCAATGGTAAAAATTAACCAGTTTTTATTTTACTAACTGATATTGAATCAATGATGGAACTTGACTATTTCATGGACTATTTATTGACTATATTATGAAGTCCAATCAATACTAGGGTCTTGGACTCAAGAAATTGGCTCCACACACATAAGGTTTTGATGTCGGATGATAAACGACGAATTGTGTATGGAATATTAATGATTATGCTCTTCTAAAGAACTTTTAATGAAGTATGTCAGCCATTCTTACTTATGAAGGCTTATACTCTCTTTCCCTTTGAGTTTGTATCATATGGCTCAAAAAGCTCTCACATTTTGTGTCATATGGTGCTTTCTTAGTCCTAAGGAATTAGAGCATGTAAAGGCCTAAGAAATTGAAAATGAGGGGTAGAATAAAAAACATTCATATTTACTTTACTTTTATCTGTAATATCGAAAGCCTCATTTCATCCCTTCTTCTCTGCCTTTTTGCTTCACTTTTACTTTCCTTTTGAATGCTCAATTGTTGCTATTTTTTTTATAGCTTTACTAGAACGATCAAGATTGATCTGGATATATACAGGTCATTATAAGATTCAGATGGTATCATGGACAATTGTAGGGCTTACTTAAATTATTTGTGTCCCAAATGAATCGTTCCACCCTTAACATTTTGTAGATTGAGACATAATGAACGAATATATGTCCTACTAAAAGTGGAAAATAAAAGTTCAAATCATAACCTTTATTTGGTGAATCAAAAGGCCTCATCAAACCATCTTCAAAGCTATAAAGTCTAAACAAACATTAAAAGGATGTATTTGTAAACATCACAAAGAATAACTTAAGACATACAGTGTCCTACAAGGTTCTTCTCATTTCCATGTCCCCAACCTGTAAGCACTCTGCCAATCTTCAATAAGACAACATTATCGCAGCCAAAGTTGTTAAAATCGGGATTCTACTTTGAATTGTTCAGACCTATAGAATCGAATCGGTAGAATCGAATCGTAGAATCGTAAGATTCTACAATAATCTTAAATTTTCAATCTAGTCATAATTATTCACCCCAAAAGTTTAAGTTTCTCAATTAAAGTTTCATTCACTTCATTTTTAAGATTGAAATAGAAAAATATTTAATAATTAGTTTAAATCTTCATACCGATGAAGAAAATTATTTTTAAAAATTAAGATGATGGATCGTTAAATTGCAAGAAAAATTAAAAAAATTAAGAATAAATTTATAGAATCGAATCGTTAAATCGTAGGATCGTCAAATCGTCTTATGATTCTACCTCACAAATTTTATTTTAATTAAAATCGCAAGATTCTACCAATTTACGATTCTACCTATGATTCGAATCGCTCACTTATTTTTGGATCGCAAAATCATAGAATCCTGGATCAGAATCGTGATTTTAATAACCATGAGTGAAGGTATAATCAATAAAGTACATATTAGAGACAAAAATATAAGCAATGAAATACTTAAATAAATAGCACACACATTGTTCATTCTTCATTGCTCATTCTTCATTGATCATTGTTCATTGTTCATTGATCTTTGTTCATTTTTCATTGTTCATTGCTCATTGTTCATTGTTCATTGTTCATTGTTAATTGTTGATTGTTGAGTGTTCATTACTCATTGCTAATTGTTCATTGTTCATTATTCATTGCTCATAGTTCATTGTTTATTGTTCATTGCTCATTGTTCATTTTTCATTGCACATTGCTCATTGTTCGTTGGTCATAGCTCATTGTTCATTGTTCATTGATGTAACTCTTTCTTATTCAATTCCACCTTAACTCTAGTATCCCTATGCTTATGAAGTTGCTTGAATTGTCAGGTCGACAATGCATCAAAGAGTTTAGACGTATACACGTGGAAAATCTAATCGCAAGGCAACCTCCGATTTATAATGTTGTATATCTTGTTCGGGTCATCATATGTAAAGTATGTACCCACTGTGACCATTATGGTCCCTATAGCCATGGGAACAAAATAAATCTCTTTGGGTTCCCTTTGGGTGATTCTCTTTTTAAAATCCACCTTTCGATTATTTTTGAAAATTCGACTTTTACCTTGATTTTCTTTTTAAGGTCTTACTCCTTCACCTGGTGTAGACGGTTTTCTTTGAAAAAATAAAAAATTGAACACATGTTACAAAATGAGTAGTTATCCCTTTTTGTTTAAGAAAACTAAAAAAAAAATTTTAAAAAAGACAATAAAACAATAAAACCTAATACCTTTATCTTCTTTCTATAATAGTAATATTTGTCATGCTTTCTTTATCAATACAAAAATTAAATAGTAAAGCAAATATGCCATGAAAGCTCCATTACTAATCTTTTTCATTGTCTTGATCTTCTTCATTACCTTCATCTCTTCTCCATTTAACTCATTCAATTTTTGATTTCAATTTAACATTTTTATTATTTCACATATTCACCATTTCTCTCTCCAAAATCCCTAAAAAAGTATTGATATCCTTCTCTAATTTAATCTCAACTTCCTTATAAATAAAGTCGAAGATAAATCTAACTCAGTGAGGAGAGGGTGGCCTGTAGAGGATGAAGAGGGGTAGTTAATTTTATTTTTATTTTTTTCTGCTTTTTAGTTGTTAAAGTTAAAAAGTAAAGAAAAAAAAAATTAACATGTTACGGTCATTTGGACCTTTGAAAGAAAATTAAAGAAAAGGTTGAATTTTTCAAAATTAATTAAAAGACGATATTTTTAAAAGAGAATCATCCAAATATGAGATATTTAAAATTAAATTTTTCTTTAACTTGATAGATGGAATAGTAGAAATTTTTTTGTTCTTGCCTTACTCTCACACTATAGACCCTAAAAGGAGGAGCAATTGAATGAGAGAATGACTAGAACGTCGCTCCTTAGAGAAAAGTTCTAGGTGTTCACTATTGGCTCCTAAGGTTTTGACAGGATTTGAACTGTCATTTGCGTGTTTGGTGGTCTCTTAATAACATATTGACGACCCACCCCTTCATCTACACATAAAGGATGTTTTGTCTTTAAGGTTTTGTGTTATGGAATGGCTTAGTTTTTCGTGATAGTCATTTTTTTCAAAATTTGTAAAAAAGAAACAGGTTAGAAAAAATTATAAGGCCTCTATCTAACGCTAAATTGTTAATGTGAAGGGCCGAAAACAATTCATTTACACACAAATATGTCTTGTGTGAAGGTTGAGATAATGTGGATGGTGATTTGTTATTGGAACCAGCTTGTCCAAGATCACTAGAAGATTAACATACATAAATTGGCCTAGAGAATTGCATGTGGAGACCACCTCTGTGCTTAAGTCAAAATAGTAATTGCGAAATGGGTGCTTAGATTATCAATATTGAGTGCATTATCTTTAGCTTGGAGAGATAGTTATAGTGTGTATATTCATTGTCTAATGCTTTAGTGAATGCTTATGAAGTAAGAGTGTAAATGCTAGAAGTCAATGTAGAACGAATAATGGAAGCAATTGATATGATTTATACAACATGTATTAAGAGGGTTACATTTATAGTAAAACTTGTTGTGCGTATAAAAAAGCATGGTATAGTTAATAGTCCTTTTTTGCCTTTTGCTATGGATGTTAAGAATGATGTGACTATAGTTGTCCATTCGGACGTTCGAGTGAATTTCAAGTATATCATATCAATTCGAGTTATTTCGATTTTTAAATATATGTAAATATTTTGGCAATCTAAGTTTAACTTTTATATACAGGCTATTTCGAGTCACATGGGGTCATACTCAATTTTAGTTAATCGGTTCAATTTTAGACAACTCTACATGCAACGTTAACTTTCTATTTGTCTTACATCGTAAGTCAAATAGGTGTCAAGCTTTAAGTAGAGTTGTGAACCTCTCATTGTTGGAGAGATTAAGTCCGTCAGCAACTTGGTTTAGTACATAAAACGTAGTTCGTACTTTTGATTCCTTTATGTGTATGCCAGTGTTACATTACTATTCAGTAATGTGCTTAGAGCATGAACATCCAAGAGAATATCACAATTCACATCCTCTAAGCACCCTCTCTAATTTCAGAGAGCAAAGCGTTCATTGTCAATGATTACCTTTTGATCTAACATATAGCTCGGGGTGCAGACTTGGAATGTCAACCCAATCAAGCAATCTTTAGGATTCAAGGCCTTACGAATGAACAATCGGTGCATACAGCGCATGGAAAGGTAAGGTAAAGGAAAGGATTCAAGGCCTAACGCTAAATATAATTTTGTAGGGATCCATGGTACAATGTCTGCATATTGTATAATGCCCTTAAGCTCTTTAAATGTCTATACACAACCTAAGATAGTAGCTACTGTGGTTCCACCTACAAATTCAAATAGAAAAATTATGATTAAAAAAGCTCACTCAATATACGAATCAAGCATAGATAATTAGCAGAGCTAATTACCCTAAAGACCAATTTACGTGAAGATAATGATACAGCAAGGAATGAGGCTGATGGGTGTTTCGAAGTCGGGAACACTGGGAGTATGGACAGAGCAATCACAAATCATGTTCACTGCTACTACCTTGAATAGGCTCTGATCCACATATATCCTCTCGTTGTGAATCAGTGAGCTTTCGGAGAGACCTATATTGCAAGCGAACACTTTCCCCACTTCCTAGTATTTTGAGCAAATACCTGATGTGGCATTCAGAAAAAAGGCTGTTATAATGCTCAACAAGAAGCACAAGACTCTGACACACACACACAAAATACATACGATATATACTCCTCAATCCTCATAAGTTTTCGCCACTGAAAAATGTTAGCGCTATTTATAGGGATGGGGAAAACTTGCCGAGTGAGGGAGTTTATGGGTTTTGATGGACATTAAAAGCTGAACCTCAAGAGCTAACAGAAAAGATTCTTCCGATTCGAAAAGTTTTAACTGCCAATTGGTCACAAACTGTTTGATTCTGCAGTTGATATGCTCTTTAAACCACTACTGCGCATTTTCCTGATTAGATAATGTACACCCCTCTCCCTTCCTCTCCCACTATTACTCCACAAATTAAGGAAAAAGAAGCTGAACTTGGGAAATAATGTATTAGCTGGCTGCAATCCTGAATAGAAAACAGTGGACACAGTAAGATCTAAGCCACACAGATCTCTCAATCCGCAACCATGCAAATGTGTCAAGGTAGACATTCTAATCGGCATGAAACTATGGAAAACATCGTTTGAATAAGATGACACAAATAAGGAATATGCATGGTTAGACCTTAGGGCTGGCAACATTCATTAGAAAGGAATGTTTATTTGGGTACGAGTTAAGAAGAGAAAATTCCATAAAAACTGCTATCTCTCGTTCTGATGTTGACTATGATTCTCCCAAATATTAGAAGTGTGCAAGCTGGCCAAATAAACTCTTTGGAGTGATATCATGCATAATGAGAACTTTCAAGCATTTTCAAAATTAATAGTAGCACTGAATGAGACAAAAAAGTACGAAGGCCAATTCTTAACACCAAAAGATTTTCCAGCCAATTTGCATACAGTTCATTAATTAAAACGAGACCAAATTGGAACAGGCATGCTTTTAATTCAAAGTTTTAATCAACTCACCAGCCATTAAGACACTGAGATGTTATTATAGCTTCTTTTCCAACAAATTTATCGGGTGTTCTACGATTCCCCTGCACGAATTACAGAGTCAATACATTATGGAAAAAAACTATCTTGAAGATATTGGGATCATCAAACAATTCACCTTGATCACTACTTTCTCATTTACAGAAAATGGATACTGAACTGCTCTTTGCAGACCACTATCTGAAGTAATAATCCCATTCTCCTGGAAACGTTTTGCAAAAGGAACATCAAAAAGGATCAAACAAAAAAAAATGAGACTCCTCGGTACCAAATCTACACCCTAAGGAAAAAAAATGAAAGCAGGTTTCAAACCATACCCCATACCCATAAAGGATGCCCATAAGCGGGCAAGAAACTATGATCATGATTTGGGGAGGGACGGACAACAAACCATACCCATAAAGGAAGATACGGCCAAAGAGTCCCTCACCAGTCATAAACCATGTCCTGGGAGAAAAATGCCCCATATGAACCAATTATCTTAAGCACTCAATATTTATAAAAAAAATTAATTGGAAAAAAGGGTAGCAAGAATAAGCTAAGACAAAATCATAGGTATATTAAGGGTGAAAAAATAAGGCAGCCAACTCCTTAAAATATAGATATTAGGGCCACGCAAAAATCAAATCAATAAGATATTAGAATCTTCATATAAGCTCAAATATCTGTGAGAGTCTGAGATAAAAAATCCCAGTAGGTTGAATCATAGTGTAAAAACAAGGCAGCATCGCATCATACTGGTTGCGTTGTAAAGGTGTTCAAATAACAAACCGATATTTACAGTGTTTTAAATGTGTAAAAAAAACATTGCATACCGCAAAATGTAGACAGCTAACAACCTGACTACAGGAAAACAAGAGAGCAACAAAGCTAGTTATAACAATAGTACCTTATTATTAATTTTCCTTCCCAAATCTATCTGATGACCAATTTCTTTTCGTCGCTTTCTAAGTGCTGCATTATGGAAAAGTCTTCGATCATCCTCATGCTTTACTGCTGCAGCAGCAGCTCTTAAAGCTGCATGAAGAACATCCAATGACAAAAGACAAAGTCATTCAAAAACGCAAAGGAAAGTAAATTGGGATTAAATTATTCTCAATTGCATAGAACAAAGTCCTTGAATGAAAGGAAGTCCTTCTCTAGTACTAAGGTTATCTAAGTGAGATAGTGATAATAAGCAAAGACAATTTTTTAATTAAGTATTAATAAATTAAAGCTGAAAAGCGAACATAGAAGTCAATTAAAGGAGAATACCATGGTTCGGAATCAATGACTGGGTGTCAATCTCCATGTGACATAGCATGCACCTGGACTGTCAGGCAAATAATCAGCGGTCATAACTTCTCATTGTGTGAGTCACAAATAGCATAGAAAAACAGCATGTATGAGGCTATTGTCCCAAAAAAAAAATTGCAACTTTTTAGTAAATTCACCACGCTTCCGCCATTCCTAATGTCCAACAAACATAATTGTACAATCTCGCCTTCACCAAATGTATTGATTACCCCATGCCCAAAGCCTAAGAAACAATGGTGTCTAATAAGATAAGATATTACTACATAACAATTACAACAGGAAATGCACAGCTATTTTTGTGACTACCAAATCTCAATCATCCTTACATTTTACAAAAAGATAATCTCATCCAATCTTACTTGAGTCTTATATTAATTTTTTCAGCACTCTTAACTTTCGGGATATACTTTCTGAAACACTTGCATAAACTTAGACTAAAGACAGATTCACATTTCCGCAGTAATATATAAGAATCAAGTGATGCTCCCAAGGTCGAAAATATCATCTTCCCAACCCCAAGATATTTGCAGGCTTACGTGAAAATATCAAAATAGACTGGTTTGCGTTCTTGCATTTTCCCTCCTTTAACTAATTGAAAAAAAATATATTCCACCTACTCAACCTTTAGATAAGGCATCAAGAACAACTACATCGGGCACTATTAGTTACTTTGTTTCTGTTGCTTCTAATAAATGTCAAAAACAGCACATGGAATTTAGGGATGACACATGTATCCACAAAAATACAGTGAGATAGATAAATTCCTTAAGGTAACATATTTTAAGATAGACAAGAAGTACCAAAGAACAGAAACAAAAGATTTCCCATGGTATTATGAACAAAAAGATGTACTCAGATTTTTTTAAGAAAAAAATATAGATGTATAATAGGAATTGAGCCTCCAAACATTGCAAACCAGGCAAATATAAGACTAATAGCCTAATAGGATGAAATACAGCAGACTACCATCTAGTCTATAATTATGAAATATAGTAATCAGATATTACCGTTTCAATAACCTTTCTCAGCATGAGACCCCCAAATGAGTGTCCACATGAGACAACCATTGCATCTTCGAGAAATGTACCCCTGCACATCAATCAAGTAGAGCAAAACAACTGAGTTCTATACACGGTGATGATTTTATTTGTTTTTGGAATTATTTTGGACAATACGGTAATTTATAGTAAAGGAACAAAAGTCCCAAAATAAATTTATTTAGAACTTCCATGTCGAGAGATAGACAATCCATCAAAAGTAATACTCGATGTGTCATCAAAAGTCAAAATGGTCGAAATTTCTGGATTAATTGAAGAATATTGTGCAGAAATAGTTGTCGAGACCCATCAACCTTGGCATACGAAGGGTCGTCGAACGTGGTCTGCATTGTCCTGAATCACGCTGATGCGCACGTGCTTGCCGAATGATTTGAGAGGTCATTTGAATTGTATGTTATTTTATCATTAGTTTTCAGTAGTAATACATTTTCTTTTATTATTATGAGTTTTAATTAAATTTTTATTAGGTAAATATAAATAGTTTATCTGGGTTTATTATCTTATCTAACTTAGAACATAATTAAAGTTTTTTTTCAATACTTTCTCCATTGTAAATTGTGAGAGATTTACTTATTCAATTTTAAATTTGTTTGGCATTCATAATTCTTCATTCTGCTAGTCTCATTTAGTTTTTATTCACTTTTTCTCTTTATAAAAAATATTTTTATTTTTTGTTTGTTTATTGTTTATAATTGATTCATTCATGTTTAGTACCATGACTAGGTTAACATTTTTGTTTTGTTGATTACTTCCATAAATAGTGAGTAGATCTCTTTGGGCTAGGGTATAGATGAAAGTTTTGTACGGATTGGTTTAGGAGATCAAAACGAATTAAAATGGACGCAAATTTAGATTAGTAACTCTCTCGTAATTGTGAATTAAAGATTTAAATTGTTTTAAGGTTTAATTTTGGAAAAGTACTAAAAGATTAGATGATAAACTTAGAAGATTTATATTTAACTAGCAAAACTTTAATTAAAACTATTAATGATAAAAGGAAATGTACTATTTATAAAAACTAAAGATAAAACAAACAACAATTTAGCAGTATTAATCGCAATCGGGAGTTTGTTTATCAAGAAAAAAAGGTCAAAGTAATATGTTTCAAATGTGATCATAAGTGGAACATGAATCACCAATGCAAGGAAAAAGGACTTAGTTTGCTACTTGTGGTAACAAAAGAGGCAAATGGTGAGACTAGCAATTATGATGAGAACTATGTGGTGCAGGAACACCCTTCAACCCAGTGTCACATGATTCGGTGGTTTTACCCACGAATCACGATTCGGTTCACTCGACCCGAATGGGGTTCATTCGCCAGTTCAATCGCCAATGGGCACGAATCAATTTCGGCGTTGTTAAATGAGAAAAGTGGGCAGCAGAAAGAAAAGTCTAGCAAAGCTATGAGGAAAAGATATTACTAGACATCTACAGTGCACAGAAGGAAAAGGTATTATTTGATTATTAAAGGCCTCTATTATGGCAGGAAGAAGACATAGAAGGTTTCTAGAAAGACGTGAAAAAAAATTGAAGAATAAGACCACTCCCATTGGTGTGGAACTTTTCTTTGAGTAGAAATTTTTTGTGAGGTTTTTACTCCCATTAATAAAAACCCACAAAAAAACATACAAATGTTTCTAAAAAAACTCCGAGGGAGTGGAAATTTTTGGGACTTCCGCACAAGGACTCCACCATTCAAACTAAATTTTAAAATAAAAACTAAGAGAGTAAAAAGAAGGGATAGAGTTAAAAAAAGTAGGAGGGAGAAAGTAGTGAGGAATTTTTTTTGTTTTCTCATTGATGGGATAAATTAGATTAGTAAATATTTCCACACAAAATTTGATGTAGTAGAAAGGAAAAGTGTTGAGAGAGATTGGTGAGGAAATTTTTTTTATTCACCATTGAGAGTGCTCCAAGAGTCAAGACTCTTGGTGTACCGAGCATACACGATTCTCAAGATTAAAACTCCTTTAAAAAAGGCGAAAGTAGTTTAAATTTTTTTTATATTTATTTTAGAATTGTACTTGACAGCTGTACTACTCCCTTCTTATTTATTATTTTAATTTTTCTTTATCTTGTGACTTTATTTTATCTTTAAATGTTTGACATTTTAAATAAAATATAAAATGATATTAAAATCGAACGAAACAACCTAAACAAACGAACAACATAAATGTCGAGTAGCGAATAGCGAATCGCAAATCCGAATCCGTACAACGAATTAAACCGAATCGTGAATCGTGTGACATTGCTTCGACCCCTTTAAGTGTTTCACTAAATGGTGTTGTTCGAATAGATAATCCTAAACTATGAAAGTATGAGGGGAAGATTAATGGAAGTGAGGTAATGGTTAATGGTTATAGAGTATTTTGGGTTGGCTCAAAATTTTATTTCTTGGGGCAAAATGGGAAAAATGGAATTGTGATTGGAAGGAAATGAGGGCTTTGGGGTTACTCTTGGTGATGACAAGGCGATTTTGGTGTATGGATAGTGTAGGAATGCATTGTTCGACTTGGGATTTGTTTCGATAACCGAGAAATTTCTTCCTTTAGAACTTAGGAATTTTAATGTAGTGGCAAGATAAGTTGGGGAAGATATACATTAGTTGGAAAGTGGAAAGAATACCTGATGAGATTTCAGCTTGAGAGTAAGAACATAACATTGAAAGGGGATCTCGCACTAGGTAGGTAAAAAATTTTCTTGATTAAAGAGATTAAGTAGGAAGGAGGTGTGATATTTCGTGGAATTAAACAAGTTAGAAGTTCCATAGGTGGAGAAGATGTAGGACAATTTAATTGTGAATGTTCTCGGTTTCTTTAAAGGTGTTGTGGATGAGTGTTGCAATGGTTTTTCAAGGTAATGACCACAAGCTTATTCTCAAAGAAGGGGGGAAACCCAATTAGTGTTCAGATTCAGAAAGATGAGATTGAAAAGTTAGTGGATGATATGCTGCTTGTTGAAATAATTAGGCTGTCTTAAAAGTACTTTCTTGAGCCCGGTTCTTTTGGTAAAAAAGTAAAAATAGGGTGGGTTGTAGCGTTTTGGTGTTTTAATAAGGAAGTGGTGCCATATAACTTTCCTATACTGGTTATAAATGATTATTGGATGAATCATATTGTGCCAAAATCTTTTCTAAACTCGATCATCAAATAAGGCTTTGTGAAGAGGACACTCATAAGATCGCTTTTCGAACTAGTGAAGGTCATCATGAGTTCTTGGTGATGCAATTTTGCCTAACTAATGCTCCCACAACTTTTGAATCATTGATGAATGATATTTTTATAAATCCTTTTTGTGATGTTTTATCTTGGTATCTTTTATGATATTTTAGTATATAGAGCTTGTAAAAGCATGTTTACTATCTCTCTATTGTGTTGTCCACATTGGCACAACAATAATTATATGTTAATGTTCATTAGTGTGAGTATGGAAGGAATCTATAGCTTATTTGGGGCATTTGGTTTCAATTATAGGTGTCAGTTGACTAAGACAAAATGCAATATCACTATGGACTGTGCCTAAAATTTGAGAGACTGATAGGATTTTTGTGCCTCATGGGATATTATGGGCGATTTATCAGAGATATGCCATTATTTGACCCAACTCTTGTTGGAAAATAGTTTCCTTTGGGACTTGAGGTTACTACTATCTTGTAGAATTAAAGAAGGCTTTGAGTGAGACTCATGTGTTGGGGATACCTAATTTTGAGACCCTATTCGTGATCAAAGCATATGCTTCTAGGTAAGGTGTTGGAACGATGTTGATGCAACGCTTGCTCCTGTTGGTTTATTTCGGGTCCAACACTGTAGGGTAAGTCGATTTATCCAACGAAGTTCATAGTCGTTGTGCTAGCGACAATACTTGTAGGGCCGACGATTCACCATTTAGACAAATCGACGAAGCCTCAAATTCATAGAGCAGAGAGGTCGAGGCTGATCAACAGAAAATGGGTTAGTAAATTATTTTGGTCTGATTTTTAGATAAATTACAAGACTAGAATTACAAACCGTGCTGCTCATGCCTTATTTAAATATCCATCCCTGAGTTGGGGACCTTGGTGTTGAGACGTTTCATGCGTTGGGCGGGTATACAACAAGAGATTAAGGAGGACGCATTGTTGGGTCGCATTTGCACTGATTTACCGAAACACAAAACCTCACGTGCTATGTACCACCATGAACAAGGCTTTTGTTTTACATAGGACGTACAATGTTGTCCAAAGGTTCTTCACATATGCATGAGATTCTTCACAAGTATTATGTTTCTTTTGGGGCAGTCATAATGGGAATATTTTATATTTTTGCTTTTTGATTACTTCTATGAATAGTGAGTAGATCTTTTTAGGCAAGGATGTTAGATAAAAGTTCCTTATTCAAATGTAGATCTTAATGGTTGGATTGATATGATTTCATATAATATATGGTTGAATATAAGATTAAATGTCTAGAAGCTAGGTTAATAATGTTGACTATGTGAAAGATCTAGTATTAGAGTTTTATAATAAGTTTTCTAAGCTTTATTCAACGAATCGTTATTCTAGCTTTAAGATTGTAACCAAATTATCATACGAAAGTAGGTATTTAATTAAGAAAATAAATCTAATTGAATTTTTAAGGTTGATAGCAATTAATTAATAGTATTAGATGAGCCCGAGAGGGAATCTTAATATTTTCAAATAAATGTATCAGTTAGGAAGGGGATAATAATGTGATAAAAGATAAAACTAATTCCCCCATTCAACCCAGTAATTATTGTGTTCATCAAGCCTACCAACTTCATCTACATTTGATCAATGAACTAGTGATCAAAATAACCCGGTTGCGCATTTAATTATCATTAATATTCTAAAAACATGTTTTTATGGCAAACAATTAACTCAGTCATTTTAGTTCAGCTTGTTATGTAGTAGGCATTAGAAAAAAGTACAAATCAGCTCTAACACTTCCTTTGGGATCGACTCGTACTCACTATACTACTAAAGTTAAGAATAGCGTATTTAAAATTTTAGTTTTGAAAGGCTAACGCTGATCACTTTAGTTTAACTACATTTAAACGACAACAATGCTAAAAGCTTTAATCCCAAAAGATTAAGGTCGGCTAGAGTTTCACTCATTTAAGGTTTTTGAAAACCAAATTCATTGAAACTACACCGGAAATGTAGCAGTGAAACATTAAAGAACAAAAACCGAAAGAACCAGCAAAAAAGCAATAATAAAGTAAACAAAAACACATACTACTATTAAATAAAAGAGGGGGGAACACTTACGATATGGGATCAGAAAGAACACTTCTCAATGACGGCTCCTTGTTAACATGATTTTGTTCCACCTGAAATGCACAATGTTACAAAATGACAAAAATTTTGTTTGGTGTAGGTACCAAAAAATATTAGTCACTGTGCGAAGGAACTAACAGGACTATATATTAGGTGTCATAGCTTAGGGAGAGAGAGAAAAAATATCGTAGAATATGTTTATATTTCAATGGGGCCAAAGCTTTATAATTCTTGAGTTTCAGATTATAATGGACTAAAGTGAAATGGTTCACCAATCATGTGTACTTATTTATGTGAATTTGCGCCTAACATTTGCTACAAAGGGTCTATCGAAAACAACATTTATGTTAGTTTTATCATTAACAAAGGTAAGATTGCGTATATCCGACCCTCCTAAATCCCACCCTAGGTGAAAGTCACTTAATGGCAATGAGGTAATGGAATGTCATTATTGTATAGTTGTGGAATGATTCTGAAAACAACAAATGAGGTTACACAATAATAAAATATGTATGGTCCATTATCCATTATCCATTAAAATTTCTCAAAAAATGAAGTTTTCGATCTCAGTCTTCAATGCCTAATCTTTGTAACTCTTCACTAGCACAATCTTTCTTAACAATAGTTTCTATTTTTCCCATATGAAGAAGGCTTGAGACCATGATCACAACAATTCTTTGTTGTAGCATATGCAAATTCAATTCCTATGTGCAAATTCAATTTCTCAAAAAGTTGTCTTCGTTCAGAAAATTGCATGAGACAAATTAAACTCAGCACAGTACATTGTAAGTTTAGCTTGGTCTAGTTCTATGTGCACGCTTACCAAATTCAATTCCTAAAATCAAATGAAACTACTCAATAGTTGATAGCTCCAAAGTCCAAAGATTTAAAACATCATGAAACCAGCAAACAAGGGAAATATGCTGCCCTCAGTTACCTATAATAGGATTCTTTCTAATATTCTCAAAACTCATATTTATCTGAATTCCTAATTTCACAATCCAGAGAAAGAAGATTGCATGAGTTACAGATCGACACAAGAATGCAGTTCGCTACTTGGGTTGCTACATAACATTACACAGATTCAATAACTTAGAGATAGTAGCGTATATGGAATGCATTCGCAAGACAATGATTGATTCAGTGACATGAAGATGACAAAATTTTGAGTTTCTAATCTTATCAAGGTACCCATATATATATGTGTGTGAGATAGTGACTGATGGAGAAGGGCACTTTGTATAACACAAAAGTAACACGGGCTGAGGATAGTGAATGATAAATCATTCAATACTTAATAAAAATAAATAAGATAAAATAGCATTTAGCCCATGGAATAAACATGAGACACTTCTATTACACGATCGCTTTGTAAAGGATTCTGATTTGATCTTACCAAATCACAAAATCTTGTTATGAATATTTATAAGTTGTTATTTTAACATATTAGCCACTATTTAATTTTTTTAAAGTGTATTAAGTTCTAAAAAGTCTAGAATATCTTTGATTTGAATATATCTTCTAAAAAATTGAAATTACTAAGATAAAATGGATTATTTCAAGTTAACAATTCACATTGAGATGTCAGCAAAAACGATTTGTAACACTGCGAGGTGCTGTGTTTGCGACATGGCAATTGTTACCGCAGTCGCCAAAACATTTATTTCTCTTTGCAGATGTTGCGACAATGGTCACAATGTAAAGGACAGTTCACAGTGTTCCAGCTCATTTCGGGGACATCGCCTTGCAACTTGTTAGCTCAAAATATATCTAATTTCTCATAGGATACATTAAAGCTTATTATTAGGACTTTTAGATCCTAACACACACTAAAAAAAGATTATAGTCTCAATGTACCTCTCAATTAGCCTCATTTTATATTTTGGGTCGTTATGCTCATTTTGCCTCGTGCTTTATTTGAAAATGAACCCTACTAACTTGTTTTAATCTCATCTCCACATTTAAATTCTCTTTTAATACAATGCACGCAATTCAATCTCTTTATTCATTTAATATCAAACTAATTATAGTAAAGGGCAAAAAATAATAACTCCTTATACTCCTCTTTAAAACAACCACAAACTCAATGAGCCTAATTCACTGCACTAGCACAATGGGGTAATGGCTAATATGTTAGAAAATATGAACTCATAATGGCTTTTACTACATGATTTAAAATCACAGGTTACGCTGCATACTAGGGCTTTGCGGAACGCTAAGCTCAAAATTTATTATAAAGCACCCATATTAAACCAAATGACCCTATTCCATTTCATGATTTACGACAACAAAAGTCAAGAAAAGAAAAGGCCCAAGAAAGTAGAAAGCGGAACACATAGAAGCAACTAAAGTATATAGGGTAGTCCTGGTGTCACGATATGTAACTAATAGGCACTACAAAATCCATTACCCAGAAATGAACATTACAAAATCCATTATCCAGAAATAAATATCGTGTTCAGATACAAGTTCAGGATTGCGAGTAACTCATGCTCAAATAATTCACCAAGCATTTATAGAAAACCAAGCTTTTGAGCTTGACCCTAAAATCAAGAATATATAATCACATTTCTTGTTTAGAGTTACTTCACAGCAATCATCCAAAGGGAAAGGACAAAACATCTTCACGTTATTTAATTGGTAACGTAGTTAATCCATCCCCTAAGAAGTCCAAATTCACCAATAAATCAAAACTGGTGCGAGAAACTTGATTAGATAGTTTGGTTGAATAGCCATGTCCAAATACAAACTTGTGACAATAAGATATGGAAAAAGTGAAATGATAAGACTGTAAACATTACAATCTATGCCTTTGATACAGTTTCTAGACAGCCAACAAATAAAATCAATTGACGCAATTAATTGTTGTCTTTCCTTGCACTCATAAAAACTCTAAACTAGACAAGAGTATCATGCTCACAATAGACAATACGGTCTAAAGTAACTATAGAGGGTAATGAGAATGTTCCATCATATTAACTTGATACGTTCTGAAGTGACTATAGAGGGTAATGAGTTAAATTTCGTTCTTGTAAATCTAGAACTTTCTTTTCTATCTCCTAAAACTACTTTCTGATTTGTCATTTGTATATAGCTATTATGCATAAAACTTGTTGGTGCTTGGACGCCCAACTATGACTTCCACTTCATCTGCTGTTTCTTTTCATAATGAGGTGAATTGCAAAGGGACTATAAAGGCAACAAGACGGGTCACCAAATACATTGGATTCTTTGACACCAGAGAATATATTTGATTTCCAGCAAAAATTCGGTCTCCAAGGACTCTACTGCTGTATTATTATGCGTTGGACTGTTACGAACAAAGTACTAATTCATGTTCACAATGGAAATGAAGTTCAGAGTCTCACAAATGGAAAATACAAAAAAAGACTAAATAATTCAACTTCGAGCAGCTTGGAATTCTCATAATAACTAATAAATGAAATTAAAGATCGATAATTTCATGAAAATTTTCTTTCCTTAGATTCTATCTCTACTTGAAGCTTCCTTTATAACTAATTTATGTTTCCATTCCCTATTTACCACTACTAAGCAATTCAGCTACACAAATAGTGGTAAATGAACCAGCTTAGTATTACTAACCTAGTAGGGGTTGGCAAATAGGACATGGCATTTGAAAACACAAATTGGATAGGAAAGAAATTTCAAGAAGGCTAAGAAGTTAGTTAGACAAATGATTCATTCTATATAAGAGAAAGTAGGGAAAAGAACATCAGAAATTTTAAAGTTCTATTTTCATTATTTTTTATCATGGGAGCTCCAAGACAGTCCAAGTCCCTGAACTATCCTTTTGTTTTATGTATTTTTTCTTCTACATTGTGTACAAAATGTAACATGGATGAGTACTTAGTTTGTAACGGAATGCCTTAACAATTTCTCAACCAAGATACCACCAATTCCAACTATCATTTTTTCCCTATAGTCTCTCTTTTTTATATTTTTTACCATATGAACATGGATGAGTAATCAATTAGTAAAAGACCACCTTAATAATTTCTCAAGCAAGAGAGTATCATTCCGAATCAACTTTCAAAATAATATTTTAGACGTGCCAAATCAAATAATATACTATGTGATATATTTATCCTACATGGTTTTGGTCACACAACAATCTAGAGTTTGGTTTCCCTTCAACAATTCTAATTTAGCTAACATACCCCTCTATTCAATGTTTAGCAGAATGCTTCTTTTAGCAAAGCTTGAGCCTCCTAAAAAAAGACTTACATAAGTATCTTCAGTGTGATTGCACAAAGCATCTTCTTCAGCACAAAGATCATCCATGAATTGGCTTACGGATATGGGAGCATAACTGTGAGGAATGACATGACCGGCTGCAGTAATAGAAGAACAGTCCAAAATGGCATTGCTCTGTGGCATAAGCATAAAGGCTAATGATGTCCTGCAATATTGAGCACCAGAGAAGTAAGATTTACTCTTTCCATCATCCCCCTCTTTCTCTAATGCCCTTTTCATGGAAAAAGGAGTTGACAGTGGAAAACCCTGTCTAATTACACTGTCATTATTCAAGCGAAGACAGTTTCAAATACCTTCCAGCACCAACACCAGCAACTGAAGAGATATCAGCAACCACACGATGTGAGACAGTAGGACGAAGGCCAGCTGTAGCATGACTAAGTGCCTTCCCTGTCAGTAACAAAACAGAACTGGAACCTAACCCACTATCTGCCAGGTACCATCGACCATTGGGGTCACAGACCTAAGTACACAAACAGCTGATGGAAATCATTTGAGGACCACAAACTATATAGAGGGAAAGCAAAAACATTAAACCCACCAAATAAGAGCGCAACATAAAAGAATGTAGGAAAATGAGTAATCGACAAATATAGTTGTAATGCTTGTTAAAGGAAAACATAATAAAGGGTCCAGTTACCTGAAGGCCGGGAGCATCAGACGACACAAGAGTTAACAATCCCTTCTCAAAACTAACAGATGATTTCCCCCCACTAATAGTCCCTTTTCCATTTTGCAAAGAAGCCGTAAAATAGGTTGCGACAAGCATAGAGGAGGACTCCTCACCAGCAGGTAGTGGATTATCATCAAGCAGATGGTTAAAGATGCTGCTCAAAGAAAATTACAGCTATTAGAAAGAACAGGAACTATACAAAGGAGGAGAGTGTGGAAGAACAAAAAGGTATGATCAGCTACTTACTCGCTACGCAGACGGAGATGCCTGGCAATAGCACACAACACAGCACGAGCAATCTTACCCAAGCATCTAAAAACTTCAGCCATGCACGGAGGAGAAGAATCATTATCTTCTAAAGTCCTTCATACAAAAGTTGATCAAGTGTCATTTCTCAATTCGTAATTCAGGTAAGCATACACAACATAAATCAATAGGCATTCATGCATATTTACATGCATAAGATCAGTAAAGCAAGCAAAAAAGAAAGACATATTTTACACTTTAGCTATTTATTAAGGTAAGGATAACAAAAAAAAGGCAGTGCCCACATTTACACGAACAAAACTCCAAGAGTCACATTTGAGGTTTGTCCAAATCATGATTCATGAGAGATGCATCTATGTGGGATATATGATCTTTAATGAAACTCCAAAAGGCAGAAAGCCAGAACTAGTCCGGAATATTCTACAAAATAACACTTTGGCCATCATAATGCATCTAAAAGTATTATTCCACTGCAATAGCCTTACAAAATTTATATTCAGTATCAGCTACTGTTGGCAACCACAACACCATGTTGGCCTTGAAAGCATAGACACTTATAAATTAAGACAAAGTTGGAATACCTTGTACGAATCCCCCCCTCCCCCCCCCACCACCCCCCAGCCTTCAAGACAATTATTAATGTGGATTTCATATGTTAGATAACCGAGGCACAATCCCTTTTGCTTATAGAATTAAATAATTCAAAACATTTTATTCCATCAGCGCAGAAACTCCACCTCCTAGAACATTCGTCAATCATCTACATCACTCAAACACGGAAAAAAAAGGAAGTTCATGAAAGTAGATTTGAATGTCAAACTGGTTCTTTTATGTTATTTTACAGAATCCAAGGGTCATATTGCAATCTCACCATCAAAGGTCAATATAATCCCATTTGATAATGTGTTGGAACCACAAAACAAAAATCACTAAAATGCTAAGATGGTACCATAATCAGCTTCTCCTAGCAGAAACTATAAGCTCAATTTAGGCGTCGAATCATATCATTAAAACATACTTGTCTCTACGATAGTCTAAATCAATCCACAATAAACTGCACATCTTACAAGCTAATCGTACCCTTATCTCATTAAGGCTCCTAGTTTCTAAACTAGTCCTACAATTCAATCAAATTCCATCATGTGACAACCAATAAGACATCAAATCAAGCTGAAATTCAAGTAAGAGCAAAAGTTAAAAGTACCTTCCAGCCCTATACTTGTAAACAGCTCTGTCTCCTTTACCAACAGTCCCAGTCCTATTCCTGAAATACAACTTAGCCGACTCCAACCCGCACCGCATGATTGCAGCATCATTGCTTCCGAGCTCAATAACCGCCGCATTATGTTTCATAAGGGACCCAGAAAGAGCTTCCACTGCCTTCAGGTAAGCCCCACATGAGGCTCCGTCGTACGGAGAAATATCCGAAAGCCGAACCCTGCCCGGAACAAGTTTATTTTGGAAAGAATTAATGCGCACGGCATGAAGGGAGGAGGGTGGAGGTGAAAAAGAAAGCGGAGCTGGTTGACTATGGTAGTGATGGTGATGATGATTTTGTGGGCCGTTGCTGCTGTTGTTGCTATTATAATTATCGTTTTGTGGGAGTGACTGAGACATCATCCTCACCATCAACAACAAGATAAACAATTCGCAAACAACATTTGCAAATCACTCTCATTATATTGCAGGGGTTTTAGAGCGATCAAATTGTGGGTAGTTTTAGGGTTTTAGGGAATTTCAATTGGGTATGAAAATGAAGCATTGAAGGTACAATATTGGGGAATTATATAGATGAATATGTGTAAAATTGAATTGTTTGTGATTTGAGTAAGCTACATAGTAACAGAAAAACAGCAGTGTAAGAAATTGAAGAAGAAAAGTGAAAGTCAGATGGGTTTTTCTGGAATTTGTGAGGAGAAACGTCGACTGTTCTTGCTTAGTAGTCGACGGAAGCAATGAACTAGAGAGAGAATGAAAGCGGGAGAGAGAAAGAAATGGTGGTGACTGGTGGCAAGTGGGAAATTCTACGAATTGTGTTTTGAAATTAATATTCGCCGACAACTTTTTATATATTGAATTTTACTAATTGCCCAAAAACTAATTGGGAAATTGTAAAAAATATTAGTAAAATTGTAAGAAACTACTTAATTTATATATATATTTTTTTTAAATTACCTTATGTAAAAGTTTTTGCAAAAAACTACCTTATACAATATAAATTTTACAAAAGACTACCTTTTAACGGATTTCATTTGTTGACCGTTAATTTTGGTCGTTGACCATCACGTGACTCTTATAATCTCCCTTCTTCTTCATCTGATTTTCGCTTGCCTTGGTTTCAGAAGTTTTCTCTCACATGATTTCCTCAACCATCTAACTCCTAAATTCGCTCCCATCCTTCTCCTAACTTCATCTCGTTGAAATTTCTAACCTATACTGGTATGTACTACTACTCAATTATGGTTTTCTACTTCATTGTTGCATTTTAGGCATAATTTAAAATTTATTTCATTTTAGAAATTTGATTCGAATTGTTGCGTTTTTTCTTTTGAATTTGTTGTTTTTTATCTTGGAATTTGTAAATTGATTGTTATTGTGTCTGAATAATGTATTAGGGTTCATAAAATTAGCAAAATCAATAAGATGAAGAAATTGAAAATTAGGAAAAAAGCAAGTAAGTCGAAAAAGGACTCTGAGTTAGCAACTGAGGTGAGTAATGTTAGGGTAGATGAGGTGGAGATTGAAAGATTTGATGTGGCACATAAGGTTGTGGATGAATTGGAAAGAGCACTTGTAGATGTTTATGTTGGGCAAAAGGGACCACCAAAAACAAATAGGGGTTATAAAGACTATTTAAGTGCTAACCCTAGATCTAAAACAGATAACTCGGCTGCTATTTCCACCCTAAACCTTACAACAAATGAGAGAGCCCACATAGAGCAGCAAGTTCTTGATTTTGATGATAGTAGTGATGATGATTATAGTTGTGGTGATGAGGATGAATATGAGGATGATGCTGATTTGTTTGCAGAAAATGTAGTTTATGGTCTTGATGATGAAATTAGATTGTTAGTAGATAAGGAGATAAGGAGATTGATGAAGAAAACAATAGAGACATATACTATGATGGAGAAGGGGATGAACTGGAGTCTGATGATGATGATTTGGGTGCATTGAATGATGATGAGGAAGGTATAAGTAGCTATCCTACATTCAATCCTGAGGTTGATTTCAAGGGTAAGATCAATTTATCTTTAGGCCTTAAGTTTCCTTCGACATATGTGTTTAGAAAAGCACTAAGGTACCATGCTATTGAATGTGGTTACAATTATTATTACCTGCATAATGGTAGAAGTAGGATTAGTGTTTATTGCTACAATAGATGCGATTGTAGTAAATCGAAAGCAAGAATTGTGAACTGTGTTTGTGGGAAGGAAAAGAAGTGTTATTTTAAGGTTCATGCTGTGAAGTTGAAAGATGAGGAGACACTTCAAATAAGGAGTTATTTTCCCAAGCACACTTGTGGTCACCAACACCAAAATAATAAAGTTACTTCTTTGTACTTAGCTGAGAAATACATAGAGGATTGGAGGAAAAATCCAACTTGGGAATTAAAGGCATTTGAGAAACGTGTTAATAGAGAGTTAGGTTGTGAAGTGAAGTATTCTAAGTGTTATATGGCTAAAAGAATTGCAATGAAAATGTTATTTGGTGATGCTAGTGAAGAGTATAGCAGGGTGTGGGATTATGCGGAAGCAATAAGGAGGTTTAATCCAGGAAGCACTGCAATCGTTAAATGTATTGGAATAGACACACCCCCACCTTTGTTCCAAAGGATGTATATATGCTTGCCAGCATGTAAGGAGGGTTTTTTTGCTGGCTGTAGGCCTATTATAGGTGTTGATGGAAGCTGAAAACTTATTGGGATCCCTTGTAAACATGCCATGGCTTGTATTGTTCTTAGAAAATTAGATGCCAACGAATTTGTCCACGAGGCGTATTTTGTAGAAACGTATGCAAAGACGTATGGTCCAAAGTTTCATGGTATGCCAGAACACAAAATGTGGCCCACAACCACTTTAGCCAGACCACTTCCTCCATCATTCCGAAAGATGCCTGGAAGGCCTAACAAGAGGAAAAGAAAGAAGGAAGCTGATGAAGGTAAGAAGTCTGCATGTGTTGTCAGAGAATTCAAGCAACGAAGATGTGGTAATTGTGGTAACCTAGGTCACTACAAAAAAGGCTGCAAGAACCCACCCAAACCACCACCAACAAAGATCAAGTCAAAGGGTGGAAGACCTAAAAAGGGATCTTCTTCTACTCAACAGTCTACAACAAATGATGTGCCTAGCTCCAGTAGTCAACAACAAACTCAAACTGCATCTACTTCATGTGTAATGGATCAAATTAGTCAAATATAGAGCTATATGTAAGACATATATTAGTGTAAGTTTTATGAACTATGTTGAATTAATGTAAGACATATATTAGTGTAAGTTTTATGAACTGAGAATGTACTATGTTGAACTATATGTAAGCAAATCAGTATATGAACTGAGAATGGGTGCAGTAATTGAACTTAGTGTATGGAATCAGTGCTGTGTTGAATGAGTGTACTGAACTGAGTGTATGTAAAATCAGTGTGTAAGTCTATGAATTAATGTACTGTGTTAAAAGCAGCAAGCAAGCAAGCACAATGCAAGATTAGTGTGTAAGATCAGTGATGTGAATGTACATTGAAAATCAGTGTGTAAGCAAATTGTTGTATGTACATCATTCGATTTTGCTGTGTGTATGTTGTGCTAACTGCAGCAAGCAATCAAAAAATGATACACACTCATTCAAGGATCAACACACAGCAAACAATGTATGTACATCATTGATTATCAGTGTGTAAAATCAGTGTGTAAGCAAATTGTTGTGTGTATGTGGTGTTAAGTTCAGCAACCAAGCAAGCAGCAAATTGCAAATCAGTGTGTAAGATCAGTGATGCGATGTACATTGAAAATCAGTGTGTAAGCAAATTGTTGTATGTACATCATTCGATTTTGCTGTGTGTATGTTGTGCTAAGTGCAGCAAGCAATCAACAAATGATACACACTCATTCAAGGATCAACACACAGCAAAATGAATACAATGTATGCACAACCAACACCCAACTAGGTCATAAACTTAACTCATCCATAAACAGAAAGCAAACACAGCCTTGATTATGGACAAAATAAATACTTAATTCATTCATCATGATCATGTTACAATACCCCAATAGGTCATAAACTTCATTTACTAGCCTTGATTAATACAACCAACACCAACAAAAAACAAAAGAAAAACCTTAATACAAAGCTTGTAATCTGATTTCCATGCTTCCTCTCATTCATCCATTTCTTCTTAATCTTTTTAATTTCTGAAATAGTTTGTTCCTTTTTATGTTCCAAGGAACAAACCATTGAAGTCAAAATCTTGATTTCGGTTGCTAATTGTCGCTTGTCCTCCACAAGTTTGTTAGTCACTTTTCTTTGCCAAATAGTCATTTCAGGTTCATCAATCCATTTAAACTTTTTGCATCCCCTCCAATTTGTATCAGGATCATAAAAAACGCAAGTCATAAACCTTCTTCCAGGATTTTCCTTGGTCCATGAAACCCTCCTTGCGAATGGAACTCCACACCCACATTTTTCAGGGTTCGAATTTCCGGTTGAAGAAGAAGAAGACATTGCTAGTTAATTGTGTAATAATTGTTGGAAAAAATTAGGGTTCTTTGAATGATTTAGGGATTGGAAATCAAGGAGAAAGAGGAATAAGGAAGATTTTAAGAAGGAATAAGGAGAAAGAGGAATAGGCTGCGAAATGAGTATTTAGGAACAAAGCTTTAGAAACAAAGAAGCTCATTTAAGAAGAAGGGAGATTATAAGAGTCACGTGACTGTCACGTGATGGTCAACGGCCAAAATTAACGGTCAACAAACGAAATCCGTTAAAAGGTAGTCTTTTGCAAAATTTGTATTATATAAGGTAGTTTTTTGCAAAAACTTTTACATAAGGTAGTTTTTTAAAAAAGGGTGTATAGATTAGGTAGTTTCTTACAATTTTGCCAAAATATTAATATTTGTTGAATCTGTTGAAAATATACTTAATTATACCTTAATTTAAGAAAAAATTATCCAAAATAATTTAATTTTTCATCTCATATATTAAGCTATTTAACATCAACTAATACAAGTAATATTTTCGACATTGTCTTCATTACAGCTTCTTCTTAATTCATCTTGCTTAAATTCCAATTGTACTCCATTAAAACAAAAAAAAAATTCACTCTTCATCTTCCTTTACTTTTTTTTTCATTTCATCTAAACTACCACATCTTGTTTTGTGGAGATGGTGATGACATTGGTGGCTGTTGTGGTGGATGCGATAGTTGTGGAGTTGGTGATGACATTAGTGGATGTGATGGTTGCGGAGCTAGTAATAATATAAGTGATTGTTGTGGTGGAGGTAATGGTTGTGGAGATGGTGATAACATTTGTGGTTGTTGAGATGGTGATAACACTTGTGGTTGTGAAGATGGTAATGACATTGATGACTATTGTGGTGGAGGTAAAGGCTGGGGGAAATAGTGATGACATTGATGGTTATTGTGGTGGAGATCATGACGCTAATGGTTGTAGCATAACAAAGAAGTGGAACAAGCCAAGTATACGATCTTAAGGGAAAAACTGAGTCGGAGAACATTGAAGTGAATAATGTAGAGGTCTAAAATTGGACGAACAAAGTCAATAATCTCTCTTTGCAGAAAATTGTCACTCAACGAGAATTGGCTTGAGAGAGAGAAAAAGAGAGTTAGTACTTAGTAGGAAAGAAACCCAGATTACATTGATTTGACGAAAGAGAGCAAGAGGGAGAATTACTTAAAGGAGAGGTCAAGAGCCAAAGGGTGAGTGGGATGAATGGATAAGTGGGATACATATCTTCTATTGAAGTATCAAAGCTTTATTGAATAAGAAAATATTGAATTCATTTGTGGACATGAAGGTCTTGTATTTATTAAGTTTGGCAGACAACGATGCACAAAACAGTTAGTGGAATTGTAGTCACAATCACCTCAAGAATCAAGAGCACGCATTATACATTTAGTAAGACTCTAAAATTTAAGGCCAAGTAGAGTCATGACTCATGATGTAGGTATCTATTATTGATCTGAATCGAACAATAATAGAATCTTGGTTAATATTAGCACCATAATATCAACTTGGGGAGAAGGAGCAAAATTATAGATTGGAGAGGAGTCCTAATTGTTCACATTAACTTCTGCGGAAGGGGCTTCTTACATCTTGACCACCGAAACATGTCAACAACCATGTTATCACCCTCTTCAACACATTTTTCACCATTTGAAGGATGAAACTGGTTCTGGCACTTATGTGACTCTACTTCATTTGTTAATAAGCTAAATGTAGATTTAATAATCTGCTCACGAGTATAGAAAACTCATATCTACATTCGAAGCAACACTATTGGGTACCAACAGATGTAGCTAGAGAGATGAATCATTTTTCATTCATGGCACATCGACCAAAATTTGAAACATAAAGAATCATAAAATTACAAGCAGGCAACTAAAAGGTGCATATACTCAGCGTCATGCAATTAGTTTATTAAAAAATTAAAAGATTAAATTTAAATGGCTCATCAATTCATACAAACTTCATATTTATAGTCAATCCAAACTTCATCGTTATCATTAATAAGGGTAAAGTTATGTATATTCAACCCCCAAGCCCCATCTAAATGAGAACCACTAAATGACATTGGGGTATGGAATGTTCAATTTGTTGTAAAAAATACAACCAGAACTCAATAGTGAGTCAGTGACCAATATCTAGAAGAACTAGATTTTAGCGACATACTACCTACGCGCATGAGTTTCTAAATATAGTACATCTCCCTTCTTCAAGCGTGTGATATGTACAAAGGCTTCTTTAAGCCCTTGTCTGCTACAATACTAATGATTTATTTAATCCTGAAAAATGGAAAATGAGGACATAAAATAATATGCGAGTATTAAAGCTAAATTTAAGACTACTATGGAAGACGAGAAAACAGGTAGGCTCCACTTTTAGGTTCACACCATCTTGAAAAGTGTTAATGCATAAAACTAATTTGAAAATACGAAAAATAAACCCTATTTTAGGACAAAAGAAAAAAAATGTACATATACAATAGTCTAGCATATATTGAAAGAATGACGGTAATATTATTCTAGATTTATCCTGTAGATCAAGATTCTTAGTATGTATGTGTAAGCTCCCTTTTCATTTTTGAATAAACTAAACTTTTTAATTTTCACATCAAATCATATTAGCATTAGACAATAAAGCCTTTAAAGGAAGTAACTATAGATGATTATACCTCCAAATAGGATGGATTATCAAGTGATTTATATGACAAGGGACAATATGAGGTTTATGGATAAATTTCATTGTTTCAACACATCATATGTCAAGTTGTCTCTAAGAAAACGTGAACTTATTCTAGTTGTTTCTCTTCTCGTACTCTTTTGAGAAATACATTTTTACTCCCACTTGTTTTCTTAGAATAAACATTATGTTAAAACGAAAACACATCATCACAAGTAACAAACACTTTGTTTTTGTTTCAATTTGTTGAAGTCCCTTAAGTCTATAAGAAACAATTCCATAATGTTTCAAATGACTATATAACTCTTGGTCCAAATACTCACCGCCATGATCTAATCATAAGGTATTGATTTTTCAAGTATATTTCTATTTCATTATCCTATGGCTTTTGATTTCAATGTTATAGGTCATGTTTGTCATACTATTTGACAAATTTAAACAACTTAAAAATTTCTTAAACATTAAATAATTAGCATTGTTATTAATTATAAAGAACAAACAAAAGAATAAACTTATCGATGTTACAACAAAGATTGAGATAATATTTTTTCTAATATTAATTAAAGATAATATTTCTAAATGATTGTACAAGCATGACGCTATGAACATTCATCCCGTCAAATCTCTTTTGGAGATTCGACTCCATGCATGATAACATCAGACTTGTTACCAAATTTGAGTTATCAATATTCACTTGCTTAGCATTTCTCTCAAAATACCTAGCATAATAGAGAAGCTCTACAGGGAGTGGGCTGTCAAAAACAATTTATTTTCCTTTCACACCTAATAATAAATCTTCAGTTTCTTTCCTTGTTGAGAAAATTCTCCGTACTCAATTGTACTTCTCATAAGATTAAAAATTTTATTCATTAATTAGTTACGCATAATCTACATTTAAGAAATGCAATCATTTAGTATATCAATAATATGCAGAATTTAAATCAAATTTCAATACTACACATTTTATTTTATATAAAATTGGTCCATGAAATAAAATAACCAGAATCCTATTGATTAAAATAGCAAATGAACTTTGGTCTACTTTTACTACTTAAAATCGCAAGTAATCACATTACTAATCATAACTCTTCATGATTTCCAACATGCATTAAAAAATAACTTTATTTTATTAAGCGTTAAATCCTTTAAGTTACTTAGATGAGTTATTCCCATTGATTCTTGCAAGTTTAAGTGCTAAATCCTTTAGAGGTTCCTTAAGATCTCACCATACTTCCATCAAATTAAAACTGACACTCTACTTTTATAGAACCTATCACTACTGATTTGAAGTGAAATAAGTTTAATCAAAGTGAACTATGGTGGAAAGTGAACTATGGTTAAAAGTGAACTATGGTTATATGTCAAAGCCTCAGATCATCTATCAAGGCCTTGAGACATTTAAGACTTGAGCTTTTAATTTTATTAGTGCCAAGAATAGATATTATCATACCTAGTGTAGACTCAATTAGGAACGGGAACAGCAACAAGAGGGGGGGTGAATTGTTGTTGTTACTAGTTTAAGCGTTTTTGCCCTGTTTTTGCGGAATTGAATAAAATAAATAAAGCTTAAACTTAGAGCGAAATAATTAAAAGAGACAAACGATTTTTACGTGGAAACCTTCTAGGCCTAAATAGAAGGAAAAACCACGACCCCTTGGGATTTCTAAATTCTCCACTATGTTTAAGGCAACTCGTTACAATTACATTAAACATCTTACTTCACTTGAAGCGCATCAACTAGGCCAACTCTTCTCTCTTAAATTGCTTCACTCAAAGCAACAAACTTAGCTTCACTAAAAGCTAATTCTCACCACTAGCTTCACTAGAAGCTTTCTCCTTAGCTTTACTCAAAGCTAATCTCTTCTCTAGCTTCATTAAAAGCTATCTAATTTCCCCCTTAGACTCACCCGAGTCTAATTACAAATTCTCTCAAAAACCCTTACAAAGGATAAAAATTCTCTAAAAATAAAATCAATGAGTTGCACAAGAAAATATTATAAATTAATTGGCATTTTTAAAACAAAATTTTCTTGTAAAAATTCTCCCATAGTTACGTATGATTTAATGGCTCGTACTAAGGCAAGTTTTTATGAATAACCGAGTCTCTTATTTATAGAGCTAAAATCCCTAAGAATAAGGAATATTCCAATCCATTATTCCATTATCAAAAGATCATGGGAGTAATGTGGATAATGCAGCCATACGGTTATTTGACTAAGTCAAACCAGACAGAAATAACCGCTGTCTTCTGTTCCCTTCAAGCAGCAGTTTCTTCAATAGCTGTTCCTGTTCCCCAAATTAATGGCTGGAACGTTTTTGCTATTAATAGAAACGGTTAATCTTAGTGGGAATGGTTGCTTGCTAATTTTTAGGAATAAAAACCAGTTAAGAAGATAGCTAAGACTCATTCAACAACCACTAATTCTATTTTTAGTAAATCCAATATTTACTAAAAATAGATCCTAAAATAAAGGATCTAGGAAAATAAGGACGTTAATTCATTTTTTTAAGAAAAACGATTTGCCAATTAATTTTAATAAATTACTACTGCAACAAATTAATTTTATTAAATACATTAACTAAAAATAATAATTAAAATATGATAATCAGAATTTTTAGTCAACGTAGTCAACCTTCAGCTCAGGAACAGTGTGCTGTCTCCAGACTTCAGTTTAGCTAGAACATCCAACTTGGGAACAGTAGACCTGCTGTCTCCATTTTACATCCCAAGCGATATGCTTCTCCTAACCTCTTTTGAAACCTTTTGACATGTACGTTTCCATAAGCTAAATCATAGGTACTATCAACGATCATTATCACGACCGGATATCGACCTGCACAATCTCTAAAAACATGTTCGCTTAAATAAAGTGTAGTCATCATCAAAACTCAAGAGGTCCAACACCTAGGAGCATTAAGAATAATGTTCCCAGATTTGATACATTTTACCTCACATTTGTCCTTGTCGAAAATTACTTGATTTCCTTTGTCACAAAGTTGAGAGATGCTAAGGATATTATACTTAAGTCCATCAACAAGTAGCACATCCTCAATCAAATTAGATGCATCATAAACAACTTTACCAACACCAATAATGTTACATTTTGCTTTGCCATCAAGAGTGATAGTTCCACCATGTTGTTCTTTAAGTTTCGTGAATAAAGATGCCTTTCCACTCATGTGCCTTGAACATCCACTATCAAGGATCCATTTGCTAGGTACCTATATAACCAAAACATCATACCT
The DNA here is from genome assembly GCF_026212465.1 of Amaranthus tricolor. NCBI lineage: Eukaryota > Viridiplantae > Streptophyta > Magnoliopsida > Caryophyllales > Amaranthaceae > Amaranthus > Amaranthus tricolor. Next base: position 14,056,077 of record NC_080048.1, read on the forward strand.
TTCGGCTAGACCACTTGTTAAATTTGTTGTCAAATTCGGAGTCAACCATATTAGGTGGTCTCATTCCTTTGACAACCCAAATTTGCTTAACATGAGATCTAAGTTGGACCGGATAAGTGTTCTTAATGATTTGAGGGTCGGTTCTTCTATAAAGACATGCAAATTTCATATGACCCTTCTTGCCACAATATGAACAAATAGGTCCAAGCCAATTGCCTTTAGCTTTTGCAAAGTGGTATTATTCTTTTTAGGAAAAGTGTTTCGATTATGACCAATACCATTTTTGTCTTTAGGCACTTGACTTGAATCTAACATTTTATTAAGTTCTTTTTTGAATTTTGTAAATTTGGCAAGTGAGTCATTAAGAGATTTGCATTTCCCAGTCTTTTGAACAGTTTAGGGAAGTCAGTTTTCGTTTTAAAGAAATATTGTCATCTATCAGGGCCCTGACCTTACTATCGTGGCCAGTCGTTAAGGCCTTGACCTTAAGTTTGAAAACAGTTTTTGATTTTTCAATTTGTGATTCTAGATCTGACTGAAGTACATCCAACTTTTGTAATAAACTTTCTTCTCTTATTTTAAATTCAGAAATTTCATTTCTGAGAGAGTTCATTCCAAGAGTTGATTGTTCCTCATTCTTAAGAAGATTTAACAATATATCTTTAAGAACTTCCTTAGGTCCATTAATAAGATGTTCTATGGTTACCTCAATAGGAGAATCTGGACCTTTGGTGGAGTCTTCATGCGCCATGAGGCAAAGATCATCACTATTCATTCTCGGAATCACTTGAGGAATCTGAATCACTCCTAGTAGCAAGCATGGCTTTCTTTTTGTCATTTCTTTTATAGTTGTCCTTATTTTTGTAGTTCTTTCTTTTATCATCCTTCTTCCTTTCCTCTTTTTTCTTAGGGCAATCCTTGATAAAATATTCTGTAGAACCACATTCAAAACAAGTTAGTACATTGGATTTAGAAGAGTTAGATGGCTTACCTCGAGGATATCTTGAAGATTGAGAAGATTCTCCTTTCTTGAAGTTTCTTCTCATCTTCAAGATACGTGAAAGTCCGCGAGCAACTAGAGCAAAGGGATCATCATCTTCATCATCACTATTATCATCGGATGAGGAGGGCTCTTCAACTTTCGAGGCCTTGAAAGACATGTTCTTGACCTTCGAAGGTAGATCTCCCTCATCTTCTTGCATGGCAAGCTCATGTGTGAGAAGTTTGCCAAGGAGATCATCAAGAGGCAGCTTTTTCAAATCTTGAGCTTCCTCTATAGCCGTCACCTTTGGTCCCCAATTACCCTTTGTAAGACATCTAAGAATCTTCCTCACTTTCTCTTCATTTGTAAAGGTTTTTCCTAAGGAATGAAGATTGTTTACTATTAGTGTAAAACGAGTGAACATCTTCTTAATGGATTCATTGGGAGCCATTTTAAACAATTCGTATTTGTGAAGGAAAATGCTAATTTTGGTTTCCTTAACTTGACTAGTGCCCTTATAAGTTACAACAAGTTTATCCCAAATTTCTTTGGCAGAAGTGCAAGAGGAAATTCGATCAAATTCATCACCAATAAGACTACAGTAAAGAAGGTTTATGGCTTTGTAATTTTTGGCTACGAGTTCAAGGTCGTTTTGTGTAAAATCTTCTTCAGTTTTCGAGACCTTGACTCCATCCCTTTCTATCATAGGTTTCCTAGGACCATTCTTAATAATATCTCAAATTTCAAGGTCTTGGTCAATAATAAACATTTGCATAAGGGAACGCCAATGATCAAAATTGTTACCACAAAAGAGAGGAGGACGATTAGAAACACGTCCTTGAGCAAAGCCACCATCACCTTGTGAATTCATTTTAAAATGCCTCACTGATGGTTAAATCAATAAATGTGAGTTAGGCTCTGATACCAATTGAAGATTTAATAAGGGTGGTGGAATACTCTAGAAGGGGGGTGTTGAATAGAGTATGACACTTTTTCGCAAACAACAAGTCAGAGCCTTGACAAGGCTTTGTCATGGCCTTGAACTAAAAACAGTTTAAGTGTTTTACGGAAATAAGTTTAACAACTTGTTCCTAGCGAATGAAAACAAAACGTAAAGTGCAAAAATTAAGAACACAATGATTACAGAGTTTAGCCCTCTAATAGGACTTTATTTCTACCCTTGAGCTTTCCTTTGCTCGCAGGCTTTGGGCAAAGTCTCTTTATTCACTTTCACTTAGAGTTCTAGTATTACGAGTCTTAGAAGGAGGTCACATTTATCTTCTAACAACTCCCCATAGCCTATTGCTACCACAAACTAGACACTCAATTCTTAGTGAACTAAAGACACTTTTCTTTTCCTCCAATCTCCCTCTTATCTTAACAAAGTAAAATAATGTTTGTTTGTTCAAGACTTTGTGTATAACTCAAAGATAGAACCCAATGGGAGTTATACAATATTAATTACAAAATGCTCTTAGGATGATTACAAGTAAAACCTAAAACACTATGTAGTATCGAAGGTCTTCTTGAAAATTATAAGCTTGTGAGTATTTTGTGGAGGATTCTTTGAAAGACCTTTTTTGGCTCTTGAAAGCTTGATGTATATAGTGTTGTATGATGCAGTGGTATACTTGTATGTCTTTCATGAAGCTTTTGGAAGGTATCACTTTAAATATGAGTATGAGTAAGTAGCTTGTTTTGGCTTAGGCTGGGCTTCATCACCATGTATGTAGTTTGACTTGCTTTCTTTGCCTTTGATTATGTTGTTTATGGTTTAAGATGGATTTTGCTATCATGTTGTAGTGTCGTTAGATTGAGGGCGAGAGTCGATTTTTAACGATAATCTATGCTTAAAGGTTGGGACATCTCCATGAGAATAGGTAGATGCTTTGATTGGAAATATCGAATGTGTACTCCATGTCTTAAATTATGCTTTGCTCCATGAGAATAGGTAGTTGAGTATGTTTAAGAAGCTTTTGTTGTTCGAGAGAGAACACTAGTATTTATGATACGTTCTTCCCCATAACAAAATACCCATGACCTTAGGTTAATGTTAGTAAACACTACATTGGTGAGAAAGCCTAGCCTATGCCTCTTAATTTATTAATCACTTTATCCTTGTTTTTATCGTTATTTACTTTCATGTTTTATTTTCATTAAGTACTTTTAACTCTCTATTCTAATTATCTCTATCTCAAAACATCTATATATACGTTTTCGAACCGACTGACTGATCGAGAAACCATTGACTTAACACCCCACTCCCTGTGGATTCGACCCGTACTTGCCGACATACTACGCTACGCCGTGCACTTGCGGTATTACTATTGAAGGACATAAATTCCCGATCACTTGGTATGAAAGGCTTTCAAACTTTTTAATGGAAAACGATTTTAAAAGAGGGTTGATAGACAAGACACTATTCATTAAAACCAAAGGTAATGACATGCTTATTGTTCACATTTATGTTGATGATGTTTTGTTTGGTGCCTAACGAATCTCTTAGCAAGGAATTTTCCGATCTTATGAGTAAAGAGTTCGAAATGAGCATGATGGGTGAATTGACAATATTGTTTTCAAAATTTGAATTTCAAAACTTAAAGTTACAACCAATTTTTAAAACTCAAAATGTAATATTTTTCATGTAATTTTTTAAAAATATTCTTTCTATTATACTTGTACAAAATATTCTTTATTCTTTTTAAATATTCTGATTTTGGGAAAATATTGTTTCCTAGTATTTTTGCAAAATAAGGAAACAAAATAATTTTCTAATATTCCTAATACTACACGGCTAAAGGGGGAGGGGAAGTTTTAATTTATGAAAACCTTTCCTAAAACTACGTAAACCCAACCGAAAAACCACTCCCCTTACTCATAACCCACTGCAATCGTATCTCTCTCTCCCTTACAACTCACCCTAAACCGTCTAATCAAGCTAACCCTACTATCCTAACCCATCCAATCACATTAAACCACCCCACACTCTCACAGCACATCACCCCTTACACCCTCCATAATTACCCCCTAAACCGTCATCTCTCTTAACCCCAACCCCTCTTTATTTACACAAACTGTTGGCTCTCTTAGGTTTTGATGATGACTACACTTTGTTTAAACAAATATATTTTTAGAGATTGTTTGCAGATCGATATCCGGTCTTGAAAAGGATCGTTGACAGTGCCTAAGACTTAGTCTATGAACGTGTACTTGTCAAAGAATTCCAATGAAGTTAGATAAGGTATATCGCTTAGGATGTCAAATGTAGACAGGAGGTCTACTGTTTCCAGGTTTGATAATCTAACGTTTGTGGAAAAAATGGTAGCAGTGCATTGTTCCCAGACTGTAGTCTGAGAAGCTGCGTCAGCTGTAAAATCCGATTTATTAATTTTCTGATTTTTTAGTTGATGTGATTTTTTAGTTGATGTATTTGTTAAAATTAATTTGTTGCATTAATTATTAATTAAGTTAATTGGCAAAATATTTAATAACTACCTTTCTAATTAACCGTGTGTTATTTTTAAGAAGGGTTGAATATTTCAATTCTTGTTTTTCTTAAAAAGGATTTTATTTTACCTAAATTTAGAAAAGTAACCAACCCACCTATTCTTAGTAAATAAGGGAACCGTGGCTCTTTTGCTTTAGCAATAAGATCCACTCATTTTTTTATTACTAATTTAATTATTAATCGTAGGTTTTATTCTTGTAAAATGAGATCCACTTATTCTTCTTATTTTTAGGAAAAAGGAATAGTGAGCAGTTACATTGCTATTATTAGCAAAACAAGCTTTATTAATAAAGCATTCGGCTGTTCCAAAATTGGTGCATGCATATAAGCCATTAAAAATTGCACGCAAGGTTGAGAAAAATAAACAAGAAATATTTTATTCAAAAATTGCCAATTAACTTATGATATTTTCTTGTGCAACTCTTTGATTTTATCGTTAGAGAATTTTTATCCTTGTAAAGGGTTTTTGAGAGAATTGTTGTAACTAGACTTGGGTTGAGTCTAGGGGGAATTAGAAAGCTTCTAGTGAAGCTAGAGAAGAGTATAGATTTGAGTAAAGCTAAGAGAGAAGCTTCGAGTGAAGCAAGAGAAAGAGAAAGAGAAGTTGGCCTAGTTAGAGAAGCTTCGAGTGAAGCAAGTTGTTTTATGTAATTGTAACGAATTGCCTAAAACATATTGGAGAGTTTTCAAATACCGAGGGGTCGTGGTTTTTCCTTCTATTTAGGCCTAGAAGGTTTCCACGTAAAATTGTGTTGTCTCTTTACTTTTTCGCATTTAAGTTTAAGTGTTTATTCATTAATTTAATTCCGCAAAAACAGGGCTAAAATACTTAAACATATCGAAACAACAATTCACCCGCCCTCTTGTTGTCGTTTCCGTCTCTAAAACAGTCTACAATTGGTATCAGAGACATGTTCCTCATTTGATCTGGAAACCCTGAGAGCAATATCCTGGTATATTTTTAGAGATGTCGACAATGCATGAACGAATGGAAGAAGGGTACTCTACTCAAAGACCACCTATGTTTGATGGAAAATTCTATACATATTGGAAGAATAGGATGGAGATCTTCATCAAAGCCGAAAATTATCAAGTTTGGAGAGTCATCAAAATTGGAGACTTTGAGGTAACAACTACAAACTCCAATAACGAAATTATTCCCAAACCTATTACCGAATATGAAAAAGAAGATTTTCAGAAAATGGAGATGAATGCTCTTGCCATCAAGTTACTTCACTGTGGTCTTGGACCAAATGAACATAACCGCATTATGGGTTGCAAATCCGCCAAACAGATTTTGGACCTGCTGGAAGTTACCCACGAGGGAACAAGTGAAGTGAAGCGTTCCAAGATTGACATATTGATGTCAAAATATGAATGGTTTGTAATGGAACCAAGAGAAAGCATCCAAGAGATGTTTACTAGATTTACAAACATTACAAATGAACTTGTCTCTCTTGGAAGGCTTATTCCCACCGATGAACAAGTAAGGAAAATTCTAAGGAGTCTCCCTCAAGATGAACGCTGGAGAGCCAAAGTCACAGCCATCCAAGAATCCAAAGATTTCACAAAGTTCAATCTGGAAGAGCTTGCTGGCTCCCTTATAACCCATGAATTACATCTGGGAACAGCAGACAGTTCCAGAAACAAGGGATTGGCTCTAACAGCGGCTGACCAAGAAGAATCAGAATGTGATGAAGAGGAGGCTGCCTTGCTGGTACGTAAATTCAAGAAGTTTTTCAGGAACAACAGATACAATAACCAAAGAAGCAATAAAGAAAGAAGATCTGCCAATACTAAATCCAACCTTGAATGCCACAAATGTGGAAGTACCAACCACTTCATCAAAAATTGTCCTATATGGAAGAATGAAAAGGGCAAGGGAAAGGCAAGGGAAACAGGAAGACTACCAAGCAAAGGAAACCTCAATAAAACCGACTTTCGCAAAGCCATGATAGCTGTATGGGGAGAATCCGAGAGTGATGCTGAAACTGAAAATCCCGAAGAAGAACAAACAACTAACCTATGTCTCATGGCCTCACATGAAGACAAGTCCAAAGGAAAGGAGCTAATTCATTTCCTAATCATTTGTTTAAATTGAATAGATATAAATTAATAGAGTTGCTTATGGAGACACGAGGCAAATTAAAAGAATATAATGATAAATGTCTCCAACTTGAAAAAGACCTTAAAATAAGTAAAGACCATATTTCCTATATAAATACCTTTAGATCTGATGTTTAAAACAGATTTTTTAATTTGTTAGATCAAAATATAATTTTGAAGGAAACAATGGAAAGAGTGAAAAAGGATAATATTATTCTTAATGTTGAATTAACTCAATACAAATTGCTAGGCTTAAACAAGGAATTAAATGATACATCCATAAATGATTTATGTTCTAATTTTCAAAGATTGAAAATCAATTTAGAATCTAACCAAATCGACAATGATAAATTAGAATCTGAATTAAATTCTAAAGGAAAAGGAAAAATCAAAAATGTTCCCAAATGGATTCTAAATGCTAAATCTAAAAATTCAGAAGGCCTAGATCACTATAAGAATAATAAAAAGAAAAAGGTCTATGTTGATCTCCCAAGTAGCAAAATCTGCACCTTTTGCGGTAAAACTGGACACTTAAAAATCCAGTGTGCAAAAAGGGAACAGTATACTGTCTCCGACAGAAAATATGTCGATTGTATTTGGATTAAGAAAGTTGATTCATGTCAAATCAACAAGGAACCCAAGAAAGACTGGGTTCCTAAGCCTAACAACTAAGTTTGCATGTAGGTTCTAGTGAGGGGGAACAACTCATGGTATCTCGACAGTGGGTGTTCCAAGCACATGACAGGTGACAAATCTAAATTTCTGTCACTGGAAACCTATGATGGGGGAACTGTGACTTTCGGTGACAACATGAAAGGTGAAATCATCGCCAAAGGAAAAGTAGGAAAGTCAAGTTCCCATGCAATTGATAATGTATTTTTAGTCGAGAATTTAAAACATAATTTACTAAGTATTTCTCAGTTCTGTGACAAAGGTATCTCTGTAAACTTTACTTCTGAAAAATGCATTATTTCTAGGAGTGACACAGGAGACACTGTTCTGGAAGGAATCCGAAAAGGGAACACTTATGTTGTGGATATCAACACTGTTCCCAAATCGAGTCTGACTTGTCTCAATGTCATAGAAGAAAAGCCTCTTCTTTGGCACAAACGTCTAGGTCATGCTAGCTTTTCTTTAATTAATAACTTAAGATCAAAAGACCTAGTAAGAGGATTGCCATCCATAAAATTCTTGAAAGATGAAATTTGTGATCCTTGTGCCAAAGGAAAACAAGTGAGGTCGTCCTTTAAACCAAAGAATGTGGTGACCACTTCAAAACCGCTTGAACTAATCTATATGGATCTTTGTGTACCTATGAGAATTCAAAGCCGTAGTGGCAAACGATATGTATTTGTTATTGTTGATGATTACAGTAGATTTACATTGACTTTATTTTTAGTAAGTAAAGATGAAGCTTTTTATGAATTTGTTTCTTTTGCTAATAAAATACAAAAATCTAGTAATAATTAACTTGTTCACATAAGGTCAGATCATGGTAAAGAATTCGAAAATTCAAGCTTTATGAATTATTGTGATGAACATGGAATAAGTCATAACTTTTCCGCACCTAGAACACCACAACAAAATGGTGTGGTAGAAAGAAAGAATAGAACATTAGAGGAAATGGCTAGAACCATGTTAATTGCTAGTGGTCTTCCTAGAAATTTTTGGGCCGAGGCTGTCAATATTGCATGTTATATTTTAAATCGGGTATTAATTAGACCTATCACTTCTAAGACGCCCTATGAATTATTTAAATGTAATTGGATTAAAATGGGTATTTCGGAACAAATTTGATGAACATGGAATCATTGTAAGAAACAAAGCTAGACTCGTGGTTAAAGGGTACAATCAACAAGAAGGAATTGATTACACAGAGACATTTGCACCGGTAGCAAGGTTAGAGGCTATCAGAATTTTAATTTCTTTTGCTGCATTTATGAATTTTAAGTTATATCAAATGGATGTGAAATGTGCTTTCTTAAATGGTTTTCTTGATGAAGAAGTCTTTGTGGAACAACCCCCTGGCTTTGAAAATCCTTCTTATCTTGATCATGTCTATAAGCTTGATAAAGCTCTTTATGGGCTAAAACAAGCTCCTAGGCAATGGTATGAAAGATTGTCTAAGTTTTTGATTGAAAATAACTTCTTAAGAGGTAAAATTGATAAGACCTTATTCTTTAAGAATAAAAGTTTCGATATTTTAGTTGTTCAAATTTATGTTGATGACATTATTTTTGGTGCTACTAATGAATTGCTTTGTAAAGAATTTGCTAACTTAATGAGTACTGAATTTGAAATGAGCATGATGGGAGAATTAAATTTCTTTCTTGGTTTGCAAATTAAACAAACAGCTAATGGAATTTTCGTTCATCAACAAAAATATATCAAAGAACTTCTAAAGAAATATGGACTAAATAATGCTAAAATTAACACACACCATGGCTACAAATGTTAGATTAGATGAAGATACAAATGGTATTGATGTTGATCAAACTATGTATCGAGGCATGATTGGTTCTTTATTATATCTAACTGCAAGTAGACCCGATATTTCTTTTAGTGTTGGTTTATGTGCTAGATTTCAATCAAATCCCAAAGAATCACATCATACAGCAGTTAAAAGGATTCTAAGATATTTAAAGGGAACAGATGACTTGTCCCTATTTTATCCTAAAAGTGATGTTTATGATTTGAAAGGTTATAGTGATGCAGATTATGCAGGTGATCTAGTAAACAGAAAAAGCACTTCAGGTATGGTACAATTTCTTAGCTCTTGTTTAGTTTCATGGTGTTCCAAGAAACAAAACACCGTTGCATTATCCATTGCTGAAGCAGAATATGTAGCAGCAGCAGCTTGCTGTTCCCAAATGCTTTGGATAAAACAGCAGCTAAGAGACTTTGGTATTAAGTTTGAATGTGTGCCTATTTATTGTGACAATACTAGTGCCATATGCATATCTAAAGATCGAGTGCATCATTTTAGAGTTAAGCATATCCATATAAGACATCATTTTCTTAAGGACAATGTAGAAAATAAAAATATCATTGTTAAACATGTTAATACTAATGAGCAAATAGCAAACATCATGACTAAACCACTTCCAAGGGAACAACATGAAAAGATGAGATTAGAACTTGACATGATTAAGCTTCACTAAAGTTTATGACAAGCATTCTCCTCAAGGCAAAAGAAAATTGGAAGGTTGATTCATCCACAAAAATCTTGGTTAATGGGTTAACCATTAAAAAGGTTCAGGTATGCAGTTATTTAAAGTATGTACTATGTTTTCCTTCTAAATGCATGATTTATTTGATCAAACCAAAGCAGCATTTGTTTTGTGAAGATAGTCCCCATTTAAAAAAAAGGGGGCGTCTTCAATTATTTTCTCACATTTTATTATCAATATTATGATTGAATATTAATGGTCAACGAATTTTAAATGAGGGTCGGATCAAAAACCGTTATTAACTACCCATTATTTTGTTCAGACATTCACAATTAAATAATGGGACGTGTAACTCCCCTTTAACCGTCCTTTCATCATCATTAAAACCCCTTACATATCACGTCACACCATCTCACATCATCACTCCCACTTTACAATTTTCAAGTAACCGTCATCTCCCTCACTTACTCACACTTCTCCGTCTTCACATCCTCCATCACCATGAAAACCCCAAAATCAGCATCAAGTAAGGCAACCAAGAGAACACCAAAATCCTCAAACCAAAACCTCTGAAAATAGTTCATCCGTCACCTCTCATTGCTGCCCCACCATCAACCACCAACGAACCTCAACTTTCTGACTCACCAAGCATTTCCACCATGCGTGCTGGTCCCAAACGCCCTACAGAAACACCAAAAGGCGATTCATCAACCAGACCAACCAAGAGATCTAAGCGAGCCGACCCAAATAGCGCCGAAGAAATTTTGAAGCACATGTCAGTCGGTTTCGGGTTAGAAAAATACTGGTATGCCTCCACTCCTTTCCCACAACTACATGCCATTTTAGAAAACCAATCTTGGGAAAATTTAATGTCTGACTTATGTTGTAACCCTATTTACCACAATCTCATGCATGAATTTATTTCAAATTTTTCTATTGAAAATGGGGTTTGTTCGAGTACTGTTAAGGACATCAAAATAGAGTTCAACAGTTTAATGTTGGGAGAATGGTTTGGTGTTCCGCTGTAGGCTTTGATACGTATTATGTCGGGTCAAAGATTGTCTTTTCAGGGATAAATGAGAAAACCGTCCTTAAGTTTTTAGGGATACATGAGAAAAAGGGAAGGATTAGTCATAATTCACTGTCCCCACTTCATAAGTTGCTTTACAATATTACACGCCGTTTCATTTTGCCCCGCAATTCAAAACGCAGTGAAGTTAATCTTCGTGACGCCACACTGATTTATTGTTTGGCCAATCATATAAAAATTAATTTTCCTTCTTTGATGATCTCACATCTTTCTGATTGCATAGAGAAAAAGTATCTCGTCGGGTATGGTGGTTTGTTCACTTGGTTTTTTCGTAAGTTTGGAGTTCCTCTTGATGATTTTCTGTTCCCCATGAGTCCTAATAATAAAATTGGTGCGAAATGTTTAAATAATTTGCACCTACGCTTAAATGAAAATGGGATTCTTGAGGATGTTAAGGAGGAAGTTGATATAATGGATTCTGATAAGGAGGAGGAGGAGGAACAAAAAGATGAAAATAAGGATCAGGAGACTGTCCCCAATGCCCTTGATAAAGATGCAGAAGCTGGACCTCCAAGGGAACAGGGGGAAGCTGTGATGGAGGAGGCAGCCTCCAAAGAAGAAGAAGGTGAAACACTGGATGTAGATGACAATACTGATGATGAAGCCAGTGATAAGGAAGTTAGGGTGCCGGTACAGGAGAAGCCCACAATAACACCTAGAAAAAGTAGGAGGCTTGCTTCTAAAAATAAACAACCGGTTGTTCTGGATGATGACTCTGCCAAAACTCCTTCACTAAAACCAGCACTCCACCTACACATCACATTCCATCACCACCACCATCACCTATCCCATTTACACCACCTCCAGTTACCACAACCGTTTCACCACCACACACCTCCCATGGTCTAGGTTTTGATGAATTCACCACTAAATCTTCTATTCCCACAGCTCCATCTGTTCTCTCCCAGCTCACTGATTTGAAGTCTCAGCTCTTTGCATTTCAGGATGAAGTTCGTGTCTCACTGGCATCTCTCTCCGATCAGCTTAATCAAATGGAAGCTCGACTAGGAGCAAAGCTTGATACGGTTGAAGTGCAGACCGAATATGTTGATGAATAAGAGCATGATCCTTGACTCCTCTCCTACTTAATCTTGCTGACCAATCAATCAAACAATCAATCATTGAAACATTTATCTTTATTTCAATGTACCACTGAGGGTACAATGTTTGTAATTTGATACTTTTCAAACTCTGCTGCTTATTTTCTTTGGTTTGTGACATTTAATCTACTGCACTATTAGACTGCTTATTTAGTATCTTCTTTATTATCACTGTTATTGCCTGCTTCTCTTTTTATATTGCTATTCTCATATGTTTAGTGCTGTGATATGAAGCCTACTTTCCTTTTTGATTGCTGTCAAAAGGGGGAATATTTGGAAACAAACTTATATAGGCATTCCTCATGACTTAGTTTAAACTCTTATTCTTATTTTGTTTTTGCCTAAGGTTACTATGATGAGTTTAAACTCTTATTCTTATTTGGTTTTTTCCTAAGGTTACTATGATGATGGTCTGATAAAATGAAGCTCTAATAAGCTGCTCTGATACTTACGATAAGCTCTGATCTGATTTTTTTTTTATTATATTATCAGTTTTGAATATGTTGGTGACTAAATTGAAAAATGAAAAACTCTAAGCTCTGATATAATATGCTGGACATGACTTCGATATTTTTTGATTATATTATACTTAGATTTTATACTTCTAAATTATTTACATTTGACTTGAAATATATATATACTGGTGATTCCTTGAATATGTGCTCTGATGTGTATACATATTGCATATCTACTTTGATACTCAGTATTTCTATAAAAATGTTCTAATCATGCTTACATTATTAATCTTAGTAATTTGTGTCATTTTAGATTTATTTAAAGACTTAAGCTATAAATTTTTATAACCTGTTAATTGTTCTGATTATGCTTATGTTGATTTTAAATAATTCTAAATATTAGAGTAACATGTTCTGATATATGTGCTTGGTAAATTATATTGTAACGAGTTGATTTACTAAGTTATGTAGAGTAGCTTTAATCTCTGGCATGCTGTATGATATTGGTTTTACTCTATTTTGTTTAAGTTTGTTTAAAAGTTTGTCATCATCAAAAAGGGGGAATTTGTTAGCTCTCTTAGGTTTTGATGATGACTACACTTTGTTTAAACAAATATATTTTTAGAGATTGTTTGCAGGTCGATATCCGGTCTTGAAAGGATCGTTGATAGTGCCTAAGACTTAGTTTATGAACGTGTACTTGTCAAAGAATTCCAATGAAGTTAGATAAGGTATATCGCTTAGGATGTCAAATGTAGACAGGAGGTCTACTGTTCCCAGGTTTGATAATCTAACGTTTGTGGAAAATGGTAACAGTGCATTGTTCCCAGACTGTAGTCTGAGAAGCTGCGTCAGCTGTAAAATCCGATTTATTTATTTTCTGATTTTTTAGTTGATGTATTTGTTAAAATTAATTTGTTGCATTAATTATTAATTAAGTTAATTGGCAAAATATTTAATAACTACCTTTCTAATTAACCGTGTGTTATTTTTAAGAAGGGTTGAATATTTCAATTCTTGTTTTTCTTAAAAAGGATTTTATTTTACCTAAATTTAGAAAAGTAACCAACCCACCTATTCTTAGTAAATAAGGGAACCGTGGCTCTTTTGCTTTAGCAATAAGATCCACTCATTTTTTTTTATTACTAATTTAATTATTAACCGTAGGTTTTATTCTTGTAAAATGAGATCCACTTATTCTTCTTATTTTTAGGAAAAAGGAATAGTGAGCAGTTACATTGCTATTATTAGCAAAACAAGCTTTATTAATAAAGCACTCGGCTGTTCCAAAATTGGTGCATGCGTATAAGCCATTAAAAATTGCACGCAAGGTTGAGAAAAATAAACAAGAAATATTTTATTCAAAAATTGCCAATTAACTTATGATATTTTCTTGTGCAACTCTTTGATTTTATCTTTAGAGAATTTTTATCCTTGTAAAGGGTTTTTGAGAGAATTGTTGTAACTAGACTTGGGTTGAGTCTAGGGGGAATTAGAAAGCTTCTAGTGAAGCTAGAGAAGAGTATAGATTTGAGTAAAGCTAAGAGAGAAGCTTCGAGTGAAGCAAGAGAAAGAGAAAGAGAAGTTGGCCTAGTTAGAGAAGCTTCGAGTGAAGCAAGTTGTTTTATGTAATTGTAACGAATTGTCTAAAACATATTGGAGAGTTTTGAAATCCCGAGGGGTCGTGGTTTTTCCTTCTATTTAGGCCTAGAAGATTTTCACGAAAAATCATGTTGTCTCTTTACTTTTTCGCATTTAAGTTTAAGTGTTTATTCTTTAATTTAATTCCGCAAAAACAGGGCTAAAATACTTAAACATATCGAAACAACAATTCACCCGCCCTCTTGTTGTTGTTCCCATCTCTAAAACAGTCTACACAAACACTGAACCTTACTCTCTCACTCAAACACAACCCCAAAATCGAGACCAACTTTCTCTCTCTCTCTATCTCTCTCTCTCTCTCTCTCTCTCTCTCTCTCATTCTGTGTTCTTCCTCCATTTCTCCAAACTCCTTTAACTACACTCCTTCACTATGGCTCCCAAGCGCAAATCCATTGCAATAAAAGGAAAATCAACCATTCCCACTCCACGATCATCCAAGCGTAGACAATCAAAGCCCGGAGTGTCCTATAAGGTGGATTCTGATTCGATCACCACTCCTACTGCCTTATACCATAACTCTTCCTCTAATGATTCAAGTCTAGAGATCACAAAGGTAAACACTACCGCCATTGATAACTCTTGGTTTAAAAGTGATGAACACAAGAAAAACTGGAGTAACTTTCATAATCGAGACATATGTTCTTCTGATTTCTTAGAGATTGACTTCTTCAAAAATTAGAATTTTATATGCTTCGACAAATTGCAAAGTTCTCCATTTTGGAGCATTGTTAATTGTGGTGAAGAGCAATACCCATTTTCCAAGAGATTTTCTATGCAAACTTAACTATTTCGGACGAAAAGGGACTATTGCTTTGCTCCACTCAAATTAAGATTCGTTCCTTCTCATTTATCGAGAAATTGCTTGGTAAAATTCTTGGTGTTCCTTCCGGCAATCATTTTAACTTGGAAAAAGAGAAGAGTGACCACATTGCTCGAGCCCAAACCGAGTACTATAATGTTCCTCCTCCCTACCCACGCAAACCTACCCACAACATTCTTAACCTAGAGGGTAAGTTGCTCCACAACATCATCCAAAGGTGTTTGCTTCATCGAAGCAACACCACAGACCAAGTTCTTCACTCCACATTATCCATCATGGATAATGTCATGCATGGTCAGGACCCTGACATCCCTAACCTTATAATAACGTCCATGCATGCGGCCATAACAAGCAAAAGAGGCTCACCCCTACCCTTTGCCAATCTTCTCCCAAAGATCTTTGTCCATTTTGATATAAATTTAGAGGATGAGGAGAAAGAAAAGGTTGATGGGAAATTTGATAAAAAGGCCTTGAAGAATTTGGGGATTATTAAGGATGGTGATACATGGACAACAAAGTTTGCGACCTCTAAACCCTTACCTATAACCGAGGAGAGATTTAAGAGTTTTGCCTAAAGGTAGAGGAAATCCATTCTGTGCTGGGACTTCTCAAAATGTTGGTCAAAGGTTGTTTCCAAGAGCACACGAAGGCTCTCAAAAGAATCATTACCTCCCTTTATAATCTTGAGTATTATTTGGGTCTTGATTCGAATGAGGAAGTTGGTGAGACTTCACTGCTGCGAAGCAGAAGGCACCAACGAAGGAGAAGGAGAAGGAGCAGGAGATGCAAAAGGAGAAGGCCAAAGAGAAAAGCTCGGAACAGCCCCGTCCCGCCCCTGCCAAGGTTCCCACACCACCCCGTGGAGCCCCTGACGATGATGAGCCACTTCTCACCCCAGTCCCGCTTCATATCATTTACCCCCATGACAAATGACTTGACCCTCTGCCGTGATCAAACTATATTTTTAATATTTTCATCTTATGTCTCAAACATTCGATATGGTTGTAATAACTATTAACTCTTTTTATTTTGTTTTTAAACTATGATCCAACAATTTTCTTTCTTTCCCCTTCCTTGATTGGAAGACAAAGAGGGAGAAGAATATAAAAACATTAGAACTCTACTACTACTGCATGATGCATAAACTTTACTGCTTTTGGTATTATTATTATCATGCGTATTTTGTTATGATGTTTTCTGCTTTATCTTTGAGTACTTATTTGGACAGGTCTGATTTATTATGGTCAAGGCCTTGAGCTTGAATATTGTTGATCTTTCAGGGCCTTGACATGCTTTAATACGTTCTGTTTGGACATAACTTGTCTCATTTTGAACCCATATTTGGATAAGCATGGTTTCACAAACTCAAGGCCATGACTTCGAAAGATTTTAATCTTTCAAGGCCTTGACAGGACAGGATTATTGTTTGTGATTGTTTTATCTTAAACTGTCCGTTTTTGAAGGAAGTGTTCTACTACACTGTTTTGTTTTTTAATTTTTGGAATCACCAAGATTTAGAACCTCCCTTCAAAACCCTAACACTTTAATGTCTTATTTCAGTTTGTCTTCCATCAAGGGGGAGATTGTTGACTTGACCCCTTGATCAAAGTAAGTTTTATATTTTATGATGGAAGACAAATATCAATGTTTATTATTGTTGTATTGAAGTGTTAAGTCAAAACCATGTTTTATGTATTAAAAGGTTTTAATTATTGTGACATGGTATATAAGTTCTTGGAATTTATATTGTTATACTATTGTGATCGATTATTTTAGTGTGGCATAACACACTGTGCTACCTTGCTTTACACGATTTATGGAGATCTTTGATCACCATATTCCAACGGCTACAATGGTAAGTAATGGTAAGATTTCGATTGGTATTTATTTGGATTAAAGGATAATTATTTATCCTAGCTTTTGTTATTCGAAATCTTAGTATATGGCAAGATATTCATATGATATTCTATCTTATACACTTGCCATATATAAGAGATCTTATTCTCTTATAATATAATCTTTGCCAAATATTTTAAAATGAAATATATTCTTTATGCAAAGATTATATTTTGAGGTTATCTTAATTATTCCTACCGCGTTTATTGTTTTTAAGTTGACCAAGTTTTGTAGGAAAGTTTCCTCGGATAACAAGCTTGGCTACCCAGAGTCGAGGCCTCGACAGAGCCAATTTTGGAAAGTAGCCGTTTGGATTCTAAAGCCTCAAGGAGTATTTATTTTGACCTTTAAAGCTCAAATGAAAGACATACAAGTATACCGCTGCATCATACAACACCATATACATCAAGCTTTCAAGAGCCAAAAAAAGTCGTTCAAAGAATCCTCCACAAAATACTCACAAGCTTATAATTTTCAAGAAGACCTTCGATACTACATAGTGTTTTAGGTTTTACTTGTAATCATCCTAAGAGCATTTTTTAATTAATATTGTGTAGCTCTCATTGGGTTCTATCTTTGAGTTATACACAAAGTCTCGAACAAACAAACATTATTTTACTTTGTTAAGGTAAGAGGGAGATTAGAGGAAAAGAAAAGTGTCTTTAGTTCACTAGGAATTTAGTGTCCAGTTTGTGGTAGCAAGAGGCTACGGGGAGTTGTTAGAAGATAAGTGTGACCTTCTTCTAAGACTTGCAATACTAGAACTCTAAGTGAAAGTGAATAAAGAGACTTTGGCCAAAGCCTGCGAGCAAAGGAAAGCTCAAGGGTAGAGGTTAGGTCCTATTAGAGGGCTGAACTTTGTAATCATTGTGTTCATTATTTTTGGACTTTACTTTCTGTTTTCATTTGCTAGCAACAAGTTCTTAAACTTATTTTCGCAAAACACTTAAACTGTTTTTAGTTCAAGGCCCTGACAAAGCCTTGTCAAGGCCCTGAGTTGTTGTTTGTGAAAAAGTGTCATACTCTATTTAACCCCCCTCCCCCTCTAGAGTATTCCACCACCCTTATTGAATCTTCAGTGCTCATGTATAAAATTTGTTGTATTGACGTCTTTCTTGATGGAGTTCTGTAAATATATAGTGACAAAGGATATACCCATTGAATGATACTTCGGCTATGCAAATTTTCTTGACTTGTCTTTCAAATTTTCAACACAAATCCCCAAGACATTATGCAAACAAAATAAAATTTAAAGGGTAGCAACATAAACAAGAACAATTATTACAAGGATAGGACAAACCCATCATAATAATAGGAAAAACATATCTATTGTAGAGAGACACTAAGTAAAAGATATTAAAAATAGATCAAAAACAAAAATTAAATGGAATTTTAGTTACCCACCAATCTGAAATTCGGTGAATTCCCGTTGAAAAATAGGGTTTGAGATTGAAGGATAGAGAGAAAGAAGAAAAGAGGTAACGAAAAGGAGACGAGAAATAAATATCACTTAACTAAGTTAACATATAAATTATGAATAATATGCAAATTAATATTTATAATTATTCTATTAGTCTTTAACACGTTGTACAATACACTCGTTTTATATAATTGTGCAAAACCAAACATTACAAATTTGTTATTAATTAAAATAGTAAGTAACGAATCAAACGAACTAGTACTACTTAACAACTCGATCGTATTTTCGAAAATATAAAAGAATGATAAAATATATTAAGAGTATATCTAATAAAGCATGCAAGTAATTTGGGATTTAGTACCAACCATGAGGCGGAATCAATCACGGCCATATGATTGAACTAGCTTGTTAAATGTCCACTTTGTATATTACTTTCGCTTAGTGGGTTTAGTTAAGTACTATACTTCATCTAATACAATTAGTATTAGGACTGGGTGTTTCATTATTAAACCGATCCTTAGGTTGTCTTAAAAAGCTTACCACCATTTGTAATTAAAGTAGGATATACAACCTTTTAGTTTCCCATACTTACATGAGCATAATCATGTCAAGAAAAAGTTGAGAACACATGTATAATTTATATTCAAGTGTAACTGTGTATAGAGTATTAATTATTAGTTCAAAGAACTTGTTTAGTTGGTGTTTGATGGAATGGTTGACAAAGATAATAATCAAAGCTTAAAAATACCAACAAGTTATTTAAAGTCATAATCTAATACTTAGTCGAGTTGAAACAACGAACTCATTTGATTGATTAAGTATCTATGTACTCTAATTGAGAGATATTAGGATTTTGATTATCAAATTATCACCTCTACTTGCCTAATTTTATGGTTTTCTATAATCTTAATATTTTTAAAGATGAATACAAACTTGTCAAATGTCAAGCTCTCAAGGCATGGTGATGTGAATTTTTTTCATTGGCTTCTTGTGCTAACGTGTTTTAACGAACTTCTTATGTGGCGGTCCTATGTGATAATCCTTAAAAACAAAACAAAAAAAAAAAAACGGACAGAATATCTGATGCTTTAATACTCGTTTACTTATTTCAAGAAAGTTGAGACTAAATTATTTGATACTTAAATCATTAAAATGGTCATAATATTTATTATATTCTAACAATAATATTGTTTTGTATATGTTAAGAAGGTTGTTACTAAATAAATTGATGCTATAATTAAAAATGGAAACGAATAATATTATTTTTTAATTATATTCAGAAATTTGTGACTTAATATATTCAATGATTCTTTTTTCCATTTATATTAACTATATTTACAGTATGTTTGGATATAAAGCCACTTAAATTTGAATTCAAAATTTGAAATATACTAAAAATACTTCAAGATTCAAAATTGTCAAATAATTGAATATATTATTTAATAATGAAACATAATATTTTATTAATAGAAACTTGCAACTATTGTTTAAACATATTTAGAATATTTTGACTAAATATATTCATTGATGTTATTTTCCATTTATGTTAAATATACTTACAGAATATTTGGATCTACAATCATTTAAATTTATTCGTACTCATACTTTTTCCATCGTATCATATAGAGCTGTTCAAAATTGACCCGACTCGAAAATCCAAACCGAAACCGAAAGTAAACCGACCCGAAAATGTGTTCCTTTTTTGGTTTATCGAACCGACAGTACCCGAATCGAAATTGTACCCGAACCGGTTGACAACCGAAAATGGGAAAGCTGAACCCGAGCTGTAACCGATTTTTATAACCGACACATAACCGTTAACCGAGATTACCCGAACCTAATAATGACCGACCCGAATCATTCTCGAAATCGAATTCGATCCGGCTAAAACCGATTTAACTCGAACGAACTTTAGCTCAAACTGCTGTAAACTTGAACCAATTTTTAACATAGAAGTATGATCGACTCATATTCAATCATCTTATTTGTTAATCTAATAAAGTGTTAGATATTTTAATAAATTAAATTTTATAAATACATGGTTTCCTATATTTAGAGTTAATAATCAATGATCAATGTTTTACTTAATTACTTTTAATCGAATTAGATGAAAATTGATAGAACTTTATAATTTTAATTTCCGGTCAAACAAGTAAAAGTAACAAAGTAATAATGATTACTAATTGATTTGTATTTTAACTATTTTGCGTTAAATAAAGGAAATCTTATCATCAATTAAAAATTGACTAACAACTTAATTTGATATTGATTTGATCGATAGTAATTAGTAATACATAGCTGAATTTTGCTTTAAAAAAAAACCCGAACCCGATCTGTACCCGACAAAACCGAACCAATTAGTAATCGATGACAACCTGAGACCGATTGACACTCGACACGAACTTCAACCGACACCGAACTGATGCTAACCCGATAGCTTGAATAACCGATCTCCAACCGAACCGTGACTAACCGACTCGACCCGAGTGTGACCCGTTGTAACACACAGCCGAAAAATAACCGAACCGAAATACAACCGAACCGAATGACACCCGTTCGAAACCGACCCGATCACCCGAATGAACACCTCTAGTATCATATGAACAGATATATTGAATATTATTTTTTTCTGACAATGCTCTTTGAAGTAATACCTTTTTTTTATCAATTGGGTATCATACCAATATTTAATTTCTATCAATTGCATATCATACATATTCTTCTATCAATTTTTTAATTCTTCTTTTATTCCATCAGTTATATATTATTGAAAAGTATTAGATCATACACACAATACAACCATTATTTAGGTTTTATATTTTATTAAAAATTATAAACCAAATTAGAAATTTAACAAAGAAATGTAAAAAAATTGAAAACCTATTTACGCCCGTTCATTAGCACGGGTAAATATACTAGTTAGCCTTAAAAGAACGAATCAATTATATTATGGGAGGTTTGTAAAACTTAAAACCTTTTATCCATTCAATATTAAAGTTTCTTATTATTGAATCACTAGTTTTTTTTACAGATATGCAACTCATACTACCAGTATATAAAAATATTTATAAAAGTCAATTATAAAATGAGAGCAGTGCTAAACGACGATCTAAAAAGTTCTACTCGTGCAGTCCTAAATAATTATTTTCCTAATCTGCCTCTTGCCACCACCCCCACCACCCCCACCTCTCACTGCCACCACTGCACCAACAACACCATACACCACCACCACCATACATCAACACCACCAACACCATACACCACCACTACCATACACCAACACCATACACCACCACTACCATACACCAACACCAAACACCATGATAGGAAATTTATTTTAACCACAAGCGTACGTGTACGTGAAAATTATTTTAACCACAAGCACACGGTGTACGTGTAGCAAACAGGTCGATCTCAGGAAGCGTTGTCAACTATCGGATTACTAGATTCAATTAATTACACAAAAAAAGACAATAATATTGAATGCCGGTTAACTAAAATTATGAATTAGCACAAATAAATAATAAGAAACTAACGACTAGAGCATTAAGAATCTCCACCATTACACATGATTATCATTTTAGGTATTATATTGATAGGTCAATGGATTAAACAAAGATTAAACTAGGTTCTCTCAATTTCAACTCCCATATTTCGATTGATTAAAAAATTTATTAAGGTCAAATTAATCTTAGTCTCAACTTTCAAACTAAAAATAATAAGAATTTAACTTAATACACCAAGACTAAGTTAATCATGATTTCAACTCCCATATTTTGATCAATGACTAATTAAAAGTTAAACTTAATGGTTTAATTAATAATAAATTTAATCAATTAATCCATTAACAAATCATTAATTTAACCTATCAATTCAAACATGTGTATTAGGGTTCATCTTTTTCTCTAGAAATAAACTACTCACTAATCTGAAAGCAATAAATATTAAATTTAAAAAAGAATTAAAAGAAAACAATGAAAGAGAAAATAATAAAGAGAAATCTAACCTCCATTGAAAACTACAATGAGAAAGCAGCAAAAACTATCTTTGTCGCATAGAAGCTACCCTAAAATGAAACCTTAGAATCATAAAAATGTCCCCCTAAAAACGATAATTAGTAATAATATAGAAGTATATAATAAGAATCCTGGTTGTGATGAAAAACTGTCGATCGGATAACCATACTAACTTCAGCAATTTCTCTATTGACGTGTGAACTGGCCGATGTGCTCTTCCACAGTACTTCGTTGGGCCAGTGCTTAGCTTCTAGTTACGGCTCTGTGCCTCCGTTTCTTCTCTTCTAACTTTTATATGCTTGGCCCATCTTTACGTATCTCTCCCATCTTATTTTTCCTATCCCACGTTATTTACTTCCAAATCTAAACCCTTTTAGACATTACGGTCCTAATATTAGGACGCATCATAATCAGCCCAATAGTCAAACAACACCCATATCTTGTGTTACTCGTATCGTAAGTGGTCCTTTTATATTGTAAGTGGTCTTTTTTATACTATTCAAAAGCGGCCACTAACATTTTAAAACTGGTCACTTGCAAAAGTGACGTATTTTATCCGTTGGGCCAGCCCATTTACAATGTTTAAAAATAGGATCGTCTCACAAGACACTAGCTCAAACCCTTTTCCTTTTTTTCTCTTTTTTTTTCCTTCTATTTTCTTCTCAACTAGTTGGACTTTCAGTGCAATGCATGGCTTAACATATTATATTTTAATATTAATTTTATTTAAATAAATTATTTTAATTCAAGTACGAGTTTATGATTATGGTGAAAATGAAGAAATAATGTTAATAGTATGTATGTTGACTTGGTGAGTATTCATGTGTCCCTTATAGTATTTTAATGTTTCACCAATTTATATAAAATTTCTATTAATCAAATACTGTACGATTTAAGGGATAAAAGAATACATTACATGAACTTATATTTTGTGTAGTATTATGTTGCAATTTCTCCCTTTTCCACATTAATATACGAGGTTTTGATTAGATGGTTGACCAATTTCAATGTTTGACTAATTTATATGAAAGTTCTATTAATCAAATATTGTGAGATTTAAGGAATAAGAGAATACATTAAAAAAATTATATTTTATGTAGTCTTATGCTGCAATTATTACTCCCTTTTCCACATCAATATATGAGATTTTGATTAGATGGTTGATTGCACTTTTTAAAGTTAGCGAACTACGGTAAAATTAGTTAAATAAAATTTATCTTTCAATCTAATAAACATAGTCATCTGAATTTGGTGGCAGAAGTAGAAAAGTTGCAAAAGTTTGTGAAAAAGGTTAAGTCACTCGGTAATTAGCAGGCATATATTAATCAAATAAATTCCCTTAAATAGTGAAAGTGTAACCGGAAAAGATTTGCTTGTAACAAAGATATTTGTCAAATATACGCAGTAGTGTAGTAAATTGAATGTATGTTAATATAATTGTCTTTAATATAGTTGTAGTAGTAGTAAATTATTCCATTTACCATATTGAAAAAGGCAAATTGCATTAATTCTGGAATGTTTAAGACCAATATTGTTAGTAATAAAAACAAAGTTATCAAAAGTGTACCTTATAAGCTACTCTTTAGGCTGGAAAACAATTAACGAAAGCTTGCCAACAGCTTGGTTATTGTTTTAAAGATTACATATGATTCATTTGGGCCTCTCACCTACTCCTTCTAATGCCACTTTACTCCACCAGATAGAAGTCCAACATCAATACCCATCAACAATATCAAAATACAATAGAAATCATATAACAATGTAGCAATTAAAGTAACTATCATAAAATCAATATAAGGTGGATTTTCATTATAAATCCATTATAAATAAAAAGTGCCTAAGGATTTACTATTCATTCGTGATTAGTAACCTTGCTTAGTCATTCTACACTCTCTCAGCCATGTGAGTGATTACATGTAGCTTAGGTTATTTTATTGTTTTTTGCATGTAGGATGGTTGTGTGTCTTATTATTGTACATTAGGGAGCACACATGTCATGGGAGTGCTTGCATGTAGGTTGATTTTGCATGTATGTTAGTGTCTTTGCATGTGAGTGAGTGCTTGGCTTGGACACATGTCATGGGAGTGCTTGGTGTGTGGACACATGTATGTGTATTTGCATGTAGGTTGTCTATATTTGATTGCAATGAAACCCAAATCCAGAATTTTGGTTGCTTTTGAAAGAATAGATTGGTTTGAATGGTTGCCTTCTCATTAGATTGGAATGATATTATATACAAAGATACAATCTATAATTTAGGAAACTAAATATTTACACAATATTCTACACAATCATATTGATTATACAAGATATTCTATCAATCAAAATATATTATTCTAACAAACCCCCGCAGTCAAATCATCAAATAAGACTTGAGGAAGACCTTTCGTGAAAATGTCAGCAATCTGATAATGAGTTGGAACATGAAGTACCCGAACATCACCACGTTTAACCTTTTCACGAACAAAGTGAATGTCGATCTCAATATGTTTGGTGCGTTGTTGGTGTACTGGGTTATCGGCCAAATAAAGGGCACTAACATTGTCACAATAGACAAGAGTAGCCGTAGGAATAGGATAGTGAAGCTCAAGGAGTAAGTTACGAATCCAACAAGTTTCAGAAACAACATTAGCAACACCACGATATTCAGCCTCAGCACTGGATTTAGAAACAGTAGGCTGCCGTTTAGCGGACCAGGAAATTATAATTATCACCCAGAAAAACACAGTAACCAGAGATAGAACGGTGGGTGTCAGGGCAACCACCCCAATCAGCAACGGTATAGTACAAAAGAATTGAAATAGTAGATCGATACAATTGCAGACCGTGGTGAAGAGTACCCTTGACATAGTGAAGAATGCGGTGAAATGCAACCATATGTTCAACTCTAGGATCATGCATATATAGGAAAACTTGCTGAACAACATAGGAAATATCTGGTCGAGTGAAAGTAAGATACTGTAAAGCACCAGCCAGACTACGATATAATGTAGGATCATCACAGGGGGAACCAGCATTAGCACAAAGTTTTCCAGATGTAGCAACAGGAGTAGAAACGGGCTTACAATGAGACATGCCTGCCTTTTCAAGAATCTCAGAGGCATACCGCTGTTGAGAGAGAAAGAGTCCCGTAGAAGTATGATTAACAGCAATTCCCAAAAAATAATTAAGAGGACCCAAGTCCTTCATAGCAAACTCAGAGCTAAGTTTGAACATAAGAGACTGACGAACCATATCAGAAGAAGCCGTAAGAATAATATCGTCCACATATAATAAGAGATAAGCAATAATAGAACCACGACGATAAAAAAAAAAAAGAGAATTATCGGAGAGGCTGTTAGAAAAACCAATAGTAGTTGCAAAATTGGCAAACCGATGGTACCAAGCACATGGGGCTTGTTTGAGGCCATAAAGAGATTTGCGAAGAAGACAAATATGATCGGGACGAGCACGATCACGAAAACCCATAGGCTGATGCATGTATACAGTCTCAGTCAAGTGACCATGAAGAAAAGCATTCTTAACATCCAATTGATGAATAGACCAAGAGCGGGAAAGAGCAATGCTTAAAACAATACGAATAGAAGCAGGTTTCACAACCGGACTAAAAGTGCCATCAAAATTAATAACTTCCCTTTGAGATTTACCATCACCGACAAGAAACACTTTATAGCGCTCAAAAGAACCATCGGAATTAGTCTTTACACGAAACACCCACAAGGACCGAATGATATTAGTATTAGTTGAACGAGGGATAAGATCCCGAGTATGATTCTCAATTAAAGCATCAAATTCCTCTTGTATAGCTAATTTCCAGTTCGGGTCACGAAGGGCATGGAGAGGAGATTTGGGTAATAGGGAAAAAGAAACGGATAAGGCTTGGGAGCAGTATTTGGGGTTGGGTTTGAAAATACCATGTTTACTGCGTGTAACCATGCCGGGTGGTGAGGGTAGAGGTGTGGTATGGGAAGAGGAGGAGGGTGAATTGGACTGGCACTGTACTAGGCTGCGTGAGGCAGGCCCAGTAGAGGTAGGGAGGGGAAGGGTAGGAGAGGATGAGGGGATAATTTTGGGTGGGAGTGCTGCTGGGCCGAAAGCAAGAGCAGGCCCATAAGTGAATTGGGGTGAGCAGAGGGAGGAAGTGGGGGCTTTTGTTAAGCCGGAGGTAGCAGCAGGCCCAGAAGTGAACTGGGGTGAGCAGGGGGAGGAAGTGGAGGGTTCTGTTGGGCCGGAGGTAGCACCAGGCCCAGTTTGGAGCATAGGCTGGTTAGGGGGAATTGTTTGGGCTGTTTTGAGTAAAAGGAGAGGAAGAGGATCATCTAAGAATTGGTAAGTGTGGGGAGACAGTGTATGAGAGCGAGAAAAAGGAAAAGGGGCCTCATCGAAGAGAACATGTCGAGAGATAATGATTTTACGGGATGAGAGATCATAGCACTTGTAACCCCTATGAGAAGAAGGGTAGCCCAAAAAGACACACGGAGCAGAACGAGGATGGAGTTTATGGATAGTAGTAGATGGAAAGAGAGGGAAACATAAACACCCAAAAACCCGTAGATGAGTATAGGAAGGAGACTTATGATAAAGTAAGTGAGTTGGAGTGAGATTGCCAAGGAGTTTAGAGGGAAGAATATTAAGGAGATAAGTGGTCGTGCTTAAGGCGTGAGGCCAAAAAGATGGAGGAAGAGATGTATGACACAAAAGAGTACGAATTATGTTATTGATGGAGCGGATTTTGCGTTCGGATTTGCCATGTTGAGAAGAGGTGTAAGGACAAGAGAAACAAAGATTAATACCCCGACTAGTACAAAATTGATGAAACATTTTATTATCAAATTCATCCCCGTTATCACACTGGAAAGGTTTTATTTTGAGTTCAAATTGAGTATTAACAAAGGTATGGAATTGCACAAACACATCATATACTTGACGTTTGCGAAGCAATGGAAAAGTCCACAAAATATTAGTATAATTGTCGAGAAAAAAGACATAATATTTATATCCCGATGGACTTGAAATAGGAGATGTCCATAAATCACTATGAACAATATCAAAAGGCTTAGAACTCATAGACATAGAATTAAGAAAAGGCAATTGAATATGTTTTACCAAAGGACAAGAATGACAAACAAAATTAGGATCTTTATTATATTGAATTAAGCGAGAAGAGTACAAGGAATTTAAAATCGCATTTCCCGGATGGCCTAAACAGGAATGCCAAACACTAGTAGACAAAACGGAAAAAGCCGATGATGTTGATGAAGTAGAAGAAGCTCCATGTGTGGACTGGAATGGATAAAGATCACCCGTGCTATTAGATCTCAGAACGATGTTCCCCGTGGCCAAGTCCTTCACAGAAAATCCAAAAGGATCAAGTTCAACGGAAACCATATTATCATGAGTAAATTTACGGACATAAATTAAGTTTTTAATAAGTTTGGGTGCATGTAAGACATTTTTGAGGGTAAGGGGTTTTTGTGAGGAAGGAAAAGAAAGTTGCCCGTGACCATGAACTGGAATCATTTGACCATTACCAACAACAATAGCATTATTTAATTGATTCTTTAAAGGAAAATATGGCATTAAATTACTTTAAGAAAGAGTATTCATGGCTTGATCAATATCCGTAGGCATATAACCTATAGAAGCACTAGTCCCGGTGTGATAACTCTGAGCCGGCCATGGGCCAAGAAGTCCAGCAAAAGAGGATGAGGCATTGCTTTGTGTAGGATGAGGAGCCCATGGAGTAGTAGGAAAGGGGGCAGGAGGTTGGGCCCAAGGCTGATTGGCCCAGTAAGGCCATGGAGAGGAAGGCCAAGGGAAAGAAGATGGGCCTGATGGATGAGAGCTGCTGATAGGCCGAGGACTATAAAATGAATTGGGCCTGCTATGGCGCTGCAGTGGCTGGCCAAAACCACTGTTGAAACCATGGTGGCTGCTACGGTTGTTCCGGCCACCACGTCGAGGCGACGGTGGCCACCACGGTGGTGGGGGGTACCACGGGACGTAAAATGGTCGGAATTGTCTTTAGGTGTAGCAAGAAGAGTCGAATCCGGAGCGGTTGAAAGGTGTTTATGGTTGGTACGCTCTTCCAATTCTAACATAGAGCGAAGAGTATCAAAAGAGGGAATTGGAGTCATGTGTTGAACCAAAGACCGAAAAGTTATATAATCCGAATTCAAAACATGAAGAACTTGAAGAGTCAAGCGATTATCGGAAAGAGAAGTACCAAGATTATTGAGAGAAGTAGCAATAGTTTCAAGTTCATTGCAATAGGCTTTAACATTGGGAAAATTCGAGAGAGAAATGTCATTAAATTGAGACTCAAAATGGAGAATCCGGGAGGTTTTATTATTTTGAAAATTGTTCTCAAGACGAGTCCAAGCATCAAAAGCACAATCATCAGGACGAACAATGGATTGGAGAAGGGATGGACTAATAGAACCATAAATCCATGTGCGAACGATGTCATCAAGCCGTTGCCATTCGGAATCTTTAGAAGCCGATGCTTTAGAGGAGTCATCAGGAAGAATGTGACCATCCACAAGATGAGCCCGACAATGAAGTTTGAATAAAGTGATCCAAGTATGAAAGTTGGTGCCTTCTTCATCAAGTTGGATTGGCACACTAGTTTTAATATTAGTAACCAAAGTTGCGGGATGAATTTTTGTGGGAGAAGCCATAGAAGGAACAAGAAAAGACAAGAGAAAGAGAAGAGAGAGTAGGATGCAAGAAACCTAGGCAAATAATACCATGAAAGAATAGATTGGTTTGAATGGTTGCCTTCTCATTAGATTGGAATGATATTATATACAAAGATACAATCTATAATTTAGGAAACTAAATATTTACACAATATTATACACAATCATATTGATTATACAAGATATTCTATCAATCAAAATATATTATTCTAACAGCTTTTTCATGAATGTTAGTGTATTCAAACATGTTTCTTTGTTCTTTGTCAAAAATAAATCATGCTATATTGTTACTACAAATGGATTCACATGTGCTCATATTTAGTAATCGACATGTACTTGCATTAAGCTTTTGTCTCTAGCATCATTCTTTAATCTGATCATGTCTCAAAATGCTTCTCAGGACCTTCAAAAAGGGCTTGATCTTGGTCTTGGTGCTACAAAGCTTCTTTGATTTGGAGCAGTATCCTCTCATATCTGAACTTACTCATCGGTTCACTATCACTACAGCAGCATCACAAGCAGAAGAAAGAGCAGCCAAGCCCTTAAGATCAGTTAAGCAAGTCTTGGTGCACGTGTGTAAATAGGATTCTTTTTAAAGTAATGCTGACATGTAATGTTTTGTTAGGTGTATATCAGTATAAAGAAGCCCTTTTTCTGTTTCCCCTATCTCCTATATATTCCTTTTGTATAGGCTTTCTTTTGCAATCAAGAGTATGCGATAAAATCATTTTCCTCTCTTTCTTTCTTGTGTGTTCTTTTTTTTTTTTGGTCTTCTTGTGCATTTCAATAGGCTTAATACATGAGTCTTTAATTGTTATTTGTTATTGATCTTACCTCTATACCACTGTATTTTTCTTAAAGTAACGAATTAGATTCAAGAAAATATTGATTGATAAACCATAAAAATTATTACACGATTTCTATAAAATTTGTAGCTTGCTTTCATTTCTGGTGGTGTAAAAAATCAGCATCTTTTTCTCTGAATACTTAAATCAGTTACAGTATCATGTAAACATGACTTGCGGAAATTGGATGAAGCAATCCAAGGAGAAAATTTATGCAGACTGGTGTGAAGTATGTAGGGAATTAACAGCAGATGTATACAAAGCATTAATTAGTGTTATCTCAATCAGGATGTACCATTTTCTTGATCATAGATTTATGCACTGGTGTGAAGTATGTAGGGAATTAGCATCAGATGTATACAAAGTTGAACACAGTTACTCCATGTTGCTGATTATTTATTTTCCGTCACACTAGGAGTTCAGGTTACTGGTGTGAGCTTTTTGTGTATCAGAAATTCAGTAGAGCTCCTGTGGATTCTGTAGATGCAGGAGAGATATGCGCTGATTGTGGTATTAGAGATATTCAGGTGAAATTTCTGTTTTTGTTCTAAAGTTCACTTTGATATGAGATTTCTATTATGTTTGAAGGAAGTTTCTCTAATTATTGAAGTTTAATGATATGCCACATATTTTAGCCATAGGAATGAATGAATATAGACTTAGATAAATTTTCTTGGGAAGCAAGATGCAAAATTAGGTTCAGCAGGTGAATGGATGGTCAGATAGGCTGCTTATGCGGAACCTTCAATTCTGGTTCGAAAAACTTTATGCTCAGATACTGAAGTACTTCATTTGCTGCTTATCACAATGTTAGCTGGTGCTGGAGCTTCCGAATTTCCCTACTGCTGAAACAGATGTTTGCACAAACACTTCTGAACTTAATGCCCCAACAAGATCAATACAAGACCATCAGGTTGAAGCCTGCTGACACAAGCAAATCTGTATCCTACAAGCACAGAAAGTCTGTTTGAGGTTGCTGTCATCACAGTTAGTGGTTTTTTAATTAACACTATATAGTATATACATTCATACACATTTGGTGGTTCAATGGCAAGGGAAGTATTAATATGCATGAAATTATAGATTCATGTTTTCATTAAAGCAATTTTTTTAACAATGGTTTTGCTTTATATGTTACTGCATACACAAGATTACATTGAAAAGGTTAGTAGCATACCTTAGTTTCAGTTTACTAAGACCCTGCTACACCTCATGCTGCGAGCCCAATCCACACGACTTGCAACTTTACAACCTTCCATATGTATCTAGAAAAATTTGTATCAAATAATAATGAGAAAAAGATGCATGGAATACAACCATAAGAATACATGAAAAATCTCAAGAATAAGCAAATCAGGCAGTCTTCGAAGATAAAATTCAGATCTGCGATTACGATTGCTGGTGGTAACATCTCAGCACACGAGGATTAGTAGGTACATATATCTGAAATTACTATCCAAAACAGAAGTATTCACAATAATTATGATAAAAGTTGAAAACCAATCATAATTAAATATATGACTTTAATGCAACAATTGAATGGAAAATCAAAATCTTCATACAAAATCTACAAGATTATGACTTTAATGCAACAATTGAATGGAAAATGCAAAGTAACATTGGTAAATGAGCATAAGCCTCACCATCCTAGAAAATACAACACATAATGGAAAACGCTGCTCCATGTAATTGTTTCCGTTGCTGCAGTTGCTGCAGCAGTGGAATCAACAGTAGCAACAACTGCTCCTGCTTCCGGATTAGAAGAAAGAGGTGGAATTGGCAAAATGACTGGTATGTTTGACAGATGTCTGCAGCGTGTTCTTGCTCCTTTTTCTGTAAATTCCTTTTTTCGTGTCAGCGTATTTAATCTCTGCAATTTTAGATGCGTCTATAAAGTGCTTGGAGCTATATTGACTGGTGTTATTATTGCTAGATGCTACTGTATGGTTTTTGCCTCTCGATTTTAGTTACTTGTCAAGATGTAGGACTGAGTGATACATTAATAACGGTGAAAGCTTAGCAGTGAGTTAACTTGATCAATTCTGGAATGTGAATGTTGAATGATAGGTAAACATGAATTGCAAAATTGATGAACTTTTCACTGATAGTTAGACTGCAATGAAGTTGTTGGATGTATATTTTCTTGAGTTTGGAAGGTGTACAAAGTGGGGTTTGTCTTATTATGTGTATTACTAGCTCATTCATCAGCTTTTGAGTTCCATTCCTTTTGTGAAGTTCTTGTATGAGTATGAACAAGGAATGCTGAGAAAATAGAAGGTTTTTAAATGCTTGAGTCATGGGTTTCCCATGTACAACATAATTTGTGGATAATCTAGATGAAAATGGAGTGTGTTTGGTGAGTAGCCCCAATTAAAAGGATGGGATACAATCATCACTCTTGTCCATGAATTCGAAATGGGGAACTGTCGAAGAGTCTTGTCATTTGTTTCATGAAGTTGGATATAAGGATGTTATGTGTTGGACGTCAATCATTGCAGCTTATGTGAGGGTGGGGTGTGTAACTGAATGTTTAGGCTTCTTTTGGCAAATGCAATGTACTGGAATAAATCCGGATGAAATTGTTATTAGCTGTGTGCTTTCATCCTTCAGTGATTCAAATTGGTTCCGTGAAGGAAAGGCATTTCATGGATTGTTGATGAGAAGAAATTATGTACTGAGTCAAGTTGTCCATAGGGCATTAATTTCAATGTACTGTAAATATGGAATATTATCCACTGCAGAACAGATCTTTGATATACTGCAGGATAGGAATTCAGAAACTTGGAACTTCATGGTATTTGAATATGGGAAAGAAGGACTTTAGAAAAAGTGTGATAACTTTCACCCTCATGAGCATCATCATGGACAAATAGATGAGAGACAAGGGAAAAGAAAGAAACTGAGAAATTGTTATTCCAATCAAAAGAATTGTTACTTACAAGAGGTAGGCATTAGCTATATATATAGCAACCAAAAAAGGAAAGAACTAGAGTTAGTTACTGATATAACTAACATTCTGTTACACTAGAGTTTAGTTACTGATATAACTAACATTCTGTTACACCAAATACAATTAACAATCTATATAAAGCCCACGTGACTAAGCTAAAACAAACATCCTAATCATTAATTAGAAGAAGTGAAGCTATGTGCTGAAGGACTTCATCTGAAGAGGATTGCTTGCTTCCTTGATGCTAAGACAGGAACCTGATGTTGTGCTTCTGTTGTGCTGCTTCCTCTTGATGTCAGTAGTCTTATATTTAACATCCTCCCTCAAACTAGGATGGGGGTAGACCATTCCTAGTTTGCTAAGAAGAGTCTTGAATTGTGTAGAAGGTAGAATCTTTGTGAGTACATCAGCTAATTGATGTTTAGTTGGAAGGTAGGAAAGTTGAATTAGTCCTTCTAAGACTTTGTCTCTAGTGAAATGACAGTCCACCTCTATGTGTTTGGTTCTATCATGGAAGACAGGATTCTTTGCTATGTGTATTGCAGACTGGTTATCACAGTGAAGGATGATAGACTTAACTTTTTCTAGACTTAATTCTTCTAGTATCTTACAATCCATGTTATTTTAGCAGCTGTGGATGTCATTGCTCTATATTCAGCCTCTGAGCTGGACCTAGAGACGGTTCCCTGCTTCTTTGACTTCCATGAAATAGGTGATAGGCCAAGCATTACAAGATAACCTGTTACCGACCTTCTAGAGTCAACACAAAACCCCCAGTCACTGTCTGAGAAGGCTTGCACAGTGATCTTGTTGGATGCTTTAAGATAGATACCTTGTCCACAAGTGTTATCAACATAGGACAGAGTGTGTTGTAATGCTTTCCAATGAGGCTCTCTAGGTTTTTGCATGTATTGACTCAGAGTTTGGACAACATATGTCAAATCTGGTCTGGTATTAGTCAAAAAATTTAGCTTCCCAACTATACTCTTGTATGGTGTTGGATCATCCAAGAGTTTTCCTTCAAAGGCTGAGAGTTTCAAATGTATAGGTAATGGTGTTAAGGACTGCCTTGTGGTTTTGTCTATATAATGTTCATTTATCAAATCTTTGGTGAACTTATTTTGGGATAAGACTATCCCATCATTAAGGTAGTTAAAGTGCCTACTTACAACCTTTAAAGTTGCAACTCACAAGATATAAATTGGTCACATACATGCATAAAATGGGCACTTACCATGTTAAAATGGCTACTTACATCCGTAAAATGGCCATTAACAATAGTAATGTGTCTACTTGCAGCCTTTAAAGTTGCAACTCACAATATGTAAAATTGGCCACATACAGACTTTAAATGTCCACTTACAATGTTAAAATGGCCACTTACATCCTTATAATGGCCACTAACTATAGTTAATGTGCCTACTTACACGCTTTAAAGTTGCAACTCACAATATATAAATTTGGCCACATGTATGCTTAAAATGGCCACTTACAACGTTAAAAATGACCACTCACATCCTTAAAATTGCCACTAACAATAGTTAAAGTGCCTACTTACAGCCTCTAAAGTTGCAACTCACAATATATAAAATGGCCACTAACAGCCTTAAAATGGCAAGTAACAATAGTTAAAGTGCCTACTTACAGCCTCTAAAGTTGCAATTCACAATATATAAAATGACCACTAACATCCTTAAAAGGACAACATACAACGTTAAAATGACCACGCACATCCTTAAAATGGCTACTAACAATAGTTAAAGTGCCTACTTACAGCCTCTAAAGTTGCAATTTACAATCTATAAAATGACCATTATCAGCCTTAAAATCACAAGTTGATTATAATACGAATTTTATAGGCAAATTCTATGAAAATTTCTGGGATAATAGATAGCTATGTTCTATTGAAGTTGTATGTGTGGAATTAGGTGATATAGAAATTATTCTATGTTGAGAAGAAAAACATATCATCAGTTTATATTGAATTTAATTAAAATTATCCCATCTACTTTTTGTATTTGCAGAAAGTAATAAATTAATATTGAGACTTGTTATAGGAGAGAAGATATGAGAAAACCATTTCCATTCCTTGGATGGGATGGGAATGGATAAATTAACAAGCCTGAGGAAGATATACGCAGAGGCAACCCTTAGTTCCTACAGCCTGTTTTGTTAGTTTATTTTAGTGAAATTCCCTATCAAGTGCAGTAAAAGGATTGTTAATCAGTGTCTGAGAATAGTTAACTTGTTAATAAATTGCAGTAGCGAAGCGCTTTGGGGAAGTTTCAAGCAGAAATTAGTTTGCAGGTTTTGGAATCCTGAAAACTAAGAGAAATTGGCCGCTGGTAGTAAGGGAAGATGTACAAGCAAAAATAAGTTTACCCTTAATTTTTTGGGTTGACATGGGACGCTCTTGAAAGGAAAAGGGAATTTCATTCTTTGGGATACTCTTAATCTTATTTTGTTGGATTTGCAGAAAATATCAGATATGTAGAAGGCCAAATATTTTTCTAACTATAAACCAATCTACAAATTAGCTAAAGTTCTTTGAAATTTCATATTTGTGTAGCTATTGAAACACTCAACTGCCTTTTTATACCAACACTTGGAAGATGTTCTTATTTAGTTGGCAAGACGCTCAAAAAGATGTTCTAACTTCAACATGCTATAATTTTTCAAACATTTTTAAGTTTGCGAAGCTCTTTTGACCTGTATGTGTTAACATTCATTTTTTCCTCATTTGTTGATCAGAGTTGAGACGTCTTAAACTATCAGATCTGGTTAGAAGTTTTTTTCCTCAATTTGGTAAAAACTCGAGATTCCATATTTTTGTAGAGGCTAATTGGCTAAAAGCACAAGTGCTGATTTTACATATAAGTTGGCGATAATTAATGATTGAAACCTTTCTTATATCACAAGTTCACAACTATATCTTGAAATGATGTATTTCTGGAACATAGGCATCATATTAAGTAAATGAATGAAGCATACAATAATATCCTGCAATCACTAAGCTGACTAGCCTTGCATAAGTTGACTAGATCTATCTTCCAGGAAGGGATGACGAGCTGATTGATCCTGTAAGAGTTTTACTTGTAATAAGGTTAATTTTTGTATGGCTTACAAGTTATGTTTGGGTTTGGTCACGTCGATTGACTAAATTTATTTTCCAGGAAGAGATGACGAGGCAATTATTACATACGTCTGACCTCACCTTATGCCGCCTAGACACAATGGCATTTTATAGTTGGGCTGGAGGGGGCGTCGCCCTGACCTTTTTCTCTTTATATAAGATATTTTTATTACTGGTATTGTGACTTTAATATCATATATTTAATTTGACGATTGGTATTTAATTTATCATTGACAATTTTACATCGAAATATAGTTTCATAGCAGTAGTCTTATAAATGCACACTTCCTTTGTCCTTTAACATAAGCAGCATTGGACAGTTGTTATTTTATTGATAATAATGTTTTTTTTTGTTGTATTATAGTCTTAAATGAATTGTTAAGATTTAGACAGAGAAAGAATAAGATGAAATAAATGGCTGAGAATGTGTGTTAATAGGTAAGTGAAGGTGGATCCCAACTCTAAAAGGGGAAATGTAGCTTATATTTGGGGACAACCCAAAAGAAAAGTGTAGCTTTTATTAAGGCACGAAAGTGTTTTCATATACTTAGAGTTAACATTGGTTAAATTTAAAGAAGTGTGTGATTCCGTATCAACAATAAAAAGGATTTAAGGGAACTGATAATTGGTTTGGTGGTATATTTAAAAAGGTTGAGGGTTTACCTAATTTAAACTCGAGGGTTAGAAGATCAGTGTTCGCCCCCTCAAATTTTCATCGAACATTGGCTAGTGCCTAGGTGGGAGTTACTTTAGCAGCTTTAGGGAAATATAATGTTGTACTGTAAGGAATATACTAAAAAGGTTTTAACTATGTTGTTCTCATTGCAGGTCTCTAGGTTCTTAGATTTCAACTCTAGCTATTAGGATGAGCAGTTTATTAGACCAGCACCAGTTCACTTGTGTGCATAACTGCGTCTTGAAAGAGGCTGCAGGTGCTTTTCAGCTTTTTGTTATCAATCTTTTAAACACAGGATCATATATATTTCATATCATATGCTGGTAATAATTGGAGAAACTGTTCTCTTTACTGTATGTAGTTGGAGATTGTTAGTAAATCAGATAATTGCAGGAGTTGGTTTTTCATTGATGCCTAGATTTTGTACTTGAATGATTTAAGGAGTTGGTTACCCTTTTCTTACTGTAATGAATCCTTAAATGCATAGTTTTAATGGACCCTTATTTGTTGTAGTAGAGCAAAATGGAAAACTAGTGTTTGCTACTTTGATGTATTGAGGAATGATGGAAATTTAGCACCTTTTTAAATTTTTTTGGGGGTTTCTTGGATTTCTCTTGTTAACAAGCGGGGGATTTTCTCATTTTTGGGGACTGAGCCGACAGACAACTTTGCAGATTATCTTAACGCACGTTCGGTATAACTGCGATTTTCTGTTTTTTGGTTTTTTATTTTCAAAGTCATACAAAATATATATATATATATATATATATATATATATATATATATATATATATATGTATATATACATACATACATACATACATATATATATATATATATATATATATATATATATATATATATATATACATACATATATATATATATACACATATATATATATATATATATATATATATATATATATATATACATATATATATATATATATATATATATATATATATATATATATATATATATATATATATACATATATATATATATATATATATATATATATATATATGTATATATATATATATATGTATATATATATATATATATATATATATATATATATATATATATATATATATATATATATATATATATATATATATTCTATATTGAATAAAAAAAATTAGTCAAATTTATTAGAAACTTGATGATTTTGAAAACTGACAACTAAAAAGTGAAACCTATTTTTTTTTCTAGTTCATTGTTTTTAGTTTTTAGTTTTCAGAAAAAAAAAAAAAAAAAAACCGAAACAAAAAATGACAACGGGCCCTTAGTATTTTGATTCTTCATTGTACAGAATCATGAAAAGGCCATCCTCATGCTGGTACTCGTAATAATTTGATCTATTTGTCACGTGTCAAAGAAAAACGCAAGAATTTGGAGTAAATTTTCTTCCTTGATACTGGAAAGACCTAGCTAGTTGGTAAAAATCATACCCTGCCTGTAAATGAGAACTAACTTTAGTATGCTTGTAGCTTCCTTGTGGTTCATTTTTATACTTCCCCCATTTTGTTTTAGTTGCAACTGATGTCACTATTAGTTTTAAGTAATATGAAACATAGGAAGTATTAATTAAACTCAAGAATTTATATAGTCCTTAGGTCGTCTACCCTGGAGAATATGCTCTAGATTTGACTTATATAGTGAGATTGTGGTGACGAGCTGACGATCACTTGTGTTAAATGATCATCCTAATAAAAAAACCTAAGCTGATGACTGTGGCGTATATTATATTTCGCCTTCTTATATGAGAGATTTATGGGTCTGAAGTTTTGATGCAACTCATAATTCCTTTTACCTTGGCTTAATACTCTAACATTGAAAAGAAAGATAATTGAGATTGAAATTTGTTTTCTTTGTGTTACTCTGATTTTGAGAAAAACTCCTACCTAGCGTTCTCTTGACATATATTTGTACATTTCGTTGACATTATATATTGTTGTGTTATGTTGAAATCCATGTATATTGTTATCTAAGTTCGGTGTCGTCTACATGAATCAATATTTAAGATCTAATGATGATCCATATATATATTTAAAGCAAGAGGTAGTTTGTTACTTAATAATTTTGTAGTTGTAATCCACACATATTGTATTAGATAAAAAAAAAAGGAGTAATTAAGATTAGTGTTCAAATAAAAGGTGAGTAATTAAAATATGTGATTCAAAATATGCATAAAAATTTGATTCGTTTCTATTAATATAGAGTGAGGAACTTAACACCATTATAAAGTTATCTAGAAGATTAATTACTCTAAGCCTAAGACTTGAGAAAGGTGTTTAACGCGATAGTTTGAAAAGTCACATCACTTTTAGTTGGGACATTAGCAGGTCGAGTCGGTCAATATTAACTTGTATTGTAAAGGGTCGAAATAAGTTAGGTCTATTAGGCTTCATTCTCATCTATTTTTCCCACTTTTTTATATGTTTTCATGACATTATTTCTATATGTAAGCGAATTGACTCAATGGGCCACAAAGACGGACTACAAAGACCATCAAGTAAACTTTTTAAAAACGAATTGGGGTGAGTATGAAGGTTCTTTAACCCCACCCATACCCATCAAAGCTAGTTATCGGTCCGGACCAATTTAGCCCATTAAAAATTTGTCCCTCCCCAGCTTGACTTAGCCCATTAAACCACTAAAGACATGAAAGAATATGTTATAGAAGTAAGAGCAAGTTATTTGATAGGATACCTTTGGGGAGAAAAAGGTGGGTTCCACCACCTATACATTATTTTTTCACCTCATTTTCTGCTCTTTTCTGTAATGAATCATTTATACCATTCTATGTAATACTCTTATACCATTTTATTAAATGAGGGGGTTTGATAAACGACTGATAGATGATAGCTAATTGAATGACTGATTTGACTAACTGATTTGATCAACTAGTTGGACCAGCTGATTTTAAACATATTGTTAGGACCAACTTGTTCTAAATTAGCTTATTCATAACAATGTTGTTTCAACAAGCTAATTTATCAAACATCAGAAATAGATGGATTGACCACCTAACCCTCTGTTTGTATCAAAATAAGTTAAACTATTTTACCAAAATAACATAATGTCTAATAATTTCTACTCCCTTCGTTTCAGTGAATTTGTTCCATCTGATTTTTTGACACTATTCACATTTCACTCTTAATTTGTATTTTATTCTTAATCTATAAATTAAAATATAGTTAAGTGGGATCTTGTTTGATTTGTATTAATGCAAGGATTATTAATATCAACTTTTATAATTTTTAATTGTGCACAGTTAGAGATATTAAGGTTGAAATGATTGTTTTGGAAAACGTGCACTAATCAAATGGGACAAAGTCAATGGGAGTAGTAAATTAGGCATGATTTATCCTTCAAACATGAATCGCATGATCGACCATAAACAAAGAGGATTTAATGATATACAGAGAGGTTTCTATCAATAATTTGACTTAAAAAAATGCAGGACAACTTTTTTTCTTAAAATTAAA
The DNA here is from genome assembly GCF_026212465.1 of Amaranthus tricolor. Lineage (NCBI taxonomy): Eukaryota > Viridiplantae > Streptophyta > Magnoliopsida > Caryophyllales > Amaranthaceae > Amaranthus > Amaranthus tricolor. The sequence goes on from NC_080048.1 coordinate 14,096,105, forward strand.
GAAGCACAATCAAAAGTGAGAAAAAAAAACATCACCAAAATATACCATTAGAATTGTCTTGCCTGTTTATCTATTTATTTTTTTTAGTTATTGATTTTTTTAGGAAAAATTACCTAGAATAATTCAACATTTTTACGATTTTTCTATAATAAGCTCACATATTAATTAACCATGAATAATTCCAACTTTAGCGACGTTTGCCTAGAGTAAACACGTTAATCGGAAGTATAGCAAGTTTTTTTTTAAAAAAAGATAAATTAAATTAAACTGTCGCTAAAAATGTAAAAAAAATGTTAAATTTTTTTTTATCATTCGGAATTTTTCATTTAAATTTTAAAATTTTTCTTTAATTTTACATTAATATTCAGTTTATTATAGAAAAATCACGAAAATATTGGATTTTTTTGGGTAATTTTTCTTGTTTTTTTTATTTACCAAGTTATTTTGCTTCTTGATTTATTACTCATGTTTATATTTATTTATGTATTTATTTACCTGTCTTTACTTAAAATATTGATAGTGTCTTTCACTCAGCTTTTCCTGTGTTAGATATATATTATGTTTATTTACACATGTAATATTCAATTTTATTCTATATACTCTAATATCTCAACACTAATTTAGCTTGTTTATTTTTTTGCAGATAATATAACTTGCCTATTGTAGGCTCGACACCACTCGTGTCTATCTCTTTGCAGGGTCCTTCAATTTGGGGTATAATTGAACGCAATCCACTTTACCCTCTCCTTTGAGAAGGTACGAGTATGAATTGTTCATTACATTTTTTCATCTGGACCCTACTCTCGAATAGGATTACTGGGTTGATGATGATGATCTTGAGAATTTGTTAAAAATAAATAAATAAATAGGCATAAAATTGACACAATTTAAGATAATTTATGAACTGGGTCAACCCTCTTTACTGTTAAAAAAAATACACTAAAGAGTCCTTCTTGATGAACTTGTATGAAGTTGAGCATAAGTAAAGTTAGAGACGCAGGTCATGAATAGAGATGTTAATCTGGCCAGGTTTTGTCAAATTTTAAATGGACCGAGTCGGGGCATGTCACATTTTAAACAAATGTGGCGAGTAAAGCCTTAGACTCGACTCGCCCGGACCTATTTAAGAAAATTTCATCCAATGATCTTGTAGTCCTACGTTGTGGCCCGTTAGGACAACCCGCATGTACATATAATAATATATTTTAAATAGTGAGAATTTTTTTATGGAACCAAGCCCAATAATGACCCGACCCAACCCAACTTGACCCTTTACATAAAGGCGCAATAAATGACCCGACCTGTTCATGACCTATCAAAGAGAGACCAGACCCAACAGTTGACCCGTCCCATTAAACTCCTTTTGTCACGAGGAACCACTCTTTATCATCATCGAGATACTTTATTTTAAATTTGTTTAACTCAAGCCCAAACTTCTTGCAAACAAGCTCATTCCATCGGTCAAAACTAGAAGTCAAAGAAAAATCAATCCATACGGGATCTCCCTCGTAACAAGCCTTCACAAAATCAAAGGACCTTGCACTCCCATTTAGTAGTGGAACATTTGATTGGTTTGCACCATCCAAATGCAACTTTGCATCTTGAGGAACCTCCATACAACTCGCTTTGACTTTGAGGTATGGGTTTGTCATTTCGCTCAAATTGCCTGATTTGAGATATGAGGTCACCTAATTCAAGATCATCATTGGGTTGCTTGTCGGGATACAATCGTGTAATTCAAGATAATCATCGAGTTGCTTTTTGAAGATACTTGTACTCCAGTGCTTCACAGTATCTTGGCAGTGACTATTCCAAAGTGGATGAAGCAGGGGGTAAAGGGAATTTCTTCGTCGACACCATTTGCAATGCTATGAATTGATTCCCATTTATGCGAGCCATATTGATGTACTCGGTTGGATGTTTATGATTAGCCGACCAGCTTACCAAGGGTAAATATGTACAACATTCATTAGACCAACAAGTGAATACTTTCTGATATCTTGTGGGTACGACCAATCCTAAACATGTTGCCTCAAACCAATGCTTCTTTTCAGCGGGGGATATAAGGCAATTCACTATATTATATTATTAGCCTTCTCAAATTCTTTATCCCCTCCAAGTGCTTTTTTGTAGGTGTTCAATTCTTTTGAAAGGTCAACCCTTACTTTCAACCATTTTTCGTGATCACCATACTGAATTGTTGCAATCACCCTGAAACCACAGTTTCCGTCGGGGTCCATGTCTGTATGACCTTCAATCAATGACTTGATATGTGGCACCCAAGACTCTTGAAATGGAACGGAATATTCATTTGAAGGCTGTTTAGACTTTTCCCCTACACATTGAATATACTATACTTCAATTTCTCGTTTTCTAAGTAGATAGACAAACTAGGTGTCCTACCTTCTGATTTTGTGAGGATAAGTTGCTCCAAATTTTCCTCTGAATGTTGTGCTACAAATATCAACTTAACTTAAAAGTTGTATAGCATATACACACAAGAAATATGATATAGTAGTACTTATAACTTTTTATGCAATAAAAGACTAGCTTATTAGAAACACCCATAGATGTGGATAAAAGGAGACAACTGATATTCCAAAACAAAGGAAAACTAAAGCCATATGCAAGAAACTGAGTTAAACACACAATAGAACCTGTTGGGGTAAGAGCGCTAGCGGAAATGTAATTTAATTGAGAAATAATCAAAGTTTAAAGGGCAAGAAGAGCTATTAAGAAAATGACACAAACCGAGCACTTGAAAAATAATTCCACTATATTAAAATCAAAGAGATTGATACAAAGATATAAGATAATAGCTTGTGAAGTGGAATAATAATACACGAAGGATATTTTTTGTGTGGATGGATGGATGAAATAAGATGTCAACACCCCTATTTATACTTGAGGTTAGTAGGTGGCATGAATCTAGTAACTTCCACACAACTCTTTTTTTAGTATAATCTTTCTAATGTTCTAGTATTTTTTATGCAAATATCTATTACTAGAATAATCTAGCTACTAATTTTATGAGCTAAACAAATCATTCTAGAATGTTCTTAAAGTGAAGATTTTGTAGGCTATGGATTTGGGCCATACCCAACAATCTCCACCTTGGACTAAATTACATAGGTCACTTATGGTTAGAGCCTTTTTAAAAAAAACCTTTTAGTAGGAACAAACTCCTACTAAGTCCAAACAGTGATCGAACTTGATTCTAGGAAGCGGCTTTGTGAGCATATCAGCAGGATTTTCCGAAGTATGAACCTTCTTAACTACAATTTCACCTTCAGCAATAATATCTCTGACGTAGTGATATTTAACTAAGACATGCTTGGTCTTGGAATGGTAGGCATCATTCTTGGTGAGAAAGATAGCACTTTGACTATCAGAGAATACCACAGTGACACCTTGTGGTATACCAAGATCCATAACAAGACCTCGCAACCATGTAGCCTCCTTTATACCTTCAGTTGCTGCAACATACTCTGCTTCAGTAGTGGAAAGAGCAGCTATCGGTTGCAATTGAGCCTTCCAGCTAATTCCACCTAAACAAAGAGTGAAGATATAACTAGAGAGAGACCTTCGATGATCAAGATGGCCTCCATAGTCAGAGTCAACGAACCCAACAACATTAGTAGAAGCTGTCAAGTTCTTATCAAATACTAAACCCATATCTATAGTACCTTTTAGGTACCGAAAAACCCATTTAACAGCATGCCAATGCTCTTTACCAGGGTTGTGCATATACCTACTTACCATGCTCACTGCATATGCTAAGTCAGGTCTAGTACAGACCATAGCATACATGAGACTACCAACTGCATTAGCATAAGGAATGCTAGCCATTTTCTCCTTTTCTTCTTCCGTTTGTGGACAAGATTCAGATGACAACTTAAAATGTGCAGCGAGTGGGGTAGAGACAGACTTACAATTACTCATATTAAACCTATCCAGAATTTTTTTGATATAATTTTTCTGAGATAGGAATAACTTACCGGCTTGTCGATCTCGATGTATCTCCATGCCAAGAATTTTCTTTGCTGCACTAAGATCTTTCATCTCAAACTCCTTGCTAAGTTGAGATTTTAAGTTCTTGATCAGAGACTTGTCACAAGATGCAATGAGCATATCGTCCACGTACAGCAACAGATAAATATAAGTGCCACCATATTGCCGAAAATAGACACAATGATCATACTGGCTGTGTGTATAGCCTTGTTTGATCATAAATTAATCAAAGCGCTTGTACCACTGTCTGGGAGCTTGCTTAAGACCATATAATGATTTCTTCAAGGGACAAACAAGATTTTCCTTTCGAGGAACAATAAATCCTTCGGGTTGCTTCATATAAATCTCTTCTTCAAGATCACCATGAAGAAAAGCAGTTTTGACATCGAGTTGCTCTAACTCCATGTCCAACATAGCAATCATTGCAAGAACAACTCGAATAGAAGTATGATGAACAACAGGAGAAAAAATTTCATTAAAGTCAATACCTTCTTTTTGATGGCATCCTTTGACAACGAGGCGTGCCTTCCATCGTGCGGGTTCAACTCCTGGAATGCCTTCCTTTTGCTTGTAGACCCATTTGCAAGTAATTGCTTTTCGACCTTTAGGTAGCTCCACCAGGTCCCATGTGCCATTCTTGTGAAGACTATTGATCTCCTCATTCATTGCTACTAGCCATTTAGAGGAATCAGGACCAGAGATGGCTTCTGAATAAGAGGATAGATCAGCTCCAACAGCAGTTTCTTCTCCAACTAAGAGTGCATAAGCAAGCACATATTTATCTGCAGAATATTGTGATGATCTTATGATAGGCCTTTTTGAACGATCCTTGCCCAGATTGTAATCTGTTAGTTGATGAAAGATTTGTGGCTGGCTTGATCCATTGGTAATTGGAGAATCATTATCGTGATCTTGATCATCATGGCTGGAACAAGGGCTTGATGAAGCATCATCTTCCACCGTGCGAGACTGACTACTTGTCTCTAACTCCACCTTCTCACTAACACTATCTTGATTATATGTGTTAGGAGATGAAATAGAAGACTCCAGAACAGAGGATTTGATAGTAGCATTTTCATTAAAAGTAACATCTCGAGTAAGAATTACTTTCTTAGACTCGAGACACCATAATTTATATCCTTTAGATTCAGAGGAGTAACCAATAAAAATGCATTTAACAGCTCTAGGAGCTAATTTTCCATCATTAATGTGAGCATCGGCAATACAAACATATACTTTAAGGAAGGAGTAGTCAACGGTTGTACCTGACCAGACTTCCTCTAGGATTTTGAAGTCAATAGAAGAGTGTGGAGATCGGTTGACGATATATGCGGCTGTAGATACGGCTTCTGTCCATAGATATCGACAACTCCATAGTCCAGCATTAGAGATCATACAACGAGCTCTTTCAAGAAGAGTTTGGTTCATACGTTCTGCTACACCATTTTGTTGAGGCTTGTGAGGTAATGTCTTGTGTCTTGCAATGCCAGCTTTTGCACAGAATTCTTCAAATTCTCCATCACAAAATTCTATGCCACGATCAGTCCTTAGCTTCTTGATTTTTCTCCCAGTCTGGTTCTCCACGAGAGCTTTCCACTTCTTAAAAGTGGGAAAAGCCTCATTTTTACGCCTTAAGAAATAAATCCAGACTTTACGAGAGAAATCATCAATAATCGATATAAAGTAGCATTTTCTAGAATAAGAGGCGACCCTAGAAGGTCCCCATAAATCAGAGTGGACATAATCAAGAATACCCTTTTTTCTGTGAGTAGCAGTAGAGAACCTTACTTTCTTTTGCTCCCTATAGACACAATGCTCACAGAATTCTAGCTTACCCGTACCAGGTGAGCCGAGAAGTCCACGTTTGCTCAGGATGTCCATTCCTTTTTCGCTCATATGACCGAGGCGTTTATGCCATAAATGAGTATGACCAAAATCAATAAATGAGGATGAGATGGCTGTTGAACTTGTCACTGTATCTCCCTGCAAGACATATAAACTACCACTTCTTGTGGCCTTCATGACAACTAGGGCACCTTTGGTGACCTTCAAAACTCCACCTTGAGCTGAAAATCTATATCCAAGAGACTCAAGAGTCCCCAGTGAAATCAGATTGCGTTTTAAGTCAGGAATATGACGAACCTTAGTCAAAGTCCTGACAACACCATCATAAGTCTTGATTTTGATTGAACCTATGCCAATAGCCTTACAGGAAACATCGTTTCCCATTAAGACAGTACCACAATCAACAAATTCATATGTGGTAAACCAGTCCCTATGAGAACACATATGATAGGTGCAACCAGAATCAAGAATCCATTCATTAAGATCCTTCTTTTCAGAAGTTACAAGTAACACTGAGTCACCTTCTGAGTCAGTTTCAATGAAACTAGCTTCAGCAAGTTTATGAGGTTGTTTAGACTTATCCTCTTTTTCCTTCTTATTTTTTAATTTAAAGCATTCAGAAATATCGTGCCCTGACTTTTTACAATAGTGATAGGTAACATTAGGTTTACGTCCCCTAGATTTAGATCGAAATTTCTTTTTATGTGTATTTCCTCTTTTAGCAGATCTCCCTCTTATATTTAGTCCTTTAGCTTTATCATCATTATTCACTTCAAGATCAAATTTTTCTTTTGAGAGTAAATGTGATTTTACATCTTCAAAAGAAATAGAATCACTAGAGCCATATAACACAATTTCCTTGAAGTGTTTGTAAGAGGGAGGTAGGGAGACGATTAATAATACAGCCTTATCCTCATCTTCAATTTTAACATCCAAATTCTCAAGATCAATGATGATAGAATTGAATTCATTTAGATGAGATTGGATGGACGTACCTTCGGCCATACAAATAGTATAGAGCCTCTCTTTGAGACGAAGTTTATTGGCTAGACTTTTAGTCATATAAAGAGACTCGAGCTTTGTCCATAAAGTAGCCGTAGTCGTCTCGTGTACCACCTCGCGTAACACCTCCTTAGTTAAGCATAGTTGGATAGCCGACAGGGCTTTTTCATCCAACTCTTGCCACTGCTCGTCGGTCATCGTTGACGTATGAAGAGCCTTTTTAAATCCGTTTTGAACAAGAACGGCTTGCATCTGGATTTTCCAGATACTAAAGCTTATCTTGCCATCAAATTTCTCGATATTGAACTTTGTAACACTCGACATTATAAACCTTTAGCTCTGATACCACTTGTTGGGGTAAGAGCGCTAGCGGAAATGTAATTTAATCGAGAAATAATCAAAGTGTAAAGGGCAAGAAGAGCTATTAAGAAAATGACACAAACCGAGCACTTGAAAAATAATTCCACTATACTAAAATCAAATAGATTGATACAAAGATATAAGATAATAGCTTGTGAAGTGGAATAATAATACACGAAGGATATTTTTTGTGTTGATGGATGGATGAAATAAGATGTCAACACCCCTATTTATACTTGAGGTTAGTAGGTGGTATGAATCTAGTAACTTCCACACAACTCTTTTTCTAGTATAATCTTTCTAATGTTCTAGTATTTTCTATGCAAATATCTATTACTAGAATAATCTAGCTACTAATTTTATGAGCTAAACAAATCATTCTAGAATGTTCTTAAAGTGAAGGTTTTGTGGGCTATGGATTTGGGCCATACCCAATAGATCCAACTTGAAACATTTTAAGGCTTAAAAGGTTTTCGCTTTTCCCGCACCAAAAAGCATTATGAATGGCAATAACACCGAGTTTAAGATATCAGACTGCAATATTAAACTCGTTAAGAAGCATGACCAAACTCTTAACCAATAGAATGGTACTGGTATTCTAGCCAATTTCTATCCAAAAAATAATCAACTATCAGATAATTAATTTTGCAAATGCTTTGATAGCTTCCATTCTCTAAAACTCCTCACAACCAATAAAAGATAATTACTGCAATAAAGCATTCAAGAGCAACCAAAGAGTATTGTAGTACAACATTCATAATTGGAACACCCAATAAATACGTTCAACCAAAGAAGAGACAAATCATAGCATCATTTAACAAATACTCCTTTAGTTCTATTTTTTTTTTGTTGATAATACTCACTTTTAAGTCAAACGTTACGCAAACAAGAATGGAGAGGGTAACACCCTTCATATGGAGTGAGGATGGAGCATCAATCACATTCTCTAGCAATATCACTTTGGACCACAAACTGGCATTTAAATGATATTACGGGTTCTTTATTAATCAATATACTTGAAGAAATTTTTAGGGATAACGAAAATAAAGGATCATTGAGAAAAATCCTCAAAAATGTAAAACAGTGAAAGTATACATCACCAAAGCTCAACTCCTCGATGGCTCTACAAATAAAATTGTTGAGAATACATTTATATATGATACGGAAAGTTAAAGACAAGGTCAAAAAGGGAACATCTTTTCATAATGCGTTAAATAAGGAAACCTTTTCTTGTATGTACCATCCTCTTATCAGTAATAGACAAACTAATAAATTTCTTTCCAGATGTAGTTGTATTAAGAAATGCATCTTTAAAGTCCGAAATGTCATACACAAAAAACCACTCTTTCTCCTCATCTTGATACTCTATGTTATATTAGTTCACCTTCGACACGAACTTCTTTCTTATAGACTCATTTAGTTGCTCAAAACTAGAAGTCAAAGAGAGATCAATCTTCACTTAAAGATCCATAGTAGTATAGCGAGCCTTTATAAAATCGAAAGTCCTTGAATTTCCATTTCTTTGTGCTATATCTGAGTAGTTCGCAACATCCAAATGCACCTCGGTATGTTGATGAACCTTCATAGGACTTTCTTTGGCAGCTTCCATTAGGGGCTTATCAACAATTACCTTTGTTGCAGCCGCACCCTTTGAAACCTTTTGTTCATGTCCATCGTCAGCTGGTTTACAAGGTTTCTCCAAAGACGATGAATCAGTATTGGTTTCCACCTCCTTTGCATTATGGCGTTGTTTCCTTTTTTGGCTTGATGGCAAGTTGTTTTATACTCCTTCGATTTGCGCTTCAATGTAGACCCGGAGACTACAACAGATGTCAAGTAAATTGTTGACTTTAATGAAGAACGTCTATGAAGTATGTTGTGCGACAGCGGAAGCAAGGTCGATGAACAATAATGAAACAATAAGAAATTCAATGCAAACAATAAGAAAATGACACAAGAGATTTAACGTGGTTCACTATTAATGTGATAGCTACGTCCACCGTCACCGAGATCAAATAATTTCATTATGATCGCAAAGAATTTACAAGATGAATTACAATCACACTCACAAATTATAATGGCTCTCTTGTGATCTCTCTCAATTTGTGAATCATCATGTATTAACCCTAAAATGGGAGTTTATATATTAATGCCCAATAAAAGGAAGTTATTACATAATAAACACAAAGTAACCGGCCCGAAAGACACCTCTCGTGAAAAGAAACCGCCATTTCGTGAGCCGTGTACAACTACGCGAGCCGCGAAAGGAAGACAGAACGCACTCCGCGCCCCGCGCACCTAGGCAAGCAGCTGCTCCGCGCCCCGCGGACCTGCCTTTTTGACCCATATTCATCTTCTTCAATGGTACTTGCTAGTTTGAGTCACCATTAACAACAATCTCCACCTTGACGAAAACTCTATTCAGCAAACGATCTCATCAACACATAGTGAACATATCTCAAGCCAAAACCCGATGCAAAGCTCATGCATAAGCCGTACATCCCGATAAGTCTTCAACCGACTCATCCCGAAAAGTCTCCAACCAAGACCCATCACATACTCGTCACCAAGTATAACAACTCATAATGCTCTACCTGCATTACAAGCCCCGGACAAGCTCCACCTTAAGGCCAACACGCCTACAACAGGAACTCCCCAACACCACCCCTAAGGGTCTACTACATCACATAGTAATCAATATTTAGCAACTCTAAGCAATGTTTAAACTTACTAAATGGAACAAACTTAGTAAAGAAATCAGCTGGGTTGTCAGGGGTCCCGATCTTCTTTACCTTTACCCTCTTGTTAGTACGCAAGAAATGATACCTGACATCAATGTGCTTGGTCCGATCATGGTGTACTTGGTCTTTAGCTAAGCAAATGGCACTTAGACTATCACAATACACTGTAGCAAAATCCTGTGCAATACCCAGTTCACCTACAAGGCCTTTGAGCCATATAGACTCCTTAGCTGCAGAAGTTAAAGCCATGTACTCAGCTTCAGTAGCAGACAACGTAACCGAAGACTGCAATGTAGACTTCCAACTAACCATAGAACCACCCAAAGTAAACACATACCCGGTCACCGACCTCCTTGTATCCACATCAGCTGCATAATCAGAATCACTATACCCAGTTACCAAACACTCCTTACCATTCCCATAAACAAGACCAATATCAACTGTCCCTCTCAAATAGCGAAAAATCCTTTTCACCCCCTGCCAGTGCTCTCTCTCAAGTCGAGCCATGAACCTACTCACAACACTAACAACATGCGCAATATCCGGCCTAGTACAGACCATAACATACATCAAACAACCAACTGCGTTGGCATACGGGACCCTAGGCATATACGCCAACTTCTCCTCAGTTTGAGGTGACATAAACAAAGACAATTTGCAGCTCACAGATGTTGGTGTACTTATAGGCTTAGATTTCTCCATCCTAAAACGAGACAAAATCTTTTCAATGTAACTTTTCTAAGTCAAGAAAAGCTTACCCCTAGCCCGATCCCTATAGATCTCCATACCCAAAATCTTCTTAGCTGGACCCAAATCTTTCATGTCAAATTCCGAGCTAAGCAACTCTTTAAGTCTAGCAACATCAGATTTATTCTTTGTGGCAACAAGCATGTCATCAACATATAACAGTAGATAAATCATGGAACCATTATCTAACTTACTATGATACACACAAAAATCATACGAGTTCCTATCAAAACCATACGAAACTATAAAAGAATCAAACCTCTTGTACCACTACCGAGGGGATTGCTTAAGTCCATACAATGACTGTAGCAACCTGCATGCATAGTGCTCTTTCCCTGGAATCTCTAATCCCTCGGGTTGCTTCATTAAAATCTCCTCCTCCAAATCACCATGGAGGAAAGCCGTCTTAACATCCAGCTGCTCCAGCTCAAGGTCATAATGTGCTACAATTGACAATAGCACACGAATAGAAGTATGTCGAACCACCGGTGAGAATATCTCCACAAAGTCAACCCCTTCTACCTGACTGAACCCCTTTGCAACTAGGCTAGCCTTGAAACAAACTTTCTCATATTCAGATGACCCTTCTTTCTTCTTAAAGATCCACTTACACCCTACAATCTTCCTCCCCTCTGGTACCTTCACAAGTTCCCACACTCTATTCTTATAAAGAGACTGCATCTCTTCACCCATTGCAGCAAGCCATTGCGCCGACTCACTACAACTAATTGCTTGTTTATACGTGGCAGGTTCATATGACTTTACATCATCAGCTACACTCAATGCATAACCTGTCAAATTCTCAACAAAGCAATTTGTTCCTTCCATGTCTTCAATCAACCTAACAGGCTTCTTGATAACTCGTTTAGGTCGCTCAAGAATAGTGTCAGATCGACTAGACGACCCCTGATTAGACTGCTCCACCTCCTCCCCAGAGTTAGGAGAAGATGGAACAACCTCAGGTTCAGGAGTACTCGGCACTAGAACCTCAGCATCATCATCAATAAACTGCACTCGAGGTAAATCAACAATGGATGGCTGATGTACCTCAAGCACCCCATCTGTCTGTAGTATGCTCTCCCCTTCCTTCCCCAAATCAGAAGACTCCGAGCTCTTCTTGGAATACATGGTGCTCTCATCAAAAGTGACGTCCCTACTAAGAATGACCCGACCCTCCGAAGGTGAATACATCCTAAACCCCTTCACACCATCACCGTACCCAAAAAAACACCCCGTCCTGGCTCGTGGATCCAGCTTACCCTCACTAACATGATAATAAGCAACACAACCAAAAATCTTCAAATTAGAGAAACTAGGCAACCTACCACTCCAGATCTCAAATGGGATTTTGAAGTCAATTCCCGAATAAGGACCCCTATTGATGATATAACAAGTCGTCATCACAGCTTCACTCCAATACCTCCTCCCAAGCCCTGCATTAGAGAGCATGTATCGAACTTTCTCAAGTAGTGTGTGATTAACCAGCTCTGCAACAAAGGTTCTGCTGTGGTGTCATCCTGACGATATGATGCCGACCAATACCCTCATCTGCATAGAACTGATTAAACTCCTCTTTGAAAAACTCTAGCCCATTGTCTGTTCGTAGCTTCTTGATCTTCCTAACCTGTCCATTCTCCACCAAAGCTTTCCATTGCTTTAAAGCTTTGAAGGCCTCATCCTTTGACTTAAGCAACCTAAGCCATGTGTATCGGGACTTGTCATCTACAAATGACACAAAGTAGCGAAAACCTCCCATACCTTCAACCCTAGATGGACCCCAGCAAACTGAATGGATATAATCGACCACATCATTAGTAATGTGAGCACCCTTGCTGAACTTTGACATGTGTTTCTTCCCAAACACACAAGCTCACAAAATTCAAGGTTGGCAACCTTGATCCCGGATAGTAGATGTAACACCCCGAGATTTTCTGACGTCATTAATTAATATTTTAATAACTTTTGGGGATTTTATAATTATGTTAAATTAATTTAGAAGTAGTTTTAATAAACTCCTTTCTTATACGAATTTAAATACTAACATATATTTATATTAAAAATACAATTACAATTTATAAATAAAAAGGTTCGAATCGAAATTATTATTTTATTAAAATGTGTGAGCATACGCGGTGAGTTCTTAATTGGGCCTCGCAAGAAGATGAATCTAGAAAAATAAATAAATAAATAAATAGATAAATAATATAAAAGGCATGGGTTAGGGTTTTAAGTGAGAACACTCCTTGCCCTCACATTCAAAAACAACACGCCTCACTTCCTTACCCTCCTTCCCACAGCTGTCTCTCCCTCCTCAATAGCCTTGCTCATTTTCTCCTCCACGAGCAGCACCGGCACCATCACCGTACCCAACAAAACACCCCGTCCTGGCTCATGGATCCAACTTACCCTCACTAACATGATAATAAGCAACACAGCCAAAAATCTTCAAATTAGAGAACTAGGTAACCTACCACTCCATATCGCAAACGGGATTTTGAAGTCAATTCCCAAATAAGGACCCCTATTGATGATATAACAAGTCGTCATCACAGCTTCACTCCAATACCTCCTCCCAAGGCCTGCATTAGAGAGCATGCATCGAACTCTCTCAAGTAGTGTCTGATTAACCCGCTCTGCAACACCGTTCTGCTGTGGTGTCATCCCGACGGTATGATGCCGACCAATACCCTCATCTGCACAGAACTGATTAAACTCCTCTTTGCAAAACTCTAGCCCATTGTCTGTTCGTAGCTTCTTGATCTTCCTAACCTGTCCATTCTCCACCAAAGCTTTCCATTGCTTAAAAGCTTTGAAGGCCTCATCCTTTGACTTAAGCAACCTAAGCCATATGTATCGGGACTTGTCATCTACAAATGACACAAAGTAGCGAAAACCTCCCATACCTTCAACCCTAGATGGACCCCAGCAATCTGAATGGATATAATCGAGCACATCATTAGTAATGTGAGCACCCTTGCTGAACTTTTACCTGTGTTTCTTCCCAAACACACAATGCTCACAAAATTTAAGGTTGGCAACCTTGATCCCGGATAGTAGATGTAACACCCCGAGATTTTCTGGCGTCATTAAGTAATATTTTAATAACTTTTGGGGATTTTATAATTATGTTAAATTAATTTAGAAGTAGTTTTAATAAACTCCTTTCTTATACGAATTTAAATATTAACATATATTTATATTAAAAATACAATTACGATTTCTAAATAAAAAGGTTCGAATCAAAATTATTATTTTATTAAAATGTGTGAGCATACGCAGGTGAGTTCTTAATTGGGCCTCGCAAGAAGATGAATCTAGAAAAATAAATAAATAAATAAATCGATAAATAATATAAAAGGCATGGGTTAGGGTTTTAAGTGAGAACACTCCTTGCCCTCACATTCAAAAACAACACGCATCACTTCCCCACCCTCTTCCCCACGGCTGTCTCACCCTCCTCAACAGCCTTGCTCATTTTCTCCTCCATGAGCAGCACCGGCCACCCCACGAGCAGCCATAAGTAGCAGCAGCCTGCGTTGCCTCCTCACAACAGCAGTAGGCTACATGTTTTACTCCCATCAGCAGCAGGGCTGCTTTGTGCCGCCAGCAGGAGCAGCCATGTGGTGGTTCCTCCACCATCCCACACAACCCTGGTTCACCACCACCACAACCTTATCCACCTCTTTACCATTTTTACTAGTTTTAACTTTGTAAGCCATCTCTTCTTCTCCCATTTGATTCTTCTTGTTTTCAATTTAAAGTTTTATGAAGTTTATGAGTGTGGTGTTGATTTTTGTGTTATTTTCATTGAATCTTTTTGGGGGTAAGAGTGTGATTGATGAATGGAACATATTTATGATTTAGGGTTTGAAGTGTGATTAGAAATCATGGGTTGTGTTGATTGTGTGTTAGTTTCTTTGAATTTTACTATGAGCAACAATTAAAGGTGTTATCTTTGAAATTAGTAATCGTGTGGGCTTTCATGTACATTATGGTGGTGTATTAGTTTATTGATTCTTGCTGTGGTAATGGTTAAAAGTATTATCTTTGAACATGAAATGACTAGGTTTTGGATTTAGAAATAAATTACTAATGATGTGTGTTTTATGCTATATTTTGGTGATAATTGATTAAATAACCTTAAAAGTTGTTTTAAAACTTAGTCGATTGGTTATTGTTGTGATAATTAGTAATGGTGATGATTTTAGTTGACTATGGAAGTGATTTTTGGTTGTTAAATTGGGAATAATAGTTACTAATTGTTGTGGTTTGATTGTTGCAAATTACAAGTACTCTTATTAGGTTGTTATTGAAGTCATAATGCATAATGTTAGTAAGCCAAGAGCATAATGTCAACTTATCGTCGATGGTTGCTAAAGTTACTTGTCGTGTTTTGACTATAATTCTTTCTAGCTTTGGAGAATTTAACAAATGATATCGCGATTCGATAACTCTAAAATTTGCCTTATTGTTGTATAAGTGTTATATTAAAATTGTAAGGCTTATTTGTGATTAGTTATATATGGATAACGTGAACTGATATACTCAAAATTTGTTGATAAAAAGAAAAGATTCACATATGCTTTTACTTTTAAATTGGTCAAAAGACTTATGTTGTATTGAGTTAACGATTTTGACTTGTATTGAATGAGTTGCGTACGTGCTAGAGTAATCGAAAAACTCATGTTGAATAGGTGATAGTGGTTACTTTGGTATTTAGTTGGTATGACAAAGTAGTTAAGGGGATTTATTAGTTTTATTCCTAACTTGTATATATAGGTTTCCAGTTCATAAGAGGAAAATAGAACCTTAGTTGGGTGAATTTTGTAACTTTTGGTCGTGTAATGACGCTTACAGGTACGTACACGCAGTAATTAACCCTTATATACAATTTTCCTTCAAGAAATCATTGTTTATTGTTTATTGTGATAATATGCATTGTAAACTATAAGTTACTAGTGAATACGCTTTATTTTAAAAGCTATCGACTATGAAATCCTTGCGCTTAGAATAGTTATAGAGAATGAGAGTGTTAGTAGGAGGCGGGGACCACCCCCTTATTTATTTAAGAATTGGATTATGCCTTACTTGGAGTTAGAATGACTCCTTTATAGGTGAATTTCATATTTTGTTGAGTGGCTCAGTGGGTTTTTACGTGCTGCTATCCCAGGGCGCTCATTAATAGTCGAAAGTGGGAGTTATTCCCATCTAATAAAGTAGATTATGATTAGCTGGCGTGACTCAACTGGATTATGTCCGGTTGATTTAGTAGTCCCCTAGGTGAGATCCGACGGGATCACCGTAAGGGGGGTATGAGCATGCTTTTGTCATTGGGCGCCGGATGGCCGATACCGCCCCTTGACCGAGGTGTTACCATGCGGGCCTTGCAAACCCCAATATGGTGGCCTCTTCACTGGTTTAGTACCCTAGTGTGTTAGTTTTTTTCCTGAAGGTAGGACCCGAGAGGGTCAGCTGGAGGGGGCATGAGCTCATACTTTGCCATGGGCGCCGGATGACCGATAAAGCCCTTGGCCGTGTCACTATGCCAGGAAGTAGAGAAAAGATCCACTGATAGAAAGTTATTCGGTGATACAAAGTTTATTCATTGATGGAAAGTTATTTAATGATAGAAGGTTCATTCTTTGATAGAAAGCTTACACATTGATAGAACGTTTACTCATTGATAAAATATCTACTCATTGATAGAATAGTTTATGCTAGTGAGAAGTGTGCCTAGGTTAAGTTACCTCAAGGGCATTACAGACTATGATCACACTTACCTTAAGATAGACAAGCTCTATAAGGTCATGTGTTAGGTATTATGTTAATGCCTTGGTTGAGTTGATACTACGCGTGTTTTGCAAGAGTTTATGTTTTGAAAAGAGGAGCGTGAAGACCTGCATTCTACCCAAGAACACCTGGCTCGGGTTGGAAAGGACGTAATGAGATCAAGAAGTATAAGTGGACGATAAACAGTTACTATCTGTGCTTGTGTCTTATGAAATCATTTTATGTTGTTGTATAACATAATGTTATCTAGTAGTTGGCCTTATTATATTTGATGCTAGTTACTGACGTGTACGTGTTTGTGTTTATGTTTGATTGTTGATGATCTTCTATGATTGTCCTGCTGTGACACATTGGTCTTTGGTGAAGACTCAACTCTTTTAAATGATGATAATTTAAAACACATATTAATAAAACAAATAAATTAAGTAATTATATTTAGTTGTTTAAGTCAGTCTAAAATTATATTGAATATAAAGTGAATAGTTGATATATATTTTATGTCCGAAATATTGAAATATGCTTAAATGACTTAAGTTTATTTTAAGGTTGAATTTATAAGTCTTGAAATACGTTTAAATGTCTTTAAGATAATTATGTTTGTAATAAGGTTATTTTCGTAATTATCTTTGAAATATTTTAATAGGTCATGGTTTATTAAAATTAACTTTGAAATATTTTAATAGGCCAAGGTTTATTAAAAATTATCTTTGAAATATTTTAATAGGTTAAAATATTGAAAATAAGTTTGAATATTTTATTATACATTTTATTTTAAACGTTTGGATATTTTATTTTGAATTTGAATTTAAAATATATGCTTAAGATATTTGAATGATTAAATGTTAAAGTACAAGGTACACACGGTTTGTTATTATTAGTACATGGCTTATATTTGAATTTAAATATGTTGTTAAACTAATTAAAGAGTTTCCTATAAACTAGATGATAATTTAAATTAATACTAAAAATAGAAAATGTCAATTTGAATTAATGCTAAATAAAGGAATTAATTTGAATAATTATTTATACGTTGTTTATCTGGTTTTTGCTGAGTTTTCATTATGTTGTATGAGTTCTAACGTGGCAGCACAATATTGGTTATTAAAAGCTAAAAACTACACACAATGACGTAGTTACAAGAGATGTCAGTGCACGTCATTTTGAGTCATAGCTCAAAGTCTTGAAGACTGGCTCCGAATAACCAAGTCAACAAAATTAACGGAAGAAGCTTTCTTGATCTACAAGGATATGTTGAGGCGTGACATATAAATACAAGGCTTCATTCCAGAACTAAGAATTGCTACAACAACTCTTCTTACAATTTCTCTCATCTTGACTTAAGATCTAGTATTCTCTAAGTATTCAAAAAGAGTTGTAATTCTTAATTCATCTAGCTCTTACAATTTGTAATAGGCTTAAGTGTTAAAAAGAGTTAGATTATTTCATAGATTAATACGCCTAATCCAGAATACTTTTCAAAGTGTTCGACTTGTAAATCTCTATTGTGAGATTTGGGATTTGCTTTTATTAAGGGACTTGTAATACGGTTCTTAAAGGGGAAGAACGTGGCGTGAGGAGATAGTGAGATCTTCTTGTTTGTATTAAAGTCATTAATAAAAGGCGTTAAATCCTACGGGTTAAAAGAGAACCCATAGGCGGGGAGTAGGCTGGTTAGAGCTGAACCTCGTTAACAAATCGTGTGTTATTCTTTAAGTTTATTTCCGCACATACGATTATTGTTTTGCAAATCGATCTTAAAAACTGTCCCAGAAAACAGTTTTGAAAGGTTCCTCAATCTCTTGAGATAACCTTCCAGACAAAAATTTTAAACAGCCATACTCTCTATTAACCCCCCCCCCCCCAAGAGAGTATTCGACCTCCTATCAACTTTCATTTGGTCTAATGTCGAGAAGTAGGAGGATCATAGACAGGCGTAGCAGGTATTAGAGCTTCTTTTGCTTTGTATTGCGTTGGGGGATAGTGATGAGGGCGAAGCATAACCTGTGTCATACCGTTATCTTTCGATTTTGTAGCTCTTGTTATCTTTTGTAAACTTTGGTTGTATATGTTTTGTTATAAGACCTTGTGTCCTCCCTTGTATATTTGTATTTCCGCTACGTAGTTTATAATTCTGTATGGTTTAAGGAGTTAAGTCATTTTAAAACGCAAGCGTCAACACTGGAACCACGATCCATGCTTGGCATGTTAATTTGAGAAGCCGGCGACGAATCATTCCGCCGTGGTGTGAGATTTTAAAGGCAATGATGCCTTAGGTTAGTTTAATGTTTTATTGTGCTAATTACTCTACCACATGTTCGATTTTTAGAAGAGATGCTGCCGAAATTTCCACTCACCTTTTTAAAGTTAATATTTAACGTTTATCTAAAGTCTTTTCCTTTTCTTTTATGTAACACCCAAATTTCCTCCCGTCCTTTACGGTTTTGGTTTCATTAAGGGGTCGGAAATTCAGGGGTGTTATAGTAGACCCCTCTTAGACAATAGCTGCATCCCCTTCTCCCCCATATAACCAAGCCTCATGTGCCAAATCTTGGTCATCTCCTGGTGAGAAACCGATGCGCAAACCGCAGAACTAGACAGTGTGACACCCTCAAAGACATAGAGGGTGTTCCTCTTGATACCCTTAAGTACCAACTCCGAACCTTGATAAATGGACAGCTCCCCATCCGAAAACACTCCATTTTACCCCAAATCATCTAAGGTGCATGCCGCACCCTAGTCAATGTCAACTTTCGCCCATTACTAGTCCTCAATCTCATGGACCCAATACCCGTAATCTTACAAGGTGCATTGTTACCTACAATAACTTTACCCCCATTGCAAGACTCATACGTGTCAAACCAGTCTTGACGCAGACTCATATGGAACGAACACCTCGAATCTAGAACCCAATCATCAGAAAGATCCCCAGACTTAGCAGAACGCACTAATGCCAAGTCTTCCTCCGAATTATAGTTCTCCTTCGGTTTTTCCTCAACTACAGCAGTTTGGGACTTGCCCTTCCTCACCGGACAATTAGCCCTAAAGTGACCCGGTTCCTTACAGTAATAACAGGTCTTCCCCGCAGTCCTACCAGATCCCTCATTGCCGTTTCTAGCACCCGACCCAGTATTGTTGCCCTTGTTAACCCCCTTCTTCTTTTTAGATTTCCCGGACTTAACAAACAACCCACTGCCACTCTCCCCGTTATCACCTATAGCTTTTTGACGAAGTTCCCTAGTATGAAGTGCTGCCTTCACTTCTTCTAGGGTCAGAGAGTCTTTACCAACAATAAAAGACTCAACAAAATTCTCATAGCTAGACGGTAGAGACACAAGTAAAATCAACGCAGCATCCTCATCATCTATTTTAACATCTAAGTTACGCAAATCCAGTATACGCAAATCCAGTAAAATAGAGTTAAGTTTTTCAAGATGTTCCCGTAATGGAGTACCTGACTGCATTCGGAGGCTGAACAACCGCTGCTTCAACAATAATTTGTTGGTCAGCGACTTAGTTATATACAATGACTCCAATTTCATCCATAATTCCACCGCTATAGCCTGATCAGCGACCTCCGTGATGATATGATCATCCAAACTTAGCAAAATGGTAGAATGAGCTTTTTCCTCCATTACTGCTAATTGCCCGTCTGTTAATCCGTCTTTCGACCCCGCAGTAGTCTTTGGAGCTAAAAGTCGCCAAATTTGTTGCTATTTCAACGGTGCCTTCATCTTGCCATAGCCCGAAGCTATTTTTCTTGGTAAATTTCTCGATTCTTATTGTAGAATCTCCTACCATTGTTTCCCTCAAAAACTTTTCCTAGGATTAAACCTGAGCTCTAATACCAATTGTTGTGCGATAGCGGAAGCAAGGTCGTGAACAATAATGAAACAATAAGAAATTCAATGCAAACAATAAGAAAATGACACAAGAGATTTAACGTGGTTCACTATCAATGTGATAGCTACGTCCACCGGCACCGAGATCAAATAATT
Source organism: Amaranthus tricolor (assembly GCF_026212465.1). NCBI lineage: Eukaryota > Viridiplantae > Streptophyta > Magnoliopsida > Caryophyllales > Amaranthaceae > Amaranthus > Amaranthus tricolor. The sequence goes on from NC_080048.1 coordinate 14,116,596, forward strand.
TCACTATGATCGCAAAGAATTTACAAGATGAATTACAATCACACTCACAAATTATAATGGCTCTCTTGTGATCTCTCTCAATTTGTAAATCATCATGTATTAACTCTAAAATGGGAGTTTATATACTAATGCCCAATAAAAGGAAGTTATTACATAATAAACACAAAGTAACCGGCCCGAAAGACACCTCCCGTGAAAAGAAACCGCCATTTCGCGAGCCGTGTACAACTACGCGAGCCGCGAAAGGAAGACATAACACACTCCGCTCCCTGCGCACCGAGGCAGCAGCTGCTCCGCGCCCCCCGGACCTGCCTTTTTGACCCATATTCATCTTCTTCAATGGTGCTTGCTAGTTTGAGTCACCATTAACAACAAAGTAAATGAATAACAAGGGATATACACATGTGTGGAATTTTTTACTAGAACTTGAATTACGTAAATAAATTAGTGCTAATTGCATCGTCTAACAAAATGTGTTCATAAGTTACATCTAAAATAATAACAAAAAATGGTTAAGGGGATAATCAAGAACACATGTAATCATAGAAATAGAGGAGAAAGTTGTTTTTGATTCAAGAGTTTGTAAACCCATAAAGACTTTAGTGGCATTTCAGTAACGTAATATTGTTGTGCTTCTGAAAACGGTTGTTTTTAATTCATATTGTTCCTTGATGCCATAGGTTCATAAATCTTTTTGATAAATACTACAAATTAAAAAGCATCCTGTCAAAAGTACCTTTCTACTTAGTGCACAAGCCACAAACAATACTCCCGACATTCCTTTTTGTTGTTTATAAACATTACTTTAATAAGAAAGTCAAAAGCTAAAAACGCCTCCGGAGCTTCCGTTAATGATGATAAAGTCCTAATTTGTAAACTAAAAATAGGAAAGAAATGTAATTAATTAGAAAATATGATGATAAACGTTCCAATAGAATAATGATTGAATATCAAAAATATTCTTAGAACTTTCCTATTTGATATACCGGGGGCGTCCGATAGCAAGATCGTTATAAAAAAATTCATCGATACAACTTAATGATATTTTTATCAGATAATTCAGGATAAATTTTTAAAAATAATGGTAAGTTTGAATATAAAAGTCTAAATACCAAAAAAAAAAAAAAAAAAGAATGGAATAACAATTTTGCAATTGCTTGCAGCCTTGCACAATGAAGATCTTTAACAAATGTTCACAAGTGTTCACAGAATCACATAGGATGGGAGGAGGGATCACATACATTGATATTTTAAGAGGATGACACAGGTACACAACCGATCAAAAAGCATATTCACATAAGTGTAAACATTAATTTACAATTCAGAAAGGATCGCATGTTGGGATTCAGCCTCAGCACTACATGAGTCTATTTCCTTGAGTGGTTTCACTACTGGCTTGTATTTAGATTTCAAAGTAGCAAAATATTGGCACAAAATATGAGGCAAAACTTCAGGAATGGAAGAAACATTTTAAAAAACGAGATTCAACTAGGACTCAAAATCTGACAGCAAAACCATGAAATGATTCACATCATGAACATCACAACATGATAGGCTGAAAAGAAAAAAGATTACTACACGCTCGCTTTTGACAAATTAAATTGCACACCATTACGAAAGAAAAAGTAAATTCTTAGTCAATAAAAAAGATTCTAGCTAGTGAACATAAACTTAAGTCTTGAACAAAAACAAATAGAAAATTCAGTTAAACAAATCGAGTACTTCAATGTTAATTAGAGCACCTCTAGGTTGACTAACTGAGTTAAGCACTGTTTAAGGCTATTTTGTTCACAACCCTTACAGTGATACCAATTCTTTTTCTGATGTAAAATCTCCAAGTGCCGTAGGTTAATAGGTAGTGAGTCGATGATTCTATCAAGCTTTAGAGCGAAAATATTCAATGGTGGCAATAAAGCAACGTTTTGACTTCGAAAGTGTGCAAGTTGGATAGCTTTGCAATGCTAGCAGGGAGTGAATGTCTCGTGAGAGACAGTAAAGAGAGACTTCTGAGGCTGACTGGCAGATCTATCTAATTCTTATTTTTTAGAAATGTTGTACGAATCAAATCCAAAGTTTTCAAGTTGGATAGCTTGCTAAGGCTAACAAAGAGAGAGAGAGAAGGAAACGAACCAACCAAAAAAAAGGGAGAAATAGGCAATATCCAAGAAATATCCGCCAAAGTGCCAGTGTCGTTGTCTCTTCAATATCAAATTCAACTTCCAAAAATTGGATTCATTCCAAGTCCACTATCTCTATCAACATATAGATATACTAATGTAAGTGTGATCAATTAGGGTGTGTTTGGATGAAAGAAAATGGAGGGAAAAGAAGGGGAGAGATTTGGAGGGAATAATGTTTGGATAGGGAAATGGGAGGGAAGGGATTTGGAGGGGAGGAAATTGTAAAGATTTGATGGATATTTTTTGTAAAAGTTTCAATCTCTCAAAAGTTAGAAAGATTTGAAGGAAAAACTTCAATCTCACTTCCTTTCGCTTCTATTCCCTTCTATACAAACATGAATTATTTCCCTTCCATTTCTCTTTTCTTCCTTTCTATTTCCTCCCTTCCTTTTCCCTCCTTTTCTTTTCTCTTCAAAGTTACTATCCAAACATAGTGTGTGTTTGGATGGAAGGAAATGGGAGAAAGGAAAGGGAGGGATTTGGAGGGAATAAGAATCCCTTGTTTGGATAGCAAAATTGAAGAGAAGGGATTTGGAGGATAGGAAATTGAAAGTATTTGATGGATACTTTTTCTAAAGGTTACAATCTCTCCAAAGTTGGAAAAATTTAAAGGAAAACCTTCCATCTCTCTTCTTCCTTCAATGTTTATACACTCTTCTTTGTTGCCATTTTTCAATTAAATTAACATCATTAACAAACAATTACATCTATTAACAAATTCAATTAACATAATGGAAAGGAAGATGAACAGCTTACCACTGAACAACTTCACTTGAGATGTCAGGTAAAAAACAGTTCTTTTTTTTCTTTTTCTTTAAGTGTGCATAACTAAACATTATGAAAAGTTAATATTAACAATCTTTGCATTGAGAATAATCAAACACGATTTCAATTGACTATATTTTAACTTATGAATTAAGAATACAACACAAATTAAGAGTGATAATAAAGTACATGACACTATTAGGGTGGATAGGAGGGAGTATAAATTATTATTTTCTACCTACCTACTTCAAGTTAATCCAAAGTTATAATGAGTACTAGCGATGGCAACAAGGTGGGTTTGGTATAAATCTGCGAGTCTAGACACGAATCCGTTTAACAAAATAGATTTGGATCTGGGTGTTAAACTGCAGGTGCATTTTTGAAAGGTCCATATCCACGAGTCTCACGAACCCGAATTCGGATCCGAGCCTTAAAACGAGTTGGATGCTATTTAAAATTCTTAATTATAAGTTTTTAATCCCTAATATGAATGTTATTAGCAAACAACACCAAAATGGGTAAATGGCTCCGGAATACGGGTCCAGTAGCAGATCACGATCCATATCCGACCATTTTCTTATGGATTTTTAAATCAGACTATGATTTGTAAAAAACAGATATAAATCCCAGTTCCGGGGCGGATCCAAGACCCGTTGTACTTTATAATGGGTACCTTTCTATCTATCCATCACTCATGTAATATTAGTGTCAAATTGCAATGTAACAAATATTTTAAAATATATTCCCTCCTATTCAGTAACATTGTGTCATTTGGGTTGGACACAAATATTAAGGAATTGGAAGGGACCACTAAAAAGGTGGTAAAAATACCATTTAAATTTAAGGAAGAGTAAAAGAAAATGAAAAGCATCACTAAAAAAAAGTATTAATAGTAAGGGTAAAATCGTAAATAAGACATACCGTAAAAGTAAATGAGAGAAAAGTATTAACAGGAGTACTCTTGATTGATTCACCTATGTGAATGTGGAGGTTAGGCCGCTTCCTATGAAATGTGTGGCAGCATTTCTAGAGCATTCACTACACTGGGATAGACGTGCATGGCCGAAATAGCACGGGTCTAGAACAACACCGAGAGTAGGTTGTGTGTGGTACATTGTCAGAGATAGGGTTCAAAACTTCGAGTCACCCTTGTTGAATCTGAATCGTACTCACTACGTAGAAGTTCAAGTTGAAAAACACTTCTGTTTATGCGCAACCTATATATGTATGGATTCTGCTCGAAAATGTTTTCAAAAATTCAAGTGGGGGATTGTTGGAACAACAAGTGTTGTGTGTGAATTTTGTGAAAAAACTCAAAGTCTCACATTGGTGGGAAATGAGAGTTTTACTCTCTTTATAATATAGAGAGTGGGCTAAAGGGGTGTGGCCCTTGGGCTACCCACATTTTGTGGAGAGGGAGGACCTATATGGTAAACCATCTATCACACACGCGCGCCGAACCGAACCGGGCTGGGTCGGGTTTGGGTTTGGGTTATTAAACAAACTTACTTTTTTTTGCTACTGATTTAAAGTATAATTAACTTAATCATTAGCTTGATTTTTGCTTAATTGTAACAGCTACAGAAACGATTTAATTCCTTACTTAATGAACGTGTTTAATTCCTTGCTTAATGGCTAACCGTTGCCATTTACTCTGCTTCCTTTGCTGAATGTTACAAATTTATTTATTTTTTTTGCCTATAAAATGCTTCCTCTGCTGTGATTTTTAAACATATTTTTTTTTCCTTCTTTCCTCTACAAAAGAATTCGAGCAGTTTCTTTCTGGTTTACTGGTGTTACGTTGTCCGGTGGTTCGGTGCAAAACCGCCGGTATTTTATATACTTGACAGACTGTTTTATCCTAGGGGGCATCCGGTTTGGTACGAGCTGCTTGCACAACTTTGAGGCAGTGCCGCGAATGTTCTAAAGAGAGCGACATAGTCCGCGACTCAGTCTTATTCTCGGTAACATTGTTCATACTATTTTTCTTTTTGTGCAATTTTGTTTACAACAATTTTAGAACATTCGTTTCTGCCTTCGTGAACACTATGTCTACCGAAGAAATGACTATGTCTGCTGACTTTAACAAGCCCTTTCATTTTGAGGGCGCTCACTTTAAAAGATGGAAACAAAAAATGCATTTTTTCTTAACTGTCAAAAAGGTTAATTCTGCTTTAACAACCCCTCGGCCATTTATTCCTGATAATGCTCCTGAAGATGAATTAGCTTACTTGAATAATGAAATCGAAACCTGGAATGAAACTGATTTCATGTGCAAAAACTATATACTAAATGGTCTATCTGATAACCTCTATGACTATTATAATATGCAAAATACTGCTAAGGATTTGTGGGATGCCCTACAAAAAAAGTATGATACTGAAGAAGCAGGTGCCAAAAAGTATGTTGTCAGTAGGTACCTAAAGTTCCAGATGACTGATGATAAATCCTTGGAAGTGCAATCCCACGACCTTCAGAAAATAGCCCATGAGATAATTTCCGAAGGTATGGCCCTTGATGAACAATTTCAAATTGCTGTTATTATTGACAAGCTGCCTCCTTCCTGGAAAGATTTCAAAAATAATCTCAGGCATAAGACTAAGGAATTCTCCTTAGAGAGTTTGATCACTCGGCTACGTATAGAAGAAGAATCCAGAAAACAGGACCTAAAGGAAGAGATTTTACAAATCTCTGCTAATAATGCTCCTAGGCGATCTGCTGCAGTACTTAAACCTGCTGGTAAGAATTTCAAACCTCAGAACCGGAAGAATGACTTCAAAAAACCGAATGTTCAAAAGAACAATGGAAGACAACAGTTTCAGCCCCCTAAGAATGGCACTGGTCAATTTCTGTGCTATAGGTGTGGAAAACCAGGCCATATGGCACGAAAGTGCAGGAACATGCCTAACCCTGTGCCTGCACAGGCTAGCATGATTGAAGAGCCTTTTGTGGCTATGATTACTGAGATCAACCTTACTGGTGGATCAGATGGGTGGTGGATAGACACTGGTGCCACACGCCATGTCTGTTATGATCGTCAGGTGTTTAAAACATACACTGAAAAGACCGATGATAAGAAAGTACTGTTGGGTGATTCCCATTCCACTAACATTGCTGGTATTGGAAATGTTGAGTTGAAGTTTACTTCTGGCAGGACTCTCATTCTGAAAGATGTGTTACACACTCCAGAAATGAGGAAGAATTTAGTTTCTGGTTTTTTTGCTTAATAAGGCTGGTTTTATACAAACCATAGGTTCTGATTTGTTTACTTTAACTAAGAATGGAATATTTGTAGGAAAAGGATATGCTACTGATGGCATGTTTAAACTGAATGTTGAAGTTAATAAAGTTTCTAATTCTGCTTATATGTTGTATTCTACTATTAATGTTTGGCATACTAGACTTTGTCATGTGAACAAAAGACTCATAAAAAATATGAGCAATTTAGGCCTTATTCCATATATCTCTCTCAATGACTTTGACAAATGTGATTCTTGTAGTCAGGCTAAGATTACAAAAACACCTCATAAATCAGTGATTAGAAACTCAGAACCATTAGACTTAATTCATTCGGATATTTGTGAACTAAATGGAACGTTGACCAGAAATGGACAACGATACTTTATCACCTTTATTGATGATTGTTCTGATTATACTTGTATTTATTTGATGAAAAATAAGAGTGATGCTTTTGAAATGTTTAAATTGTTTTTAACAGAGTTTGAGAATCAGTTTAACAAGAAAATAAAAAAATTACGAAGTGATCGTGGAACTAAGTATGATACTGATGCTTTTGTAGAATTTTATAATTCACATGGTATCATACATGAAAGGACAGCTCCTTATTCCCCAGAAATGAATGGAAAGGCTGAAAGGAAAAACAGGACCTTTACAGAGTTAGTAGTTGCTATTTTATTATATTCTGGTGCTGCTGATCATTGGTGGGGTGAAATTCTACTAACTGTTTGTTATGTCTTAAACCGTATTCCAAAGACTAGGAGTAAGGTTTCTCCCTATGAAATACTTCGTAATAAACGACCTAACATTTCTTATTTCAGAACTTGGGGTTGTCTAGCATATGTTAGGATTCCTGATCCTAAAAGAGTTAAATTAGCTACTAAAGCTTATGAATGTGTATTCATTGGATATGCTATTAACAGTAAAGCATATAGATTCTTTGATTTAAATTCTCGTGTAATTATTGAATCTAATGATGTTGATTTTTATGAGGATAGGTTTCCTTTTAAATCTAGAAATAGTGGGGGTTCATCCTCCTCTATTATTCCTAAAGTCAGGTCTAACTCACAAGAATTGGGTGCTGAACCCGAACTAAGAAAGAGCAAGCGGGCTAGAGTAGCAAAAGACTTCGGCCCAGACTTTGTAGTTCTTAATGTAGAGGAGGATCCTTCTACCCTCCAAGAAGCTCTAACCTCAGTTGATGCAGATTTATGGCAAGAAGCCGTGAACGACGAAATGGACTCACTTGAGTCTAATCGAACTTGGCATCTAACTGAGTTGCCACCAGGCTGCAAGTCAATTGGCTGCAAATGGGTCCTAAAAAGAAAGCTGAAAGTCGATGGGACCGTTGATAAATTCAAAGCCCGTTTGGTAGCTAAAGGCTACAGACAAAGAGAGAATGTTGATTTCTTTGATACCTATTCACCTGTAACTAGAGTAACATCTATTAGAGTACTAATATCTCTTGCTTCTGTTTTTAACCTTGTAGTACATCAGATGGATGTAAAGACTGCTTTCTTGAACGGTGAATTGGAAGAAGAAATCTACATGGATCAACCGGAAGGATTCGTTGTTCAAGGAAAAGAGCATCTGGTATGTAAGCTAGATAAATCTCTTTATGGTCTCAAACAAGCACCTAAACAATGGCATGAAAAATTTGATAACTTAGTCATCTCACATGGTTTTAAGATAAATGGTAGTGACAAATGCATATATGTAAAATTTAAGAATGACATATGCACTATAATTTGTCTATATGTGGATGACTTGTTAATTTTTGGCTCGAACATTCATGTTGTGAATGATGTAAAGCTATTATTGAATGCTGAGTTTGACATGAAAGACCTAGGAGAGGCTAATGTAATCCTTGGAATTAAGATTACTAGGACAGAAAATGGAGTTTCTTTGGATCAATCTCATTACATTGAGAAAATCCTAAAGAAATATGGTTATTTTGACTATAAACCTGCTTGTACACCTTATGATCCCAATGTTAAATTATTTAAGAACACTGGTGATGCCGTAAGGCAATCTGATTATGCGAGCATCATTGGCAGCCTTCGGTATGCCACTGATTGTATTAGACCCGACATTGCCTATGTCGTGGGATTGTTAGGCAGGTTTACTAGTTGTCCTGGTAATGAGCATTGGCATGTTATTGAAAGGGTCATGAGATACCTTAAGAGGACCATGAACCTAGGGCTGCATTATGAAAGGTTTCCAGCTGTACTAGAAGGCTATAGTGATGCTGACTGGAACACCTTATCAGATGACTCTAAGGATACTAGTGGATATATTTTTTCTATAGCCGGTGGAACTGTATCTTGGAAGTCTAAGAAACAGACTATATTAGCTCAGTCCTCCATGGAGTCAGATATGATAGCACTAGCTACGGCTAGTGAAGAAGCAGGTTGGTTAAGAGGCCTGCTAGGTGAAATTCCCCTATGGGAAAAGCCGTTACCGGCTGTCTTGATCCATTGCGATAGTACCGCGGCTATTGCAAAAGTTCAGAACCGTTATTACAACGGTAAGAGACGACAAATACGTCGTAAGCACAGCACTGTGAGAGAATATCTTTCTGTCGGAGCTGTTAGAGTGGATCACGTACGCACTGAAAATAACTTGGCTGATCCTTTGACGAAAGGATTAGCTAGGGAGAAAGTCCATTTTTTCTCTAAGAAAATGGGAATTTTGCCATTGGAATGAACCACACATAATGGTAACCCAACCTATGAACTGGAGATCCCAAGAAATAGGTTTAAAGGGTAATAACAAGTTATGGTGTGATATGAGTTGAATATGTTAAAAAAGACATAATTTCCTGAAGCGATCAAGGATGAGTTAATAAGAAACTCTTAATGAAATCTATACTCCAATTTGGAGTGGAGTACCAAGCTACAGGAGTACTCTTGATTGATTCACCTATGTGAATGTGGAGGTTAGGCCGCTTCCTATGAAATGTGTGGCAGCATTTCTAGAGCATTCACTACACTGGGATAGACGTGCATGGCCGAAATAGCACGGGTCTAGAACAACACCGAGAGTAGGTTGTGTGTGGTACATTGTCAGAGATAGGGTTCAAAACTTCGAGTCACCCTTGTTGAATCTGAATCGTACTCACTACGTAGAAGTTCAAGTTGAAAAACACTTCTGTTTATGCGCAACCTATATATGTATGGATTCTGCTCGAAAATGTTTTCAAAAATTCAAGTGGGGGATTGTTGGAACAACAAGTGTTGTGTGTGAATTTTGTGAAAAAACTCAAAGTCCCACATTGGTGAGAAATGAGAGTTTTACTCTCTTTATAATATAGAGAGTGGGCTAAAGGGGTGTGGCCCTTGGGCTACCCACATTTTTTGGAGAGGGAGGACCTATATGGTAAACCATCTATCACACACGCGCGCCGAGCCGAACCGGGCTGGGCTGGGCTGGGTCGGGTTTGGGTTTGGGTTATTAAAAAAACTTACTTTTTTTTGCTACTGATTTAAAGTATAATTAACTTAATCATTAGCTTGATTTTTGCTTAATTGTAACAGCTACAGAAACGATTTAATTCCTTACTTAATGAACGTGTTTAATTCCTTGCTTAATGGCTAACCGTTGCCATTTACTCTGCTTCCTTTGCTGAACGTTACAATTTTTTTTTTTTTCTTTTGCCTATAAAATGCTTCCTCTGCTGTGATTTTTAACCATATATTTTTTTTCCTTCTTTCCTCTACAAAAGAATTCGAGCAGTTTCTTTCTGGTTTACTGGTGTTACGTTGTCCGGTGATTCGGTGCAAAACCGCCGGTATTTTATATACTTGACAGACTGTTTTATCCTGGGGGGCATCCGGTTTGGTACGAGCTGCTTGCACAACTTTGAGGCAGTGCCGCGAATGTTCTAAAGAGAGCGACATAGTCCGCGACTCAGTCTTATTCTCGGTAACATTGTTCATACTATTTTTCTTTTTGTGCAATTTTGTTTACAACAGATCTATCTAATTCTTATTTTTTAGAAATGTTGTACGAATCAAATCCAAAGTTTTCAAGTTGGATAGCTTGCTAAGGCTAACAAAGAGAGAGAGAGAAGGAAACGAACCAACCAAAAAAAAGGGAGAAATAGGAAATATCCAAGAAATATCCGCCAAAGTGCCAATGTCGTTGTCTCTTCAATATCAAATTCAACTTCCAAAAATTGGATTCATTCCAAGTCCACTATCTCTATCAACATATAGATATACTAATGTAAGTGTGATCAATTAGGGTGTGTTTGGATGAAAGAAAATGGAGGGAAAAGAAGGGGATAGATTTGGAGGGAATAATGTTTGGATAGGGAAATGGGAGGGAAGGGATTTGGAGGGGAGGAAATTGGAAAGATTTGATGGATATTTTTTGTAAAAGTTTCAATCTCTCAAAAGTTGAAAAGATTTGAAGGAAAAACTCCAATCTCACTTCCTTTCGCTTCTATTCCCTTCTATACAAACATGAATTATTTCCCTTCCATTTCTCTTTTCTTCCTTTCTATTTCCTCCATTCCTTTTCCCTCCTTTTCTTTTCTCTTCAAAGTTACTATCCAAACATAGTGTGTGTTTGGATGGAAGGAAATGGGAGAAAGGAAAGGGAGGGATTTGGAGGGAATAAGAATCCCTTGTTTGGATAGCAAAATTGGAGGGAAGGGATTTGGAGGATAGGGAATTGAAAGTATTTGATGGATACTTTTTCTAAAGGTTCCAATCTCTCCAAAGTTGGAAAAATTTAAAGGAAAACCTTCCATCTCTCTTCTTCCTTCAATGTTTATACACTCTTCTTTGTTGCCATTTTTCAATTAAATTAACATCATTAACAAACAATTACATCTATTAACAAATTCAATTAACATAATGGAAAGGAAGATGAACAGCTTACCACTGAACAACTTCACTTGAGATGTCAGGTAAAAAACAGTTCTTTTTTTTCTTTTTCTTTAAGTGTGCATAACTAAACATTATGAAAAGTTAATATTAACAATCTTTGCATTGAGAATAATCAAACACGATTTCAATTGACTATATTTTAACTTATGAATTAAGAATAAAACACAAATTAAGAGTGATAATAAAGTACATGTCACTATTAGGGTGGATAGGAGGGAGTATAAATTATTATTTTCTACCTACTTACTTCAAGTTAATCCAAAGTTATAATGGGTACTAGCGATGGCAACAAGGTGGGTTTGGTATAAATCTGCGAGTCTAGTCCCGAATCCGTTTAACAAAATAGATTTGGATCTGGGTGTTAAACTGCAGGTGCATTTTTGAAAGGTCCATATCCACGAGTCTCACGAACCCGAATTCGGATCCGAGCCTTAAAACGAGTTGGATGCTATTTAAAATTCTTAATTATAAGTTTTTAATCCCTAATATGAATGTTATTAGCAAACAACACCAAAATGGGTAAATGGCTCCGGAATACGGGTCCAGTAGCAGATCACGATCCATATCCGACCATTTTCTTATGGATTTTTAAATCAGACTATGATTTGTAAAAAACAGATATAAATCCCAGTTCCGGGGCGGATCCAAGACCCATTGTACTCTATAATGGGTACCTTTCTATCTATCCATCACTCATGTAATATTAGTGTCAAATTGCAATGTAACAAATATTTTAAAATATATTCCATCCTATTCAGTAACATTGTGTCATTTGGGTTGGACACAAATATTAAGGAATTGGAGGGGACCACTAAAAAGGTGGTAAAAATACCATTTAAATTTAAGGAAGAGTAAAAGAAAATGAAAAGTATCACTAAAAAAAAGTATTAATAGTAAGGGTAAAATCGTAAATAAGACATACCATAAAAGTAAATGAGAGAAAAGGAGTGAACTTACCTAATTTAGACAATGACCGAAACGGAGGGAGTAAGAAATATAAGTATAAACTTTGATAAATAGAAGTATTCCGCCCTTTTCCCAGAAATATAAGTAGCTGGAGGCGTCGTATCCGGGTTTTAAGTTACTATTAGTTTCTGTCCTTTTCCCTTCCTGATTTAGTTTTTATTTAGTTTTTTTTTTAATTATAAATTGTGCTTCTTATTTACTTTCACTATTATAATTCAGTTGCAGTTTTAATGTGACTTGTAAGTGTAGGTGACATTCAGGCAAGTTGTGTACCATCCATCTTTCCCTATCTAATTAGGGGATATTTTGAGGTGCGCGTTCCTCTTTGCCCTCTTCTTGGAGATGTATGACTATGGTCTCTCCACTACCTTCCTCTCCCGGACCTTGAATTGTACGGGATACTGGATCGATGACTATATATGACTAAGTACTCCATCGTCCAAAAATTATTTACACTCTTTAACCACTTTTTATAAGAGAACGAGGAGTAAAAAGGACAAATAATTTCAAACGGAGAGAGTATTACACTAGGAAAGAAAACAAATCGAATACTTTCTCCGTCCCTTTTATAAGCTCTATTTACAAAAAGTGGTGTTATTAATAACATTGGCTTTTTTGTTTTGTAATGGTTGATGAATAATAAAATTAGGAGAGAGAAAGAAAATTATACGATAAATAGTTGAGAATGTGGTTAGGAAATAAGATTCACTTTAGAAAAAAGAAAAAGGACAACTCACAAAAGAAAAATAATGCTTATATAAGGGAATAAAAGAAGTACGTTAGGAAAGAAAACAAGTCACTAAATATATTTGATAAAGTAGGAGTACTTAAATTGACATTGTTAAACTCTAGGCATGGCCACGGTCCGGGTTGGTCCGGTTCCGTTCCGGTTCCATCCGGTTCCGGTTCCACCCGGTTCCGGTTCCATTTGGAACCTGTCGCGAACGGTTCCGGTTCCGGTTCCGGTTCCGGGCGGTTCCAAACGGTTCCTTGGCGGTTCATGAGGCGGTTAGGGCGGTTCCAACTCACGGGACGGGCGGGTCGGACCATCGGTTCCATTTTTATTTTTTCTTTAAATATTTATATAATAAAAAAATACTATAATATCGCGGACGTACCTTTGATGATTACTTGATTATTAGCGAAATTCATTGCATGTCAAGTTGTCATCGTTATTGAAATATTTACTAAAAAGAATGAAAAAAATAAATTAATAAGAAACGAATCAATGATAATGTCGATAAAGATGATTAATAAAAAAGGAGGGAGAAAATGGACTTGAACCTAGTACCCAAATGAATACTAAGCTGCCTACGTATCCCGAAGGAATCAAAGCCCACGTAGTTCTTTGTCATACCTTTTATTTATAGTTGTTGAATGTTGATTTATCGTTGTCGTTTGTCGGATTGATCCTATTCGTCTTTGTCATCATCATGTGGTTGAGTAGATCTTTCCGCTGACTCTCCTCCTGACGATGATGCAGATGTATCCATCATCATCCATGGATCATCATCGTCGTCTTGATCATCATCATTCCTTAGTCCTTGTGTTCGAATCTCCGCTTGATCCCAATCTTTCTTGCAAACACATATTTGAATACTATGTGGAGCAAGACGAGATCGTTTTTCGTCCAAAACTCTTCTACCTGCACTAAAAGCAGACTCCGACGCAATTGTTGACGCGGGAATTGCAAGGATATCCTTTGCAATTCTCGATAAAATGGGAAATTTAACAGATTTTTCTTTCCACCACTCCAAAATATCATAGATACTTTGGTCTATTTCAAAGTGGTGTTTAAGATAACTATCTAGTTCTAAATATGAGGTCGAGGAAGAAGAAGATGATCCTAGAAAACTATCATCTTGAGTCATTATGTTAGCTATTACCGAATTATAGTAAGAGGGACGTGCCGAAACGCTAGCACGCCTAGACATATCGCGTTTCGGGTTATATACACTAGCGTAAAAATCATAGAGTTCTGCTAAATATTTTTTACATGTTCCTACATAATTATGTACATCAGTAGACGGGCGATCTAACGATTGATAATAAAATCCTATTACTTTAGTAAGGACCTCAGTTTTAAAACGTGGGTCCAAAATGGTTGCGATTCCATAAATATAAGGAAAATCGGTAAAATATGCTTGCCATTTTTCCATCATATCTGCAAGAATCGGCTTCAATTTTGGGTTAGTATCTTCATGTGTATATTTAAAGAGATGATAAAAAATAGTAATACATTCACTTATTACTAAGTGAACGTTCGGTTCATAAACATAAGAAAAAATCTTAGTCGCGTGGTCATACGCTTCTAATATGTTATGTACACCTATAGCTAATTCCCAAGTGTCATCAGCTATGAAACTATCTGTACACTCACTATATAGTTGTGTTATTACTGGGCGATAAGCAATCGCCTTTCTTAATAAATCGTTGGTTGAGCCCCAACGTGTAGGAGTATCTAATGACCAATACACTTTTTTAAGTTGGTATTGGTCACATAATTGTTTATATCGTCTTTTTATTTTTCCGATCCTAAGCCATTTCACTATATCCCTAATTGGTTCTAATAAATCACTTAATTGTTTTATGCCTGCTTGGCAAGATAAGTTAATTATATGCGCACAACAACGTATGTGTAATAAGCTACCCCCAAGGATTAAACTAAAAGCAGGTTCGTTAAACAAAAGTTCTATACATTTAATGTTCGCGGTTGCATTATCAGTTGAACAACAAAATATTTTATCTAATAAGTTCCATTCTCTACATATCTCTACTAATCTATATTTTATGTTTTCACCGGTATGTCTTTCTGGCATTGTCTCAAAAGCAATTATTCTTTTTTGCATAATCCAATTTCGATCTATCCAGTGTGCTGTTACACACATATAAGGTTCTAAATGTGGGGGAGCAGACCAAATGTCAGTTGTTATGCTAACCCTACCATTAAACGATTTAAACATTTCAACTAATTCATAGCGCATTGATTCGTATAATTTAATTGTGCGTCTTTTAAGAGTGCTCCTAGGGATTGCTCTATATTGTGGTTGCAAAGTTTTTCTATTGAGACGCTCGTATGCCCTACTTTCACCGTGGTTAAAAGGCAATTCATCACAAGTTACATACCTAGAAAATTCATCAATCATGTCATTACGATTGTATCTAAAAGGCATACCTGTGATGGGAATGTCCCATTGTGTCTGTCGGCTTCCACTTGTGGTCCCGCTCCCGCTTGCTGCATGAGTTTCTTTTGTGATTCCATGCTTCTTTGCCAAATGTTTGTTAAAGATCCCGTACCACCACCTAACACGTATTCACAAAACACAATAAATAAATGTTTATAAAATATGAATATATAATGTATCAATGTATTATGTATGTCAGTATGTATAAAAAACTTAAAAAGTATTTACCTCTGGCGAAACTGTATGAAACTAAGGGCTTTACTCCTTGACTTTCACAAATTTGACAAGTGCATAAGAAAATATCTGGATTCTCGGTTGGTTCTTTTGTGAAATACGACCACACATGTGAAACAGCTCTACCACTAGGAGGTGGCATTACCGGAAAAGGTTGTCTTACTGGTTCATCTTCATCTAAATAAATAATTTAAAATTATAAAACTATAATTAAATAAATAAATAATTTAAAGTTTAATTAATTTGAAGAATAAAATTATAAAACTAACCGATAGTTTGGAAATTGACTCGTTTACCACGAGCTTGTCTTTGTTGTTGTTGTTCTCCTTGTTCTTCATGTGATCTTGTTGATGACTGTCGAGATATATTTATCCCAATTGGGGTCGTTGGTTCCTCTTCTTGTTCTTCTTCTTCATCAATTTGTATTTCTCTTTCCATTTCTTCTGCATAATTATGTAACTCCGGGTCGTACCCTTCCGGATAATTATGTTCATAATTATAATTACTAATGGAAGGTGTTGTTGATACCGACGGAGTAGAAGTGGCCTTTCTTTTGGACGAACTGGAACCTCCCAATGATTTTGCCACTTTAGTAACTTTTTTTGTGGCTTTTTTCAAAAATGAAGACATGATTGATAATATTGAAGTAATAATAGAAATATAGAATTAAGAAATAAATAAATAACTAATTATGTAACTAACTAAATTAAGAAATAATTAAAAGACTAATTATGTAATTAAGAGAATAATTGCGTAATTAAAGAATTAAGTAGAGAGAGTAAGTAGAGAGAGTAGGAGAAGAGATGAGTTGTGAATGAAAATGATTGAAAGTGATGAGTATATATAGAGGAGAATTCAACGGCTAGTTAACGGTAACAAACGGTCATATTTTGGCGAACCGGTTCCATGGAACCGGTGGGCCGGTTCAACCGGACCGGTCCCGGTTTCGGTTCCGGTTCCGGTTCCAGTTCCAAACCGCGGGTTTTTTACCCGGTTCACGATGGTTTTTTCCGGCGGTTTCACGGTTTCGCGGTTCGGGGCGGTTCGGAACCTGTCGCAAACGGTTCCGGTTCCAAGCGGTTCGGGACCGGTTCGGTTCCGGGTAACCCGCCCCGTGGCCATGCCTAAAGGGTTTATCTTCTCTCCAGTCTCTTGTACTGTCACTCATGGCATCTACAAGCACCAACACAACTCTTAGCACTTCTAAGCTACCAGTTTCTTCAAGGCTCAATCACACTTTCAAAAACAATACCTCTTCTTCTTTGATTTCCTTCTGTAAGTTCTATTTTGTTTAACTCTCTTGTAGTATTTCCCAAAGATTTTCTTTTTATGCCTCTCATTTATCAGGTGTCTGTGAATTGTCAACTTTTCATTTTTCTTGTTCATTTTGATGTTGGGAATGTAATTCTTATTGTGAACTAATCTTTTGGCTAACTGAAATTGGGGATTTTATTTTTTTTTTGTTCTTTTCTTTTTTTTTTTTTTTTGTGAATTGGGAATTATTCAATTTTAAGGGGTTGTTAGCTTGTAGTAATAAACTATAATTCGAGCTTGCTTTGATTAATTGATTATTCCTTTTTTATTAAAGATTTTGGCCTTTAAATTTGGAATTTATTAAATGGACATTTTCAATTTCTTTTGTTTTGGGTGTTTTTGTTCATTTTGATGCTGGGAATTAATTATTGTTGTGAATTGACTTTTTGGGTATAAATTGAAAATTTTATCTTGTTTTATTTGTGATTTTGGATGTATTCAATTTAACGGTTTTTTTTAGCTTGTAATACTCTAAAACTTATTGCTTGTTTTGATTAATTGATTATTCCTTTTTTCATTGAAAGTTTTATTCATTTTGATGTTGGGAATTTAATTATTGTTGTGAATTGACTTTTTGGGTATCTGAAATTGAAAAGTTTATCTTGTTTTAGTTGTGATTTGGGATTTATTGCAATTTTTAATTTTTTTAGCTTCTAATATTCTAATACTTCTAGCTTGCTTTGATTCATTGTTTATTCCTTTTTTTACGGACGATTTTATTAAAACTTTTGGCCTTTAAATATGGAAATTGGTGAATGGTAATATTCAAAATCTTTGGCATTGGCTTTTATAATTGCGTTTTGTGTGGGTGGTCTCTTTAACTATCCATTGTTGCCATCATCATATCCTCTTCATAGAAGGTGGTCTCTTAAACTAGAGCATTTTTAATTTCTAAGCACTTTAAAAATAGTTAAAGTTTCCAACTTGTATGCATAAATTGCCAACTTAAGTTCTTAAAAGGGTATTGCTTATTGATTTGGGGTAGTGATTGATAACCTTATGTCGTGGACAAGTTTTCGTTTACAAATTTCAATTTTATCAAGGAGTCGCTGTGTAAGGAATTTTTTCGGGGTTTGTAACATTTTTGTTGCCTATTATATGTTGCATTTTATGCTCGCTTTCACAAGCATGTCAAGTAGTGCACTAGTGCTTCCTTTAAATTTGGGAGTTGAATTTTCAGTCTCTTTGAATACTCTTCTTTCCTCAAATGTCAGTGGTAATTAACATCAATACACCTCTAAGAGGTAGAGGTAGTTATATAATGTATGCATATGTTGTTTTTTGGTTAAATTGAATTATTGAAAATGAAGTGTTGCATTATATAATGAACTTTGAGTCTGTCGTTCCGCAAAAAAAACTTTTAGTAACTCTTGATTTATAATCACTTACTAAAATCCAATATAATATGTTATTCTAACATGTTAGCCAATGATTTTTTTTTTAAATACTTTTATCTCCTAGGTTTTAAAAGGATTATTATAAAGCTTAATTCAAAATCAAATCTGGGTTCTGGAAGACCCTAGCGAGCCTCGTTTCAAAGGTACTATAATGCACACTTTGATCATGAGAGAATTGAACCAAACTATGAGGCAAGCAAGCTATATTGGATAACCCATGCCTTTGGAAAACCAAAAAAATAAGTGATGCTAGGGAATTTCCCATAGAGTGGAAACACTCTCAACTCGAGGTGTGTTGGCTAGAAGCAGTAAAAAGGCGTAGAATATATTTACATGGTCAAATGGGCTTTCACGCACCCAAATATGGCTCTCAGGTTCTATGCAAGATGTTTCAATGAGAACTAGGAGTCTATGACGGATGACCAATTGGTCTTGAAGAGCTGCAATCAAAGACTATAATTCACACTCTGAGCATAAAGGTTGAATGAATATGAGAAAATTTATTAAAACTTTGAATGAAGCTGAAGCCCCATATTAGATCACGAAAACCTTAGGTAAGCCAAATTATGAGTCGAGTGCTGCCATATAATTTCTTTTAGAGGAGAAACAATCTTGACTCGAGTCATATTGGTTAGGATGCATTGAAAAATTGTATGACCAAATTTATATGGTTGAAAGGGCTTCCAAGCTCACAAATATGCCTTGTAGGATCTTTAAGCACTATTGATGAAGTTTCGGTGAAAATTGGGTTAGGGTTCTAGAAGACCCCTGTAACAGACTAAAAATTCTTAATTTTAATCTTCCGATTAATTATTCAGAATTTTCAATTCAAATTTCTAATCCTTTGATTATCCATTTCAAACCATCTTTAATTCCTAAATCTTTTCCGATTTTGTAATTTCTTTCAAATATTAAACTTTAAAATAGTATTTTGTTTAAAATCTTTTTAAAAGCACTAAAATATTATTTTATTATTTTATAGTGCGAAAAGTAAAATTTTATTATTATATTCACGGTTTTGTAAAACGTTACGTTTTAACTTTCTTCCTTAAACCAACATTACTACTTATTATTTTAACCTTATAATTTTGATTTAATTATTTTATACATAAAAATGCGTCGTATTTTAATTATTAACATTAAGTATAGATTAAGCAAAACTTTCTAAATAAACTACATATTTCATGATCGAATTTACCCATTATTTTAAAGTATATTCACTTGTACATAGTAGAACAAAAATTTGATAAACCAAAATCCTTTCTATAGTAACCCATGATGTTCAACACATACACAAGCTATCACCATTTCCTTACACAAGCTAACTTTCTTCTACACTCCAAACTCTTACACATTCACTTACACACTCCAACTCTTACACATTCACTTATACACTCTAAATCACTTATACAAGTTATCCTTCTTCTATACTCTTAACACTCTTTTTCATATAATCTAATGAACTACAAAGTTGCCCAAACCCATTATAAATACCCCTTAGCCATGAGATCACTTACACCTACGTCATCAAATCTTTCTAACATTCTTTCTTATATTTTCACTTCATTAAAACCTTACTACCTTAATACCTTTTATCATTAGTTGAAGAAATTCAAGAAGATGGAGCTTAAAACACTCTTTATTTAGCTTAAATCATCATCATTATGGAGCATTATTGGGTTATTACTTTGGGTACTTAATGTATCATTATATTTGGAGTTTGGATTTAATGATTTTGGGAGCTTAGAAGATCATCATTATTTTGGGAGTTTGGATTAATTAACTTTGGATCATTATTATCTATCTTGGAGGACTTTATTTCTTATTATTTTCCTAATTAGTACATAGTACTAATCCTTGGTGTTAGTATTGTATAACTTCTTACCCTACTCTTTTTGTGGAATTTTACATTATATTTACTTTATAATATGCAAAGTATGAAATATGTTGATATGTTTTAGTGAAGTTAGTTTAATGAAATTATGATCAAGATTATATTAAATATGTGTATGCTAAAAGTATTTTTAGTATGTTAATTTAATAATCTTTGAACGAGTTTAGGAAGTTGGGTGCAAAATTATATTCTAGTGATATTAAGTATAATTTATGTTATAAACTAGTGCTAGTATATTTATGAGTTATGTGTTACATTAGAAATGTTATTATATTTAAGAATTTGTTTTATGTTAGAATTTTTTATTAATATGTTTATGTTAGCCTTCAACCAGTTTATAAGGTAGTAAGTTATATTATGAACGTATTTTACTAAGTATGATTATATTAAGAATATTGTTATTATACTTTATTTTGAGATTTAAGTTTATCCTTAAAGTTATAGTAAATTTCTAAGTTATTGCGTAAAGTTTTTTTTTTTAGTGGTTATGTTAATTATTTAAATCTAGGATTTACTATAATAAATTAAATGAAGTTGTTTTGTTAGTGGAACAGGTCCCAAAATACTCATAGGCCATTCGACCATTATCATATTAAAAAAATGTTTGATTTACTTTTTTATATTATTATAAGCTATTTTTTGATAATATTAAAATACAATCTTAAAAGTTATTTTTGAGAAAGCTTTATAAGTTATTAAATATTGAAGTGATTTTCTTGAATATATGAGATTTCATAATTTAAAAAATAACTTTTGTGACATTTAATTACTATTTAGTACAAAATAATATTTTATTTGCTAACTATTTGACGAAAATTTATATAAAAAGATGTAAAAGTATTTTTAGTAAACTTGCTCTTAAACTATGTGTGAAATATTGATTTTTGTAAAATTATAAGTTTTATTTGTTTTATAACTAGAATGTTGATTTTTGCAAATCTAATAAGTTTACTTGTTTTTCCAAACTTGAAATAATTATTTTTGGTGAACTTGTTGAATTTTGGAAACTTATCCAAAGGTTGCAGTTTAATTTGAATTTTAATTAGAATGTTTGATTTTGTGAAGAGAATAAAGTTATATTTATTTTAAAGTTGGAAATTTTGATTTTGGAAACTTATTTCAAGAGAAATAGATTTTAGTTACTTATGGAAAATACTAATTTGGAGACTATTAATAGAATATTAAGTTATTAGTGTGAATTTAGTGAGCTATTAAAATAAAGTTATAAATAAAATTTAATGTGTAAAAATTAAGTAATGAACATATAAAGACGTACAGGTAAATTAAATGTTATGATTAAGAATTATATTAAATAAATGAAGTTACCACCTAGGTTGGTCAAAGTCAAATTCAAAGTCAACTTGTAGTAATAAAAATGTGATGTACTTGTGTGAATGAGTATTGATTGAATGACCCTGATAGTAAGGTAATATCGAACCATGGACCGGCATGTAAAATTCCGGCGTCCGTGTTGGCCGATACGTAAAATGCGGTGTAAGACAGGGGGTTTGCTACCTATGCTATAGAGCTCGAGCATATATATTGTATTGGAGGGGTGACGACTCCCACCACATTTAGGGTTTAGGACTACGGTCCTCACCTAACCAGACCCTTACATACATCAGGTGTCATATTGATGTGCTTGTTGATCAGTGTTAAACTTGATTAGTGTTGATGTTGTGATGCATGGTGCGGTTATGAGTATTAACCAAATGAACTTAATTAAGTGTTAAGATTACCGAATTATATAAGTGGCAGTAACGTACATCTGTCAGGATCGAGAATGGTATCTTAAAGGCTTAAAAGTATGTAACAGAAAAAGAATATGGTAAAAGTATGCGGTGGTGTCAGTTAATTATAAGTTCGTACTTAAATTATTATTTTGTAAATGTAGCGTATAATTTCCGTATTTTGAGCTAGATAGGAAGTTATGCTCGGTGTTAAGCGCTGACCGATTCAATCGGCTGTCATCCGTATCATAGATGGCAGCATTTTGCAAGGTTTAGTTCAGGTTCCGATCTAGGCCGCAGCAATTACTATTTATCGAGAACTTAGCTGCTTTTTGTATCTTTATTGATGACTTGATGATGATGTATTTTTTTTTCATTTTGAGCAAACAATATTTCTTATCAGATGTAATATTTTACTTTTGGTTTTAAATAGTTTCAGTTTTTATGATTTAAAGTTTTTAACAGTTCAGCATTTTGAGACTTCTGCAATATTTTTGTATTAAACATTATTATTATATGTTAATTGTGTATCGAGATTGTCGCTCCTGTTACAACCCCAATGAGCCACATCTCAAAGGCTATAATTTATGCTCTTAATGCAAAAAGTTGATCGAGAGAGAATTGACCCAAACTTTAAGGGAAGCCCTTTAGGAAAATCAATGACATTGAAAAGGAAAAAAATATTCAAGTGATGCATTATAATTGCTCACATAGTGGACACAATCTCAATTCGAGGTGTGTTGGCTAGGAAGCATTACAACGATGCATAACAAATTTACATTATTGAAAAGGCTTTTATGCATCCAAATATTGGAAGAAATTTTGGTGAAAACTGATACGTGCAAGCAAAAGGCCATGACGTGACCTTTCAGAGGCTATAATTTACGGTGTGAGCAGAAAAGGTTGAATGTGGGCAAATTTATCAAAACTTTGAATAAAGTCGTATATTAGATTACAAAAACCTTAGAGAAGACAAACTTGAGCCGAGTGATGTCATTTAATTGCTTTTAGAAGAGGAAAAAATCTCAACTCGAGTCATATTAGCTTAGGTGCATTGAAAAGTTGTATGATCAAAATTACATGGTTGATAGGGCTTATATATAAGCCCACAAATATACCTTGTAGGATCCCTAGTAACTATAAATGAATTTTCGTGAAAACAAGTTTGGGTCCCAGAAGATCCTAGAAAACAAAAAAGAGTCAAGCAATGCCATAAAGTTCCCATAGAGTAGAGATAATATTGACTCGAGGTGTGTTGTTTAGGAAGCATTAAAAAATTGTGGAAAAAGATTACTTGGTCGAAAGGGCTTCCACGCATCCAAATATCGCTATCAAATTCCCTAGGATCCAAGGAAGATGTTTCAGTGAAAAATAGTTCAAGCAACCAAAAGGCCATGAAAAGGTTCGTTCAAAAGCTATAATTGATGTTCTGTGCATCAAAGTAATCCATAAATTGCCTATAAAGTTGAGACTATCTCAACTCGAAGTGTGTTGGCTAGGGAGCATTACCAAGGTGTAGACAAATTTACATGGAACAGGGGCTTCTATGCACACCGTATATGGTTCTCAAGCTCAAAAGGATCCATGGAAGAAGTTTCGGTGAAAAGTAGGACGAGCAACCAAAACCAAAAGGCCATGACCAAGTCGTTTAAAGGCTATAGTTCATGCCATTGTTTCCCGAATCGCGAACGTATGGCTCTTTTTCAGTCGGGAACGTGCGACCCAGATCACGGAGTGATGTCTTACCAGATCGTTGTGGATTGCATACTAGATTTTCAAAAAGAAGAACAACAAATGAGAAAAGAAGAGAAATATAAAACTTATTTTTGGTGAGCTATCTTGAGGGTTTTGTTGTGCCGCCATCGAAGTGAGATGATGAAAAAGAAATTCTTTCTTTCACTTTATTTGATTAGGGTTTCATAACAAATCCTTAGGTGAGCCTTGTAAGTTGTAACACATATGATTAATGTTTTTTGTTTTCCTTTCTTTTTTTTGTTTTCTTTTGTTTTTCCCTTTTTGTTTTCTTATTTATTTCTTCTCTTGTATATTCTTTTTCATTTATCTTAATTCCTTTTATTTTTAATTGTAAATTTTAATATCAAAAATCTTAGGGAAGAAAAAAAAATTAGTCGAGTAATGCCACCTATAATTGCTAATTGCTATATGAGGAAAATCAATTTTAACTCGAGTCATATTTGGCTTGGATGCATTGAAAAGTTGTGAGACTAATTTTACAACGTTGAAAGGGCTTCTAAGTCGACAAATATGCCTTCTAAGACCTCTTGGTATTATTGACGAAGTTTCAGTTAAAATCAAATGGGGTTCAGACGATCCTAATAAACAAAAAAGTTGATTGTAAAAGAATGAACCAAACGTTAGGGGAAGCCCTATTGGGTAACCAATGACTTTCAAAAGCAAAAAAAGAGTCGAGTGATGCCATAAAATTGTCATGAGTGAAGACAATCTCAACTCGAGATGTGTTGTCTCTAAAGAATGAGTAGATAAGTTTAAATGGTCGAAAGGGCTTCCACACACCCAAATCTCGCTCTCAGGTTTTCTAAGATCCATGGAAGAAGTTTTGGTAAAATCTCGGACGTGCAACCAAAAGGCCACGAGGAGGTCCATTCAAAGATTATGATTCACGCTTTGAGTAAAAGGATGAATGTGAATAAATTTTCGAATTTAGAAGGAAGCCCCATATTAGAGCACAAAAACCTTAGGGAAGCCAAGAAATGAGCTAGTTTTGCCATTTATAATTGCTTTGAGATGAGAAACAATCTTTACATGAGTCATATTGACTA
Source organism: Amaranthus tricolor (assembly GCF_026212465.1). Classification (NCBI taxonomy): domain Eukaryota; kingdom Viridiplantae; phylum Streptophyta; class Magnoliopsida; order Caryophyllales; family Amaranthaceae; genus Amaranthus; species Amaranthus tricolor. The sequence goes on from NC_080048.1 coordinate 14,141,194, forward strand.
GAATGCATTGAATAGCAGTATGACTAAATTTACATGGTTCAAAGGGCTTGTAAGCTTACAAATATGCCTTGTAAAATCCCTAGGCAGTATTGATGTAGTTTTGGTTAAAATTGAATGTGGGTTCCGAAAGATCCTAACAAGCTCCGTTTCAATGGCTCTATAATTCACGTTCTGAATGCAAAATTTTGATTAAAAGTTTAAGAGAAGCTTTATTGGATAACCAATGACTTTGGAAAGCACAAAAAAGAGTCATGTTATGCCATAAAATTGCCCATATTGTGGAGGTAATCTCAACTTAAGGTGTGTTTTCTAAGAAGCACTAAAAAGGTAATCTCAACTTAAGGTATAAAATTGCCCAAATATTGCTCTCAGGTTCCCTAGGACTCATGGAGGATTTTTTAGTGATAACTGGGACGGGCAACTAAAAAGCCATGAGGAGTTCCGTACAAAGGCTAATACACGCTTGAGCATAAAAGTTGAATGTGAGCAAATCTATCAAAACTTTAAAGGAAGCCCAATATAGGATCACAAAAACCTTAGGGAATCCAACAAATGAGTCGAGTGATGCCATTTATGGATAAGATTCGTTGAAATATTGTATGACAAACTGGTTGAAAGGGCTTTTAAGCCGACAAATATACCTGGTAGGATCCCTTGGTATTATTGATAAACTTATAGTGAAAATCGAGCATATAGCCTATAGCCTGGAAGACCTTAACAAGCCCCGTCTCAAAGGCTTTAATTCACGATCTGAACACGGAGCCTTATTGGATAACTAATGACTTTGGAAAGCCAAAAAAAAGAGTCAAGTGAAGGCAAAAAGTTGCCCATAGAGTGGAGATGATCTCAATTCGAGGTGTGTTGCCTGGGGAGCACTAAAAAGGTGTTTGAACAAATTTATCTACATGGTCGAAGGGGGTTCCACACACCTAGATATCACTATCAGGTTTTCTAAGATCCATGGAAGAAGTTACGGAAAAATCTCGGACATGCTACCAAAAGGCCACGATGAGGTCCGTTCAAAGCCTATGATTCACACTCTTAGCATAAAAGGACGAATGTGAGCAAATTTATAAACTTAGAAGGAAGCCTCATATTAGAACCTTAGTGAGGTCAAAAAATGAGCCAAGTGATGCCGACAATTGCTTTGATAGGAGAAAAATATTAACTTGAGTCATTGGCTTGGATGCATTGGAAAGTAGTATGAAAAAAATTACATGGTTGAAAAGGCTTCTAAGCCCACATATGCCTTATAGGATCTCTAAGTAATATTGATGAAGTTTCAGTGCAGGTTCCGAAGACCCTAACGAGTCCCATCTCAAATGTTATAATTCATGTTTGAATGCAAAAGGTTGATCATGCGAGAACTGAACCAAACTTTAAGGGAAGTCCTATTGAATAACCAATGACTTTGTTATGCGTAAAAATAGTCAAGGGATGTGATAAATTTTCCCATAGAGTTGAGACAATCTCAATTCGAGGTGTGGAGTTTAGGTGAAAATGGGGACACACAACCAAAAGGGCACAATGAACTCCGTTCAAAGGCTATAATTCATGCTCTAAGCATAAAAAGTTGAACGTGAGAAAATTTATCAAATTTTTGAAGGAAGCCCTATATTAGATTACAAAAACCTTAGGGATGCCAACAAATGACTTGAGTGATACCATATATAATTGCTTTGAGAGGAGAAACAATCTCAACATGAGTCATACTAGCTAGGTAGCATTGAAAAGTTGTACGACTAAATTTATGTGGTTTTAAGGGCATCTAATTCAACAAATAACTTTTGATGAAGTTTCGGTGAAAATTGAGTCTGATTCTTATAAGACCCTAAACCCTCATCTCAAAGGCTATAATTTACGCTCTGAACACAAAAAAGTTGATTGTGAGAGAATTGAACCAAACCAATGACTTTGGGAAGCAAAGAGTCAAGTGATGTCATAAAATGGAGACAATCTCAACTCTGAGATGCGTTGCCCAGGAAGCAATAAAAAAGTGTAGAATTTATATGGTTGAAGGGGCTTCCACACACCCATGACAAAAGGCTAATTATCTTGTAAACATCCAAGACAAAGTTTAGTGCCTCCATGATCTTTTTTCCCATAAACGACGATCTTTATCTTCTGGACTCTTCCTGTTTAGGGCCGGGAAGGAGTTACTTGTCGTATTTGTAAGACATCTCCAGTCTTTGGTATTAGTTAAACTAAGAAAGTACATATATAATTATATATGTCGTTTATTGTGTGGTACCAATGAATAATGCGCTTTTAATAAACAAAATAGTTATCATTTAGTAGTATAATGCTTTCATTTTTGTGGATCCTGTAGTTAAACAAGATTGAACTTTGTGAATTTTTGTTCAACTGTTAGCTGATATTATGAAATTCAAATTGTTTTATGGTTCTGTGTATCTTATACAGTATTGCTTTGTTTGATATAATGATTTCCATTTATCTTAACAGGTAAGTTCAATCGGCATCCTGTTGGTCTTTCATGTTTGACAAGGACGTATAGTAAGCCTGGGAAGAGCTCAACATTAGTACGTGTAAATGGTTTATTTGGTTTTATCTTCATTATATTTCTGTACGTCATTTGGTAACTGTTTTAGGTTTGTAATTGACAATATTGACAATGGATTTTAGTGTTAATTGGAAAGGAAAGTTGCATGCTCATACCCTTGGGCCATGATAGTTAAACACCATCCCTAGGCATCTATTTTTGAAGCAAAAGAGAGATATTTGAGGGTGTTGGACAAGCATTAGTTTGGAACTTTGGATAATGAAATTGACTTTAGTTTTAAAATTATGCTAACAATTAATTGGTTTTACGAAATTCTTTTAATGGCTACCACACGTCTTGGATAAAAAAGAGACATAGTATTGTGCTTGCATATTGCAAGTCTTGTTTCTGTGTATGTAGTTCAATGTAACACAATTAGCTAATCTCTCTGCGAATCACGAATCGAAAACATTATGGTCTATTTTGGATTATTATTGGTCCAGTTTGAGTGAATCGTGAATTCAAAACGCTAAATTGATACGAATTATGTTACATTGATCTATTTTTATGCACATATGGATTATGGAAGGAGTTCTTTCGATGGCCTTGTAAGTAATTCATGCAACTTGTCGCTTATCAGTGCTTCTGTCCAAAGGTGCTCAAAATAGACCCGATCCAATATTTACGTAATCTTGTATAACCGAACCTAACTTTGAAACCAACTTGAGTACAAAACCCGATTTTGACCCGAACTGAAACAGTTGACCTCGAAACCGATCTGACGACCCCAATGAAACTCCTCTACTTCTGTCTGTAGCATGTTCCTATTCTAACATTAACAGTGGCCACAGTAAGATGTGGATGCATGATCTATGAAATATAGTATGCTTTGACAGAAATAGCAGTGCCACAATCATTCTTGTATGAACATTAGGACATATGATATCTGTTCAGTAAGATCTTTCTGTAGGGGACAGAAATGTTTGGATCACGCTCCCCGTTCTTAAAGTAAACTTGTTCTGATATAGGCTGGAATATTGGAAAATATGCGAAAATTATACGAGACAGTGAAAAAAGCTCAAATGGTAGTTCAAGTTGAAGCAGTAAAAGTGTGCTAATTTCTCATGACATTTGAGCTGAACTTCTATTGTTATGATTTTTTGACCTTAAGCTTTCTCTTGCAGAGCAGAGTTTGATGGTTATTGTGAAGGTGAGCTCATAAAGGTATGTTGTTCTTCATGTGTCGAGTAACTTCCTGTAAGCTATAACATAATGAATATACTTATTGACTATTAAGCTTATATCGTTCAAATGAAAACATAATGAATTGAACTTGATATCCAAGTTTTGAACTTCATTTCTCTTATGTTCGAATCCTTGATCGAAGATAGAAGCAAAATTCAAAACAAAAAAGGTGTGGAATGAGGATTTGAGTGAGGAGATTGATGGAAAATTAGGGTATTTCTTACTAAAGGTACAGATTTATTGTCTTTAAGATAATTGTTTGCAAAATCAGCAATAACATGTCATTGCCTCAAACCTTGAGGGGTAGCTCAGCTTTGAGGTTATATTTCAAAGGTCACGAGTTCGAGCCCCTTTAAGATCACTGGACGTTTTCTAAGTCTATAACTTCAGGGCCACTTGGAAAGTTGTGGTAAGCGTGAGATAGCTAGATACCCAGCTCATCGAAGAAAAAATGACATTGCCTCAAAGTCAAGTGGCTCCTCCCTAGGCTAATTTGGAAGTCAGATATACGTTACCTTACCCTTGTAGTAAGTTAATAGCAAAGAATTTGTTTCTAGTCGATCCTCAATAGCAAATATCATCTTCAAAAAGGATAAACGCAAATATTGAATGAAACATTTATTATAGTCCATTATAATCCGAACCCAAAGAACTATAAATCGTTGGCTTCATTGAGAAATCGAGAATGGAGTTGTTTGAGAAATTTGTTAGCTAAATCACAAAATTATCTTCACTTTGTACGAACTAATTTGAAGAAGCATCATTCTAGAAAATGATATCTATTCCAATCAAATTCGGTATAAGACATTCTTGTCAACACCTTAAGAAAGTGCAAAATCTACTTGGCTGTCAAATGTTTCCCACTTTCCTTGTAAAGGGGTGGAAACAACTTTTTGAAGGTTTGAAAGTTACTTTTCTTTTTGATCGAAGGGTAGCTAGTTTTCACTCCATATATTACCTTCCTTTTGCTCTCCTCCCTTCCATTCTACCCCTCGATTTCAAGCTCCTTTTTTCTTTTAACAAAGGAAATTGTTTTTATCTATTTTTCTCTGATAAATATATTACATAATACTTCCTCCGTTTCTAATTAATGACTACACTTTCCTTTAGTAGTGTTCCCATTTTATGACTACACTTTCTCTATAAGTAGGTTTTTTGCAAGAAGTTACCAAGATACCCTTACTAAGTTTTGAACTAGGACAAGGCTATACATCGAACTCTCAAGTGATCCAAAGTGAACAAGTATAGCATTGAAAATTTAGCCCTTCTTTAACTTTGTTGAAAAGTCAAAGTGTAGTCATTAATTAATTAGAAACGGAGAAAGTATATTTCTATGGACAATCTTAATCAAACAAACACATTTGAACACTGCAGAAGTTTTTTCCTAGACACTTCACAAGGCTACATTTTCATAGTTTAAACTTTCCTCTGGCAAGTCACTCTTTCTGGTAATCAACAACCTGTTCGAACTGAAATTACAGAAGCAGCTATGGAACTAGGAGCTGAAGTGAGCTTTTGAAAATTCTATCTTGATTGGAACTCATCTCTTTTTAGTACTTTTTTCCTTTCTGAACAAATCTATTGCTATATATGTAGAAAGTTTCCCTTTTAGTTACTGAGGCGTACAAAGATGCACATCAGAAAAGTGTGCAGGTGAGACTCATTGCTTCTAGATTTCTGAAACAAGTATTTTGTATAGAAAAAGAAAAATGGGTCAATTCTCTAAGATTATTGAATTTTTTTTTAAAATTTTTTACCAGGCAATGAAGGAGAGAATGAACAATCTTGCTTCTAGTTTAGGGATGCCACCAGGCTTGAGTGAGGGCCTGAAGTGAAGCTTCTAAATTGATCTGAAATATGACTCGATGTCTTGAATTGTGTAATGTTCTTTTGTATTGATAAGCAATGAGTAGTTCCAATTCTTTTGAATTGCTGGCTAATCAGAGAATCGAAACTGGCTTATATTATAGAGCAATATATTTGTTTGATTTCTTATATCTTGTGCCTAAATTCAAGTAATTAGAAACGGCTATGGGGGAAAAGAGGGATCAGAAATTGGTAGAGGTGCCAAGCATGTTCACTATTTTAAAGTTTTATGTCCATGATAATAACATCTGGCTTTCGCACCTTTCATTCATATTTTGCACTTAATATAGCACCTGTGGCAACAAAAGTGATCAATGAGGAGATTAAGGTCAAATTTGATCTTGTTTGGTCTCACGACTCTCATCTGATTCCAATAAAACTAAAAGTACTAAGTTTAATAAGTTGAATATAACAAACTCAAAGAGGTGGATATTTAAGGGGTCAAATTATTTAGATGCATTTGATATTGGTGAAGTGATTGTCAATCTTATGGCATATAGGAAATCTTTATAACAGTGATGTAATAAAAAAAAATATAGAAAGTAATTTGAATCCTAACTTCCCCCATTCAAATTGACACATAGGATTATAGGAGTGTGAAAACGATCGCCAAATACTTACGATGTTAAGAACAAACGACAATGAGCAAAATTAAGTTTGACAAAGTAACAAACAAGGACACAAAGATTTAAGGAGGTTCACCCAATGATGGCTACGTCCTCCGTGGTGTGTAGTTTATGTTTATATTATATCAAATGAATACAAACAACACTTCAATATGAAGAATTACAATTGAGATAGAGATAACAACAATAGGCTATGTGTTTGGCTTAAGGGTTGTGTTTGATGTGTTTTGCATCCTTGAAGTGTGGGTATGAGAGCCCTATTTATAGTGCTAGGTACTTGAAGATGAATGGCTCACATAAATACATAGTTAATTTAGGGTAATGAATACTATGAAATAACTCTAAGAACTTGAAAAGGCATTATCTCAAGAGTCACACACATGAGACTCTTCACCTTAATCTTCATTAACACCAATAATTCCCATGAATACTCTTCACCTTATTACACCCTTTTGGATTCCACAACTCAAGAGTCACACACATGAATTCAACCCTTTAATGTGCACTCAAGTCACACATTAGTATAGTATCATTTATAATCACATTAGTATACTACCATTCATAACAATCTCCACCTTGACTTGAGTTCACCCAAGTCACAACATTCATCAATCCACTTCATATTCAAAAAACATACACACCTCAAAATGCCCAAGAGGGCATTATCTCAAGCAAGGAGCTAAACCTACCAAGTCAACACATAACTCAAACTTGGTAGTAGGTAATGACTTTGTCATCATGTCGGCCGGATTTTCCGTAGTGTCAATTTTCTTCAATAACACCCTTTTGTGCTCAACTTCATCCCGGATAAAGTTATACTTAATATCAATGTGCTTGGACCTTCTATGAAATGTGTTTTGATTCCTAGCCAAATGAATTGCACTTTGACTATCACAATGCACACTTACCTCACACACTTTGTTGCACATTTCACCAACAAGACCTTTAAGCCATTTTGCTTCCTTGAATGACTCGGCCACGGCTATGTACTCCGCTTCGGTTGTAGAAAGAGCAACCACATCTTGCAAAGATGATTGCCAACTAATCGCCGAACCACCCAAAGTAAACACAAACCCACTTGTGGACTTTCTATTATCTAGATCACCACCATAATCCGAGTCACAAAACCCGGTTAGCTCACTTGAATTTTTCCCATACATGAGACAAACATTTGAAGTATCTTTCAAATACCTCAATAGCCATTTTAGTGCCTCCCAATGTCCCTTACCCGGATTAGACATATATCTACTCACCAAACTCACCGCATGAGCAATGTCGGGCCTAGAGCATACCATAGCATACATAATGCTACCAACGGCACTAGTGTATGGAATTCTTACCATTTGCTCTTCTTCCTCTTTTGTTTGTGGACACAAATTCTTGGACAATTTGAAATGAGAAGCAAGAGGAGTAGACACACCTTTAGCATCATCCATGGAGAAACGTTGAACAACTTTCTCAATGTACTTCCTTTGACTAAGGTATAAGACACCCTTAGCCCGATCTCTCAAATTCTCCATCCCAAGAATCTTCTTGGCTTCACCAAGATCTTTCATATCAAATTCACTTGAAAGCAACTCTTTCAAGTCCTCCACCTTAAGCAAAGAGCTACATGCTACTAGCATATCATCAACATATAAGAGCAAATATAGTAAAGAACCATCTTCAAATTTCTTAAGATAAACACAGCTATCATAAGAACTTCTAACAAAATCATGTGAAATCATAAAGGAATCAAACCTTTTGTACCATTGCCTTGGAGATTGCTTCAACCCATACAATGACCTCTTCAATCTACACACATGATTCTCCTTACCGGCTACCTCAAAACCTTCCGGTTGCTTCATAAAGATTTCTTCTTCAAGCTCACCGTGAAGAAAAGCCGTCTTTACATCCAATTGATGTAACTCCAAATCCTCCATCGCCACCAAAGCAAGCAATGCCCTAATAGAAGAGTGTTTCACGACCGGAGAGAAAACTTCGTGAAAATCAATACCCTCAATTTGAGAGTATCCCTTTGCAACAACCCTTGCTTTGTAGATGGGAGGAATATCACTAGAAGGACCCTCCTTCCTCTTGAATATCCACTTGCACCCCACAATCTTCTTTTTCTTTGGTGCAACAACGATATCCCAAGTTCCATTCTTCGCAAGAGATTCCATCTCTTGTTTCATAGCAATCAACCACTTGCTTGAGTCATTTGAGGCTATAGCCTCCTTGTACGTACTTGGTTCATTTAACCCTTCGACTTCGCTAGCAATGTTGAGAGCATAAACAACATAATCACACTCTTCAATGTACCTCCTTGGAGCCACGATCTTCCTTCTTTGCCTAGTTGTGGACAAAGGAGGAGACCTTTGTTGAACATCATCATTTTTCTCATTATCAACATTGGAGGATTCAACCTCCACTTGTGCTTCATTATCATCATTATTAAAAGGTTTTTCAACATTAGATACAAGCATGCTATCTTCATCAAAAACAACATCTCTAGAAACAATAATTTTCTTTGATTCATTACACCATACCCTATACCCCTTTACACCCACTCCATACCCCACAAAGATACCTTTTCTAGCCCTAGGTTCTAACTTACCATCATTTACATGAATATAAGCTGGACAACCAAAGATTCTAAGACTAGAATAGTTTACCGGAGTGTTGTACCATACCTCTTGTGGCGACTTGAACTTCAAGGCGGTATGAGGTGAACGGTTGATCAAATAACATGCCGTAGCCACCGCTTCGGCCCAAAATTGTTTCCCCAAATTTGCTTGATTTAGCATGCATCTTGCCCTTTCCAATAACGTTTTATTCATCCTCTCCGCAACACCATTTTGTTGAGGACGACCTGCACAAGTTCTATGTCTAACAATACCTTCATTAGAACAATAATTGAGAAACTTGCTATCAACAAATTCAAGACCATTGTCGGTTCTCAAGGTCTTGATGCTCCTACCGGCTTTCTTTTCAATCATCTTCTTCCATTCCAAGAAGACATCAAAAACTTCATATTTATGTTTTATAAAATAACACCAAACTTTCCTAGAGTAATCATCAATAAAGGTCAACATGTAGCTACAACCACTAAGGGAGGGCGTTCGAGAAGGCCCCCACAAGTCGGAATGGACATAATCTAATATCCCCTTAGTGTTGTGGATGGCGGGTTTAAAACTAACTCTCTTGTGTTTCCCATAAACACAATGTTCACAAAAACCAAGGTTCCCAAAATTTTTCCCATTAAATAAACCTTGTTTAGAGAGTTCAAACATACCTCTTTCGCTCATGTGACCAAGCCTTAAGTGCCAAAGTTTGGTGTCACGATCGGACATTGTGCTTGTGGATACATTCGCCGAGCCAAGAATGGTTGAACCTTGAAGAGCATACAAACTCCCATTCAACCTCCCCTTCATCACCACTAGTGAACCCTTGGCTACCTTCATAACTCCACCTTCACAAGTGATTCTACACCCGATCTTATCAAGAGTACCCAAAGATAAAAGATTCTTTTTCAAGCCCGGGACATACCTTACATCGGTTAAGGTCCTCACAATCCCATCAAACATTTTAATTTTAATGCTCCCAATCCCAACAACCTTACATGTGGTGTTGTTTCCCATGGTAACATTTCCCCCATCAACACTTTCAAATGTATGGAAGAAAGTTTTGTTGGGAGTCATGTGGAATGTGCACCCCGAATCAAGAATCCATTCATTATTACCTTTGTACTCATGAGTGGCAACAAGAACATCGCCATCATCACTATCATTCACATAACTAGCATTAGCATTGCTAGTTCCTTCCCTTGCCTCTTCTTCTAGCTTTCTCTTAAGCTTCCAACAATCCTTCTTGATGTGGCCCTTAAGCTTGCAATAGTTACAAGTCTTATTTTTGTTTGGCCTTACAGACTTGGACCTTCCTTTACCCTTGTTTCCACTCCCACTAGTGGAACCTTTCTCTTGTGACCTCCCTCTTACAAACAAACCGTCACTAGCATTGCTTGGTGACTTTTGTGACAATTGTGTATCAATGAGATCCCTTTGAGTCAAGGCATTCTTCACATCATCATTACTCAAATTATCTCTACCATAAAGTAGAGTTTCTCTAAAATTTTTATAAGAAGGGGGTAAAGAACATAAAAGATAAATTGCCAAGTCTTCATCATCAAGCTTAACATCAATGTTTTGTAAATCCATAACAATGGAACAAAACTCATCCAAGTGAGGTTTTAAAAGTTTACCTTCCTCCAAGCGTAAGTCGTAGAGTCTACTCTTCAAAAGTAGCCTATTGGTAACACTCTTGGCCATGTAGAGTGATTCCAATTTCTCCCATATACTCTTGGTTGTTGTTTCTTTAACAACCTCTCTTAGAACTTCATTGGATAAGCATAATTGGATTGCCGATAACGCCTTTGTGTCTATCTCTTCCCATCTCGATGCGGACATTCCTTCCGGCATCTTCTCTACACCATCAATCGCCTTGTGCACACCATTTTGAATCAAAATGGCTCTCATTTTGACTTGCCATAAGCCAAAGTTTACATTCCTATCAAACTTCTCAATATCGAGCTTCATTGTAGTCATGATTTTCAAGTAATAATTTCTTAAAACACCGCAAAATAACCTTGGCTCTGATACCAATTGAAAACGATCGCCAAATACTTACGATGTTAAGAACAAACGACAATGAGCAAAATTAAGTTTGACAAAGTAACAAACAAGGACACAAAGATTTAAGGAGGTTCACCCAATGATGGCTACGTCCTCCGTGGTGTGTAGTTTATGTTTATATTATATCAAATGAATACAAACAACACTTCAATATGAAGAATTACAATTGAGATAGAGATAACAACAATAGGCTATGTGTTTGGCTTAAGGGTTGTGTTTGATGTGTTTTGCATCCTTGAAGTGTGGGTATGAGAGCCCTATTTATAGTGCTAGGTACTTGAAGATGAATGGCTCACATAAATACATAGTTAATTTAGGGTAATGAATACTATGAAATAACTCTAAGAACTTGAAAAGGCATTATCTCAAGAGTCACACACATGAGACTCTTCACCTTAATCTTCATTAACACCAATAATTCCCATGAATACTCTTCACCTTATTACACCCTTTTGGATTCCACAACTCAAGAGTCACACACATGAATTCAACCCTTTAATGTGCACTCAAGTCACACATTAGTATAGTATCATTTATAATCACATTAGTATACTACCATTCATAACAGAGTGATTTACCAAACAAGTAAATTAAGTATCCAGTTTAGATCTATTAATCCAGAAAATGCCATTTGATATAACACTTTTGTTGGTTTGTAAGTTCCCAGTTGAAGTCTCTTACCATAGTTTTGTTGATTTTCAAGGTCAAACGTTTCAATTTTAACCATTATTTTTATGAGAATATGGATTAATGTGAAATGGTCAAAGATAATATTATCACATAATTGATTATATAAGTAATTAATGGTTAAAATTAAATCAAAATAACTAAAAAAATGGAATCTTTTCCCTTAATATGGCAAAAGGGAAATTTATTTCCCACTTTGCATGAAATGGGAAAGTAATTCCCACAATACCGTCTATGTAGGATAGGTGGGAGAAAAAATTTTTTTCCTTTTTTTTTTTTTTAATATAACTGCTACTTGAAGTGGCGGTTTTATTTTGGGTTTTGTAGTAAACCGCCATCTCAAGTGGCGGTTATGTAGTAGTTAATTTTTTTTTTAAAAAAATAAAATAAAAGCCCTTAGTTAACCGCCATCTCAAGGGGCGGTTTTGTACCTATACAAAACACGCCCAGCTTCCTGTTTTATCATTTCATTCCTTCCTTGCTTCTTCTTGCGGCTGCTAGCTTAAAAAAAAAATTCTTCACTCTCATTCACTTCTTATTTACTATTCCTCTCATTCAACTAAACTAATCAACTACATTCCCATCTTTTCCTTCGCTACTTGTTTAATTTCATCCTCATTTAAGGTATGAATATAACCCTAATGTTTTTCAACTTGTAAATTATTTTCTTGTTCATTATTGTTGTAATTTGAAGTTATAAATACATTGATTGTTTGTTACATTCTCTTGATTTCATGATTTAAGTATACATTTTACACATTTGTAGTTGAATTTTATGATTTGGTTTGTATGCATATAAAGTGTTTGATGAAATGCTTTAATGCAATTTTATTACTTTGTATGGTTAGTTTAATGGTTTTAGTATATATTCATGGTATTTTTAGCTTTATATTTTAATTGAACCTTCTAATAAGTGTTCTAATACCTTAATATCACAAATTCTTGTATTCACATTTACACTTCCTTTACTCATAATCAACAATAAAGTGTATGTGAAATCACATGAAAAACATGCTTGTGTTTGCAGAATATGGATCATTATCCCATTATAGTGTATTGGGGTGGAGAAGTAAGTTATACTGAATCCGATGTTGTGTATAATAAAGGATTAAATGAAGTGATGTTTATCCATCGTGAGAATACAAATTTTGAGGTGTTTCATAGCAAAATCTATGATGTAATTGGTTGTGATCGCAACTCTTTTATGTTTAAAATACACATGAAATATCCGGTGACTGGAAAAAATGTGTTAGTTCCGATTAAGAATGATGAAAGCATAAGTGCTCTTGCTTATGCGGCATCACAAGCCCCTGGAACGGCAATGGAGGTTTATGTTGAATTGGTTGCAAATTTGGATAATGCGACGAAAGTCATGACTAGCATGCAACTTCCAGAATCAGGTCCTAGTGTACGCCATGATACATTCACAGAAATGTTAAGTAACCCAAATTACGTTAATGAGCACTTGGATGAGTTTACTTCTCCAACTCATTCACGTGGCATTGGTGGTGGTGTAATGAACACCTTTTCCACGAGTCACTTGGGTAGGCGCAATGCCAACGAGGTTGACTCTTTAGATCAGGAGGATGAGCATATTGATTCTGATTCAGAGGAGGATGATGACAGAAGAGAAGCTCTAGATGCAGCGATTAGGAATGGTGCTCCATCTCAAGACTGGCTTAGAATTGATGAGGTTGATCAAAGATTGATTGATGCATGGATGACCTGGAACGATGACAACTCCATGAATGAAAATGGAGACTTTAAGATAGGGCAAGAGTTTAGCTCCTTAGACCACCTTAAGAAGAATGTTAAAGCTTGGGCGATTTCTAACAATAGAAACTTCCGTGTGATTGAGTCGGAGCCTTCAAAGTACGTTATCCAATGCACTAATGTGGAGGATATAGGTTGTGAATGGAGGATGAGAGCTATTATGACCGCCACGGGATCATTTAAGATTGTGCGATATAAGGGTCATAATCAAGATTGCTCAACGCATTACAGTGACGACCATCCCCTCCTTAGTTCTGAATTTGTTGCTGATCTTATCGTGGATATGATCAGAGTTGATCCAGCGTTCAAGGTGAAGGCAATCGTTAATTTTGTAAAAAATAAATACGGATTTGTTATAACATATAAGAGAGCTTTGTTGGCCAAAAATAAGGCTATAACAAAAGTATTTGGGGATTGGGATAAGTCCTTTGAGGAGCTTCTAAGGTACCTACAGACATTAATGCAATCTAATCCAGGAACAGTGGTGCAATGGGAAGTCCAATCGATAATGGATCCTAACAGAGTTATCTTTCAGAGAATTTTTTGGGCTTTTGGACCATCCATTAAGGGTTTTCCCCACTGTCGCCCCTTTATTTCTATAGATGGTACACATTTGTACGGAAAGTACAAAGGGACACTTATGATTGCTATGGCGATAGATGCAAATTCTCAGTTGTTCCCACTTGCCTTTGCCGTTGTGGAGGGGGAGAGCAACGACACATGGAGTTGGTTCTTGGATTGTATAAGGCATTACGTGACTAAGAGGGACGGCTTATGTGTTATATCTGATCGTCACAAGGGAATTTTGCATGCAATGAATAGAGTTGGAAAAGGTTGGGAAGAGCCATATGCATTCCATCGGTTTTGTAAACGTCATCTAGCTTCGAACGTGCATAAGAAGTTCAAAAACATAGCAGTTAAAAACTTGTTTGAAAAGCTTCTAAACAGACAAAGATTCGGAACTATAATTTCTATATGAATCGGCTTAAAGAGCTTAACAAGGACGCGTACAAGTACTTAGTGGATGGTTCTATTCCTGAGCGCAAATGGACTTTGATGCACGATGGTGGGCATCGATATGGAGTAAAAACTACAAACATGCCTGAAGCGTTCAACGGCGTAATGAAGGGGGCAAGGTGTCTCCCAATCACTTCATTGGCTAGGATGACATTCTTCCGGGTTAACGAATACTTCGCTACAAGGAGGGATTTAGGGAGAAATAGATTAGAGAATGGACATGTGTATGCCAAGAACCCAACTGATACGATTGATAAGAATGCTGAAAAAGCACGATTTCATGATGTTAGGATATATGACACAGTTCGTAGGATATTTGAGGTGACCACTGGTCGTGGGAACAGGATAGCAGGAAAAGGTGGAAAATGCTACATGGTTGACCTCACAGCAACATCATGCTCTTGTCAGAAACCAACCATGTTCAAGTTACCGTGCTCACATGTTCTTGCAGTATGTCGAGCTCGTAACATTTCGTATGAGGCTTTTGTGGACCCTTCGTTTCGCACTACAAAATACGTATCCACGTATAAGAAGACCTTTATGCCTGTTCCAGACATGTTCACCTGTGATCCTTGGAATGGTCCTACAGTTGTTCCAGATCTCTCAACTAAGCGTGGAAAGGGTCGTCCGCGATCAACTTGTATACGGAACGAAATGGATACACCGTTGACACGTCCTCGTAACACATGTAGCATTTGTGGATTTATTGGCCATAATAAGAAAACATGTCCTCGAAGGTTAACAAAGTATGCCTTTTTATTAACATTTTGTAATATCTTGTTGAGTTTGATAATATTTTTGTGAATTTCATAACACTTATGTATGTAACAGCGATAATGGCGATGCCGGGCTCAGTTGATCCATTAGTGCTTACGCTTCAGGCGACACACAGGAGCATTTCAGCCTGGGAGGGCTCCACTACTCAGTTGGTTACTCGTCAGCACTACCAGGCGAGTACGTTACATAGGGAGGTGGATGACAGAGTATTAGAGGTAGTTGAATTAGTTGGTTTTAGTTACATTCATAGGTTATTGGGCGGGGGTTTAGAGCTCGATCGAGTTCTTATCACTGCATTAGTGGAGAGGTGGAGGCCGAAGACTCATACCTTCCACCTCACGGTTGGCGAGGCAACGATCACGTTGCATGATGTGGCAGTTATAATGGAACTGCCCATCGAAGGACGGGCAGTGATAGGTCATCGAGAGGGAAATTGGCCAGCATTAGTTCATGAGCTACTAGGGGTTTGGCCACAAAACCCTCAAGACCCCACACAGGCTAAGATCATCACCGGATCCTCGTTGAAGTTGACTTGGCTCAGAGAGCATTTCAGCATACTGGAGGATGATGCGAATGATATCACAGTGGATAGACATGCGCGAGCGTACATTTTGTACCTGTTTGGATGCATCTTGTTTCTAGACAAGAGCGGGGACTCGGTGCAGTTGATCTATCTCCCTCTGCTAGGGGACTTGGAGCGCGTAGATGAGTATAGTTAGGGAAATGCTACCCTGGCGTATCAGTATCGTAACTAGCGATGGCCACGGAGCGGGTAACCCGGAACCGAACCGCTTGAAACCGTCCCGGAACCGGAACCGTTCGCGACAGGTTCCGAACTGGCCCGAACCGCGGAACCGTGTAACCGCCGGAAAAAACCGCTTGAACCGGACCAAAGAACCGCGGGCCAGTTCACCCGGACCACAGGTTCCTTGGAACCGGTCCGGGTGAACCGGCCCAGCGGTTCATTGGAACCGGAACCGGTCCGGGTGAACCGGCCCAGCGGTTCCTTGGAACTGGAACCGGAACCAGTCCGGGTGAACCGGCCCAGCGGTTCCTTGGAACCGGCCAAAAAAACTAGCCGTTGTGATTTTTACTATAAATATACATCACTTTCAATCATTTTCATTCACAACTCATCTCTTCTCCTACTCTCTCTACTTACTCTCTCTACTTAATTACTTAATTACGCAATTATTCTCTTAATTACATAATTATTTCTTAATTACATAATTTGTCTTTTAATTATTTCTTAATTTAGTTAATTACATAATTAGTCCTTTAATTATTTATTTATTTCTTAATTCCATTATTATTTCAATATTATCATGTCTTCATTTTTGAAAAAAGCCTCTAAAAAAGATACTAAAGTGGCAAAATCATTGGGAGGTGCTAGCTCCAAAAGAAAGGCCACTTCAACTCCGTCGGTATCAACAACACCTTCGGTTAGTAGTTATAATTATGAACCAAATTATCCAGAAGGGTACGACCAAGAATTACACGATTATGCAGAAGAAGTGGAAAGAGAAATACAAATTGAAGAAGAAGAAGAACAAGAAGAGGAACCAACGACCCCTATTGGGATACATATATCTCGACAGTCATCAACGAGATCACATGAAGAACAACTACAACAACTACAACAAAGACAAAGACAAGCTCGTGATAAACGAGTCAATTTCCAAAGTATCGGTTAGTTTTATAATTTTATTCTTCAAATTGATTAAATTTTAAATTATTATTTATTTATATATTGTGGTAGAGCTGTTTCACATGTGTGGTCGTATTTATATTTAAATTGAGCTGTTTCAAATTGAGTTCGTCTTTATATTTAAATTTAGATGAAGATGAACCAGTAAGACAACCTTTTCCTGCAATGCCACCTCCTAGTGGTAGAGCTGTTTCATATGTGTGGTCGTATTTTACAAAAGAACCAACCGATAATCCGGATGTTCTCTTATGCACTTGTCAAATTTGTGAAAGTCAAGGAGTAAATCCCTTAGTTTCATACAATTTCACCAGAGGTAAATACTTTTTAAGTTTTTATACATACATGATATTTATATTTTATAAATCAAGAATGTATTAAAAATTCATTTATTGTGTTTTGTGAATACGTGTTAGGTGACGGTACGGGATCTTTTAACAAACATTTGGCAAAGAAGCATGGAATCACAAAAGAAACTCATACAGCAAGCGACAGCGGGACCACAAGTGGAAGCCGACAGTGGGACGTTCCCAGCGGAGGTATGCTTTTTAAATATAATCGTAATGATATGATTGATGAATTTTCTAAATATGTAATTTGTGATGAATTGCCATTTAACCATGGTGAAAGTAGGGCATACGAGCGTTACACTAGAAAAACTTTGCAACCACAATATAGAGTAGTCCTTAGGAACACTCTTAAACGACGTACAATTAAATTATATGAGTCAATGCGATATGAATTAGTAGAAATGTTTAAATCTTTTAATGGTAGGGTTAGCATAACAACTGATATTTGGTCTGCTCCCCCACATTTAGAACCTTATATGTGTGTAACAGCACATTGGATAGATCAAAATTGGATTATTCAAAAAAGAATAATTGCTTTTGAGATAATGCTCGAAAGACATACGGGTGAAAACATAAAATACAGATTAATAGAGATATGTAAAGAATGGAACTTGTTAGATAAGATATTTTGTTGTTCTACCGATAATGCAACCGCCAACATTAAATGCATCGAACTTTTGTATAACGAACCTGCCTTTAGTATTATCCTTGGGGGTAAATTATTACACATACGTTGTTGTGCTCATATAGTAAACTTATCTTGCCAAGCAGGTATTAAACAATTAAGTGATTTATTAGATCCCATTAGAGACATAGTGAAGTGGCTTAGAGTCAGCCATATAAAGAGAAGATATAAGCAATTATGTGACCATTATCAACTAAAAAAGTGTATTGGGCATTAGATACTCCTACACATTGGGGCTCAACCCACGATTTATTAAAAAAAGCGATTGCTTATCGTCCAGTTATAACACAACTATATAGTGAGTGTACAGATAGCTATATAAGTGATGACACATGGGAACTAGCTATAGGTGTACAGAAAATATTAGAAACGTTTGACCACACAACTAAGATTTTTTCATATGTTTACGAGCCAAACGTCCACTTAGTGATAAGTGAATGTGTTACTATTTTTTATCATCTTCTTAAACATTCGCATGATGATACTAACATATATTTAAAGCCGATTCTTGCAGATATGATGGACAAGTGGAAAACATATTTTACTGATTTTCCTTTTATTTATGGAATTGCGACAATTTTAGACCCATGTTTTAAGACAGAAATCCTTACTAAAGTAATTGGATTTTACTACCAATCATTAGATCGCCCGCCTAATGATGTACATAATTATGTTGGAACTTGTAAAAAACTTTTAACAGAACTTTATGATTACTATGCTAGTGTATATAACCCAAGTCGCGATACGTCTAGGCGTGCTAGCGTCTCGGTACGTCCCGCTTATTATAATTCCGTAATAGCTAACATAATAAGCCAAGATGATAGTTTTGTAGGATCATCTTCTTCTTCACCCTCCACTTCATATTTAGAATAAAATAGTTATCTTACACATCATTTTGAAATTGACCAAGGTAGCTATAATATTTTAGAATGGTGGAAAGAAAAATCCATAAAATTTCCCATATTATCGAGAATTGCAAAGGATATCCTTGCAATTCCTGCTTCTGCGATTGCGTCGGAGTCTGCTTTTAGTGCAGGTAGAATAGTTTTAGACGAAAAGAGATCTCGTCTTGCTCCACATAATATTCAAATATGTGTTTGCAAGAAAGATTGGGATCAAGCGGAGATCCGAACACAAGGACTGAAGAGCGATGATGATCAAAACGACGATGATCCATGGATGATGATGAATACATCTGCATCATCGTCAGAAGGAGAGTCGGCGGAAGCATCTAACCAACCAGCTTATGATGACGAAGACGAATAGGATCAATCGGACAACGATCAATCAACATACAACTGCTACAGATAAAGGTATGACAAAGAACTACGTGGGCTTTGATTCCTTCGGGATACGTAGGCAGCTTAGTATTCCTTCGGGTACTAGGTTCAAGTCCATTCTCTCCCTCTTTTTTTATTAATCATCTTTATCGTTTCTTATTAACTTATTTTTTTCATTCTTTTTAGTAAATATTTTAATAACGATGACAACTTAACAAGCAATGAATTTCGCTAATAATCAAATAATCATCAAAGGTACGTCCGCATTATTATAGTATTTTTTTATTATATTTAAAGAAAAAATAAGAATGGAACTGATGGTCCGACCTGCCCGACCCGCGAGTTGGAACCGCCAAGGAACCATTTGGAACCGCCTGGAACCGGAACGTTCGAATCAAGTTCCAAATGGAACTGGAACCGGGTGGAACCGGAACCGGATGGAATCGGAACGAAACCGGCCCAACCCGGACCGTGGCCATCACTAATCGTAACTTAGGTCAAGCATCTCGTAAGGGTGCCAAGGACATTGGAGGCTGCTTATTATTGTTACAGATATGGTCCTGGGAGCATGTTCATATAGGGAGGCCTATAATTCGGACGATTCGACGCGCTGGGCAATAGGATCAGGACGATGACACAGAGGATTTTGAACCGGTGTTAGGTTCACAGCATCGTCGTAGGAGGGATCCTTTAGCAGTAAGGTAGCAACATTCAATTCACTATTCAATTTCAAAATTTCACTATTTTAATATACATGAAAATATTAAACAATGTTTGTTTGGTCGCAGCTGGCTTCGCGTATATCTTACGAGGTCCCACTCCCCACATACTCTCATCTACTAGAGAGACGCACTTGATCGACAACGGGAGGAGCAGGTTATTAGCATTTATTATTTGTATTAGTTATGAATAAATTGTATATATTACTGAGTATATTGATTTCTATTACAGATGACATGGCAGCCTTATACAATGGCTAAGATGGACGCTTTGCCACACATTTGTAGATCGGGCCACGAGATTTGGAGATCGCGGTGTCCACTTATATGCTTTGACCTCGTCGAGCTACATCTCCCGGATCGTGTCAAGCGCCAATTCGGCTTGGAGCAGGTTATCCCGCATGCCTGTGACACCCAACCCCAGCTACATGCTATTGATCAGAGGACTGGGGACAAAAACTACGTCGTACGACATAGGGCCCAGGTAGATGCGTGGAATGACCGAGCATCTCGATTGGTTCGAGGAGATAACTACACCGGTCAAAGCTCTGCTGCGTACATGAATTGGTACAGGCGTATCTCTATACTACGCCTCACGAACACCTCATTTGCACAGCCAGGATCACATTACCATCCGACATCTACGTTACTGGTACGTCTTCTTTTAACACTCATAACATATAGTAATACTTTTATGTGAATCTTTTAACAATTTAATGATAACATACAGGTTGAGCGCATCCGATCGGTGCTCATACAATGCCGTGACACGATTCACGGGGCCGCTGCATCGCTAGTTGATGTGGGGTATCGGCTATGTTCTCAGACCCTTGGCTCCATTAACGCATCATTGACCGATGCATTGAGTCAGGCGGGGTATGAGTACCTCATTCCGACTCCACCCATCATTGGTGAGGTAGATGATACATTCCACACTCCTTCTCCACGGAGTTCAACCTACTGAGGTAGCTTTTTCGGAGGATCAAGCACTCGGTCCACAAGAGGTCGCGAGCGTTCATCTGGTCGAGGTCGGTCTTCCACATCCCCATCGACATCCGGTGCTATGTCGCCGTTCCTTCCTCCAGCTTCCATGACCACTCCTCCACATCCATCGCCTCCGCAAAGGATCATCACATATCAGCGTGCTAGTCAACGACGACCTCCTGCTCTTAATGTCATTGCAGAGGTTGACGAGCACACACCATCCTCATCCACCAGTGCGCACAACAAAAGGGGCCGGGGATTATAGTTTAAAACACTTTGTATCAATTTGTATGCTTTGAACTTCTTGTAACACTTTCCATGATTGTAATATATCTTCGCATTATTTTCATAATTAATGTTTTCTAAGTTCATTATCTTGTAACATATATTCGCATTGTAATATATCATCGCATTATCTTGTATAAAGCTGGTTCGTAGTTGATTATTATGGAATAGATGGTATTGAACTAGTTTAATGCAAGTTGTGCTAAATATTTATGGGAATTGAAAGGAAAAAAATAAAACGTTGCAGGGCCACAGAGCAAACCGCCACATGAGATGGCGGTTTACCTTGACCAAACCGCTACTTCATGTGGCGGTTTACTATTCAAGGCAAACCGCCATCTCATGTGGCAGTTTTTTCTGAAATATTTTAAAAAAAAAGGAAATTGCCACGTAGACGGTATTGTGAGAATTAATATTCCTTCCAATGCAATGTGGAAAATATTTTTAAAAATGGCAATATTATGGGAAAAGATTCAAAAAAAATAAACGGAGTAAATAATAATTTAAATATGCTGATAATCATAGACCATCATAAGCAAATAAAGATTAAATCACTTTATATAACCTCAAAGAACAAGAACTACGTCATAGCTGATATCCTAAAAACCCACAATATATAGGCAAATCCAAAGATTTTGCCTTCTGTAAATTTCTTCTCCAATTTCTTCTCCAAGATAAGATTGATAAGATTTTGCCTTCTGTAAATTTCTTCTCCAAGATAAGATTGATAAGATTGATAAGATTTTGCCTTCTGTAAATTTCTTCTGTAAATGGCTGACGGGCAACTACCACTCCCACCCGTACTCCCTCCACCTCCACCGCCGCAACAACCTCCACACGTTCCTCACCTTCTGGACCACCAAGAAGACGAAGAAAGAGAGGATGATATGCCATTAGTTATCAATGCTACCCCAGCGCCTGATGAAACCAATGTCCAAGTCCGCCAATTGGTCGCTAATGAGATCAAAATTATTGAATTCGATTCTGCAAGAGAAAAGGAAGACGACAAGATGGATATAAAAAAAAATATGGATGAATATATCTACTTCGAGGAGAATCTCAAAAAAGAAGGTATGTATGCTGATATGGTGGATGAGCACGACGAAATAGTAAAGAAACTCAATGCATATCCCATCGTTACTGTTACAAATTACTCAGAGTATAAGGTGCTGACCAAAGCTCTAGATATCGCTTACGATACCAAGATTTGGGTGTCGGAGATGACTTCCCCAAACTCCGTTGATTAAATCAAACAGCTTCGCAATGATTCTCGCCATCACTATAGAATCCTTTTTGCCTCTGATCTCACTGCCGATGAAATTTCCGCTAATCGACATGAACTTTTCGACTCCAAGAACCCTAATTACTCCTCAGAATCCAGTGATTTGCTTATTGGTGACCAATCTGACAGCTCATGTGGCTATTCCGATGAAGACCTTCGGGCCGTTTTTTACGAAGCTAAAAAACTCAACAAGCCGTAGATATAATAAATCTATATATAATACTACATATACGTAAATTGAATATGAAATGGTATTCTATTAGCTGCCTTTAATATTTCGCTGGATTCTAAATGATGTAGGAAATCTTTTAAAAAAAAAAACAAGAAAAAGAAAACGAAAGTTAGTTTTCTTTAAATCTTAAATGGGATAGTCATAGGTGATATATACGGATTGCGGAGTAGTGAGTACCATTTTGGAAAGCTTCCACTAGTTTTTTGTGATTTTTCTTTTAATCTTTGTTGCATTCCATTTTATTGTTAGAATGTCAATATGGCAACCTCAAAAATCTTTTGTATGACTTTGTGATATGATATTATGCAACACTAGATCTTTTATTTGTCAATTGATGTATTGTTGTTACTTGTTAATAAGAGAGAATATTGCTTCTTAATTCGCTATATTATAACTGTGTAAGACAATCAGCAACCATATACAGAGATTTCTGCAAAATTTTGATGTTGGTCTTCTTTATGGTGATATCAGCTTGAGGCCATATGCATCCTGTCTCATTATGTTTACTGATGATATAATCAAGTCAATGTTAGGCAGAGTGACTCATATTATACGTGACATTAAATGGGTAAGAAGAAAAAGCTTTTTGTTGGTGCACCAAATGTGGATAAAAAACAGAACGAATATGAATGCGAAGGAAAGTCGTAATGTAAACTTTGATCAAGAAACTTGTGTTTCCACTCAATTTCTTGAACTTAAATTCACTGACTAAAGGATCTTAATTTTCAATCAAGTTATGGCTTCACTCTCTTAGTCTTAAACTCTTTGGAATTTTCTTGAAACTCATACTCACTTCACTGGGCATTTTAGCGAATTGCCAATCCCCCTATTAATGGCAACAATACAAGTAAAATTTCAGGAAAGTATGCAAAAAAGGGTTGATAAATGGCAGAGAATTCAAATAAGGTTTATGTCAGAGTTTAGCATTACACATCATAGATTTTTTTATTTTCTTTTACTATTGAACCAAGCCCTCTGGTTATATTGTGATTTCATCTGTATTGATGTGTTTGCCCACAGATCGAAGACATGCTAAAGAGAAGCTTTGCAGAATTTTGATTGCGATGGTTAGTAACCATATTGTTCTAGAATTATTTCTCCTGTTCCTATTATATATGCAGTATGATATGCAAGAAAGGTAATATTTTTTGTTGGGTATTGGAGATATCTTTTGAAGAAATTGTTGCAAAAGTGTGAGTTTAATTGTAAAAGTGGTTGGTTTTTGTCAATTTTGTAGAGTGCAGATTTGGAATTTCCTACACCATTCTATTCTATAAGATCATTAAATGGATTATATGGAGATTATAATTCTTGGCAGAATTGCTCTCATCTTATGGATTAGTGGTCATTTTTCTTAAAGTTACCTACCACGTGCATCTCGGTTATAGGGTTAGGGGAAGGGGTAAAGAGTGTGAGATACACGAGGTAAGGATCGAACCCAAGATTATAATTTTTTTTTTTTCAAATATCTCTTTCTCATCCTTCTCCCACACCTTACTAAGTTACCATTTTAATCAGATATGCAATGTGCGTATGTCGTACTTCTTTTTCTTTGGTCTAAGTTCATTCCTTTTACTCTTTTATATGTTTTCAATTAATATACTTAATTCAGTCTATATACCAGTATGAATGTACTTTTAAACCTCAGACCCTTCCATTTGATTGAATTCATTTTTGCTTATGTTCATTTTTAAATTTGATTGTTTATATGAAAATACCTTTTTGCCTCTCTATGGATCCTAAACAAAATTGTATTATGAATTTATGATATTCAATAGCTTCCTGAAAATGTTGCAAGAGTAGCTAGTTGATAAACATAGATTAATTTTGGAAGAATACCCACTGATTATTTCTTGCGGTTATCATTGTATCTCCATCATTTTTAGAATGAAATTAAATTTTGTTTTATCTTTAGAATTTGCCGACTGGATTGGCAGAACAAAGCAGAAGACAATCCGCGTTACTGGGTGAGATGTTACTCTCTGATAGTGGGTTTTCATTACTCCCTCCATATCAGAAATAAAGCATCCATGTTTCTTGAAGAAACAATTTAGACGTCAATTTCTTTTAAAGTATATTGAGCTTAATAAAATTAGTTATATTACAACAGTACGTATCGTTGAAACTCTTTTAGCAATATATCTATGTATATATAAAAGTGGCTAAAACATTATCAGTATTCCTAACTATTCACTCCCTCACTATTCATTACTATTCACAAATGAATAGTGTTTTTGCTTACTCATCCATGCTTAGTTGGCGGCTTAGTTGGCAGCTTAGTTGGCATCCTTCATGACCAAGTGATCAACCGGTTTTGCATTATTGAGCTTGGATGAATAACTCTCCTCTCTCTTCATTAATGTTGTGTGTACTAAGTGTGTGCTCCATGTTTTATGGGCAGCTCTTCATCATGGCTTTGATGGATGATGGTTATTTAATGCACCATAGTCTCATTCATATGATGTCTTTGATGGATGATGTTTATATAATGCACCATATGCAGCATTCTTTTTATGCATTGTGCTTCTTGTGATTCACGAATGTCCATATTGCTATGTTTATTTTCAATGTTCATATTGCTGTGTTTATTTTCAATGTTTTCTTTGTTCTTTGATTCATGATTGTCCATATTTTTTTAAATCTGTTGATAGGTTTTGTTTTTTCGTTCATCTGCAGAATTCTTAACCAACAGAATGCATAGCAGAATCAGCCTGATCAAAGTACCCTACACAGCACAGATCATCAGGTGAGTGTGCTAAATGACCTGCACAGACATTCATTTGGAACTGCAGATATCATTTGTAGGACTAATTTTTGTATTTGCTTTAATGACTATCTATTCGTTCAGGTTTCTGAGATGCTGGAAGCGGGCAAATCACTGTTCAACAAGCTAAGCGTGGATTTTGAAGAGCTAGTTCACATGTTTGCAAGATGCCGATTCTGATTCACTTTGTGAAGGTTTCTTATTTCCTTCTGCTTATGCTCGTGTTTATAATGGTTACAGGATCCACAAGGAGCAGATGAAGAAATGGCAAGAAGAGATAAAACAGCTGAGGATGATCGATACAACCAATGAGGAAATGAATGATCGTCTTTATAATGCCAAATGCCTACACCAAAATGTCGATAAGATGGAGCTGTGAGCCAGGTTCAAGATCTTCATCGATAGTGCTTTCGATTGTGAGTCGTATATTGTTCTAAGAAACTAATCAAGGAAATTCCAGAAATCGTGATCTCATTACCTGGTTCTTGACAGCCTTGGCCATCCTGCTAAAGTCCTTCTTCAATTTATGTTTCTTTTGTTTTGATTTTTGTGTTTCGGTTCAGATTGATCAACAAGCTGCTGAATCACTTGGTAAGGGTGAGAGAAAACAATCTGATGGTTTGGATGTCATTACCTCACACAATGCCCTTACCTATCTAGCGGGAGTTCGTGCATTTGAGCCCTTACCACCAGTGCACAGATGCTGCAGCAATGCAGCCTTTTCTGGTATTCAAAAAGAATAGAGACTTAATAATGTTTTTGCTGAGAAGAAACATGGAATGGCTGTGCTAAAGAGATTGATATCGGGGTAGGTGCAGTGAGGGAGTTTCTCAAGAGAAGATTGAAGATGCGGTGTATGGTACCTTGGAATTGCGAGGACTTTTACAAACTTGGTTATGATATGAAGCGACATTATGTAGTTATGATATGAAATAGCTAACAAAGTTGTTTTGTTTTGTTTCTTGAAAGAAAAGTCTTAAAATGTAAATATTGGTAGCCCAAATTCGGGCAAGATTAAGTGGTGTGTGTAGTAATGTTATGTGCAGATAATTGAATCTCTTCTATTTGTTGCAATTTACAAATCAGTTGTATGTGGGGAGCAATCTCATCATCCATCCTTACAACAATAAAACCATTGGCTATTGAACCAACTGTTACATTTTTTTTCACCACTATTTATTTTTCTTTGGGGGATATGAGAGTTGTATTCAAATAGCTGTTAGTTACTATCACACATACATTCTGTTTCAACATGTTGCATTTGCTTAAGCGTTGTAAAACCCATTTATGATTCAGAGTAATATATTAAGTTTTTGATCAATGGGTTTAGAGTATGTTTGTTTATAGCTTAATATGGATTTGTGTACTTCCTCGTAGGTAGTGGATTTTTGTAAAACATATTATGGAGTTACATTGTTTGAGCACAAATATCACATTGTATTGGTAAAGTTTCTCTATGCACATTTCGAACAACTCAATAAATGCTAGAAAACTTACGTCTTCAAACGATCATTGATATATGCTAACGTAAAATTATTATGCCACTTATCCCTAAGCAGTTCAAAGTTATATGTGGGCAGTTGGTATTCTAGACAAGGCTGTACTGCGTTGGCGTCGTAAAGGAGCTGGTTTGCGTGGATTTAGATCGGAATTCTGTGATGATGATCGAAGATGATGATGATATAATCAAGGTCTTTAAGAAAGAGAAAGTCAATATTTCTATTGACGAGGCTGTCACAAGAGTGCTATCTATGGCTTACTTTCTAGAAGCCCGCCGGCAATATCAAAGAATGCTTGCAAGAACACAAGAAACTAAGGTAGTGATTTTGATACCTCCGAATTTCATTACAATATGCATTGTATGCCTACTGATATAGTCATATAGGTGGAGAATTGTGGCCACTGTCAATTGGGAATGTCTTAGTTGACTACACTTCAAACTATTTTATATGGCTTATATTAAGCTCTTTATGTGGGTTTCTTTATGCAGATGATTATACTGCAGACTCTGGCTTCTCTATTGAAAATTTTACATTGTGAAAATGTTAATGTGTTATTACATATCCTAGATTGCTTCATTTATTTCAATTAGTTGAACTCTTTGAGGTGTCATGTGGATGTGCCATACTAGGTTGGAAGTAATATGGAAATAATCTGTTTTCCATCAAAAGTATATTTTATTAGTTAGTTACTGGTTTTGTGAGGAATCACAAAGAAGTAACACACTGAAGTAGTTCCCAAGTAACATAAGTAAATGGAACAAAATTAAATGGAATAATAGTTAATTGTTCTGGGTAATATTTATTTCAATTTGTTGTGCAGAGAAGGAGATGAAAGAGAGTACTGGTAATGGGCCTTTGATTTTGGACATAAAAGATTTCAAGGTAAAAGAATAATAGTTAATGTTGAGTTATAATAACTGTATTTGTATTTGTATTTGTATAGTCATATTCAGTTTGTTTATGGATCCATGGTTGTTGGATTGTTTGCAATGTATGGCATTACCAATTTATAATACATACCCACCTTTTGTGGAGAAAAATGAAGTTTTAAGGTTCAATCTGTTGGCCTAATGATCTGAAGGATATCCCAAAGAAAGCATGTGATAGACGAGTATGGCCTCGATTACTTTAAAATTAGCTTGTAATTTTCTTTTCATATCTGGCTTGGAGACTAATTATGCTGTTGACTTCATTAATCCTATTTTTTTGACCTCAAACTGTAGTTATGTTTCTCTTTAACTCATAAGAAACCCAACTTCTGGATAATGTAGTGTTTAGTGCAAACCTCTGTTTAACTACTTTGAATTATCTTGACGTAAAATTTGTTCCTTTGATGTTTCTTTGATCAAATTGGTAGTAGAGATTAATATGGAAAAGAAGCAAATGGCACAATAAGCCAAGACAAAAATGTCTAAAGCAGGAAGCAGTTGAATAGTGTTCGTTTATTCAGAGAAATCTTGTATACATAAGTGGCTTACCTCTTGATCTAGCAGATGAAGATGTGAGTCTTTTGTTTTCCTCTATTGTTCTCAGTTTTATTTGGTCCATCCTGTGCTTTTAAACAATAAATCATGATATTTCTTGTTTTCTGGTGGTTGTTCCTCAGGATTATAACATGATGATAATTAGTGAAGCATAATAAACATGTTGCGTTCAAGTTACCAGTTCAGCAGGCTTATATTTGAACAGCCCATATGTAGATGAAACCATATTGCATGTATCAGCCACACGACTCTCAATATTTGCAGGCATGGCTATAGAATTTAAGCTATCATGTTCATAATGCTTCCCAGAAGAGATCTGATTTTTGACTGAAGACTGAATCGAATGAAGAAGTACATGACTTTGCAAAAGTGAACTTCCAGAAAATCAGTTTAATTGCACCTGAAAAGTAGACAGGGAGAAGTTTCTGGAATCTTCTCTTCTGTCAAAACACAGGCAGAGAACCTTCAAGCTTTCCGAGAGGATCGCGCTGATGAGGTGGCATGCATTGAAAATGAGGCTCCTTGGGGTTAAAGACTTGTGTCTCCAAATATGTGCACTCCTATTTCAACGTCTATAAACTAGAAGATTGTGTACCTGGCTTTGGTGAAATCTTGTTAGCTTTTACAAATTTGTCTAAGTATGCAATCTATTTACTATTTGTAGATTTGCAAGTTAATGTGCCGTCTATTAATTTACTCTATTTTTAGTTCTTTAATCAATTCATTGATCGTCATTCGCTCTTTCAGTTCTCTTTGAACCCTATTTAAATATTATACTTCCTCTGATTCTTAATACTTGCACAACGAACTCACCATTTTCTCGCACTAAATGGTGGGTCTTTGGTGAAACAAAATATACAGTCATACAAAAAAGATGACCTTAAAGTTGTAGTTTCTGTCTGATTAATCATATTTTATGTTTACTTATTCATAGTTGCAAAATCTTATGGCGTGGAGTTCACTGTTAGTTAAGGTGTGTGTTATGAACTTGTGTAGTGTCTTGTAAGTTGGTCTTGGGTCAAGGATGTTGATGATTCTTATTTTCTCAAACAGTTCATTTCTGTCCTGCATTGTCGACGGCTGTGAAGACTATGAAGTGTAATTTATTTTGAGTATTGATTCGATTAATTATTGTTAATGACTAACAAATTTGCACAATATAATGCTATTAGAGACATAATAAATGCGCTCAATGAGTATTATCTTCTTAAAAATGGGTTTGTAAAACGATGATATTGTTAATGCCCAACGATATCAAAAGTTTCCCCGAGATTGGATCGTTTCACACAACTTCCTTCGGAACAAGTGATCTTATGTTCTGTATATTTTGTGCAGGTTATGGAATTTCTCAAAGCACTTGTAACTTGGAAGCTGAGTTCAAGAGTTGCCAGTGCACAATGCGCAGCTCCATACAGCTGCTTCTGTTGCTGCAGTGGCTGCAGCAGTGGCAACAACAGCTGATGCGACTGTTACTGCATCCAAATCATCTGGAAAGGACGAACAGGCAGTGCACACCGGTTTGGCAGTGGCTTCAACTGCAACTTTGGTAGTTGCACAGTGTGGAAGCCACTGAGGCAATGGGGGCTGAGAGAGAACACTTGTCGTCGATTATCAACTCCACTATCAATGTTCAGTCTCATGGTGATATTATGACTGTCACCGCTGCTGCTGCAACAGGTTTGAGCATTATTCTTCTTCCATCATAAGCAATCATATAAGTGCATTCTATTGACTGAAGAGCAGTTTTGGGTTCTGTGTTCCTAAAATGATTTCCAAAAAGGCATAAAATGTTTATCAAGTATTTTATTTTGTCCACTTTCCATGCCTTTTTCAATTCAATCGATGTTCTATAATTAATAGTATCGTGTTTGTGTTAATGTTAGTGTGGTTAGATAAAGGATGGATTGTTCTTGTTCTGTTTGATTTGTTAGAATTTTACAAATCGTATTTATGTTAATGTGGTTTTATCGGGTGTTTTATATGTTGTCATTTAGAGCGTATAATGGTTATTGGAAATTAAATTAAATAAATTAATTTGATTATATCCCAAGGTTGCAAAGATCATGTTTTGAGCAAAAGCAATGTACACGGCTCGTGAAACAACTCGCGGCTCGCGAGGAAGAAGGAAAAAGTCACTGTTTTTTGGATCACCAGGTCACGGCCCGTGACCCAGCTCGCGGCTCACGAGTGAACAGTGCCAAAGTTTCTGGTTTTTTGCTGTTTTCCTTTGCAATGTTAGTTTCTCGTTTGGTTGGTTATAAAATAACTTCCAACGGTTTATTATGGTTATATTAACCATATGTATTGGGATGGTTTGGTTCAAAGGCGACATTAGTTCGTGAACCAATCTCGTGTTTCGTGAAGTAACGTGTTGCTTCGTGAAGTAACGTGTTGCTTCGTGAAGTGGTGTGAGCTATTCTATAAATATAGAATGCTTGTGTGGTTTTTCGACATATGAAATTTCTGATTTCTTTACTTCTCAAGCACTTTACATCGAGAACTTGCAATCCTCGTTTGTAATTTTCCGTATCTCTTTCCATTTAAGTTTCTCTTACATCGTTCTAATTTCCGTGTGCTCGGAATTTAGTGTAATTCTTTGTATCTCAGAACATATTTCCGGTTTATTCCCAAGCACCATAGTAGGGAGAAAATGATGTTTTAGGAAAGAGCAACTCGCCTAGAATTAATATCAAGATCAAACAAAATCTTCTTGTTACTTTGTTCGGGTTTGAAGATCGGTTTTTCGGAGATCTCAGTGGTGTACATAAGCATGGTTCTTGAAGGTCATATGTAATTTGTTTTCCTTTTACAAAATTGTAACTTCATTATATTGTGTATTTAATATATAAAGTTACATATTTCAACAATCTAAAACATCAGTTTCTCTTTGAATTACGATATGGCAAGTCTCAAGGATTTGACTACGAACTTTGTCAAACTTGACGAGTTTGTAGGCAATGAGTTTAGGAGATGGCAAAAGAAAATGCTTTTTCTCTTAACTACTTTAAAAGTTGCTTATGTGATAAGTACACCAAGGCCTAGTGAAAAGGAAGACGAGACTCCGGAGGATATTCGTGCCAGAAGTAAATGGGACAATGATGACTTTATCTGTAGGGGGCACATCCTTAATGGTATGAGTGATACTCTCTTCGATGTTTACCAAAATGTTGAATCCGCTCAAGAAATGTGGTCCTTACTTGAATCTAAATATATGGCCGAAGATGCATCAAGCAAAAAGTTTCTTGTAAGTAATTTCAATAATTTTAAGTTTGATGATAATCGCCCTATTATGGAACAATTTCATAAGGTACAAAGGTTATATGATAATCTTAAAAGGCATGACATAAATATGGATGAACTCTTTGTTGTCTCTAGTATTATCGATAAATTACCACCATCATGAAAAGATATTAGGAGTACCCTAAAACACAAAAAGGAGGAAATCGACCTTACCCAACTTGCCACCCATCTTCTCATAGAAGTTGGGATCCGAGAGCAAGAGAAAGGGAAGGATCCATCCTCGGTTTCTACTATTAACATGGTAGGAGAAAATTCTAACAAGTCTAAACTTGTGAAGATTAAGAAAAGGGGCTCGAGTTCTTTCAAGGGAAAATCTACTATTTTTCCAAGAAACCTACGGTTGGTGGGTGTTGGTTTTGCGGAAAACCGGGACATCGTAAGAAAGATTGTTTTCTTTTCAAGAAAAAGAATGGTAACAAGGGTGAGGCTTCTAATAGCCAAGATCCCGTGAATGATGGTATTTCCTCACAATCTATTAAGTTTAATTCTAATTTGGAATTAAATGGAACAAACTTTAATGTTTGTTGTGTGCAGGATGATTCATGGTACATCGATTCAGGTGCCTCTAGGCACGTTTGCATGGATAGGAGATGGTTCAAGACCTTTCACAAGTGTGATGGTGATGAGTTTCTCTATATGGGAAATAATTCTACTATTTAAGTTCTTGGGAAAGGTTCGGTTGAACTTTATTTCACTTCGGGGAATCTTCTTACTTTGAAGGAAGTAATGTTTGCTCCTAAGATTGCAAGGAATTTAGTGTCGGGGCCGACCTTGAATCGTATGGGACATAAATTAGTATTCGAATCTGATCGATGTGTAATTAGTAGGGGTGGTGTATTTATTGGAAGATGTTATTTAAATTGTAATTTATTTAAGCTTTCTATCAAGACGTATTTAGATAATAGTATGTTTCATGTTTATGACAATAATGTAAATATGTATGAATTATGGCACAATAGATTATGTCATGTAAATTATGAAAATATGAAATATACGGGTAAACTAGATATTATTCCTTTGTGTGGTGTTGATCATTGAAAATATAGTACTTGCATGTTAAATAAGATCACTAGAAATCCGTTTAAGAAAGTTGAAAGAACTTCTAACATTCTTGATTTAATTCATAGTGATTTGTGTGATTTTCACAGTACTCCATCTTTAGGTAACAAAAGGTATATGATCACCTTTATTGATGATTATTCTAGATTTTGTTATGTGTATTTATTGCATTCTAAAGATGAGGCTTTGAGCATGTTTAAAATCTTTAAGAACGAAATTGAAGTACAATTGGATTCTAAGATCAAACGACTTAGAACGGATAAAGGAGGGGAGTATTATAACCCTTGTTATTTCCAAGAAATGGGAATTGTCCATGAAACTACGGCGGGTTATTCACCACAATCAAATGGTGTTGCCGAAAGGGAAAATCAGACATTACAAGAAATGGTTAACTCCATGTTATCCTACTCAGGATTGAGTGAAGGATTTTGGGGTGAAGCGATGTTGACTGCATGTCACATCCTTAACCGGGTTCCCACTAGAGGGAATAAGGCTATTCCTTATGAACTTTGGTACAAGAGAAAACCAAACTTGAACTATCTTCGAGTTTGGGGATGTAGGGCAATCGTAAGAGTGCCCGGTAATAAAAGGAAGAAACTTGGAGAAAGAGGTTTCGATTGCATCTTTGTTGGCTATGCACATCATAGTCATGCTTTTAGGTTCTATGTAATAGAATATAATGAATACATATCGGTTAATTCGATAATAGAGTCTAGAGATGCTATTTTTTATGAAACTCGATTTTCATCAATTGGTAGGCCTAAAGACCTACAAGTTAGTACCAATGTTCAAGAAATTGATGAAGATCAACTTGAATCTCAAAATGTTTCATCAAATGATGAACATGTAGAGATTTCTCTTAGGAGAAGTAAGAGAAGAAGGATTGGCAAATCCTTTGGTCTAGATTTTGAAGTCTACTTAGTAGAGGGTAGAAGAGATTCTCTATGTACATCCACACCTTATTGTTTGAATGTGGAGGACAATCCATCAACTTACGAAGAAGCAATGTCTTCTCGTGATAAGGCTTTTTGGGAAGAAGCTATTAATGATGAAATGGATTCCATTATGGGGAATAACACTTGGGTCTTAACCGACCTACCTCCAAGTTGTACTCCACTTGGATGTAAATGGATATTTACAGTTAAACGTAGACATGGGTCCGTGGTTCGGTTTAAAGCAAGATTAGTGGTGCAAGGCTTTAGACAAAAGAAAAGTATTGATTATTTCGATACTTATGCACCGATTGCTAGAACTACTACTATTCGGCTCTTAATTGCCTTAGCTTCTATCCATAATTTGTTGATTCATCAAATGGATGTCAAAATGACATTCCTTTATGGTGATCTGGAGGAGGAAGTGTATATTCAACAACCCGAAGGGTTCGTTGTTAAAGGACAAGAGAAGAAGGTGCGTAAATTGATTAAGTCTCTTTATGGACTTAAACAAGCACCAAAGCAGTGGCATCAAAAGTTTGATGACACCGTGTTGTCTTTTGGTTTTGTTGTCAATGAGGCCGATAAATGTGTTTATAGCAAGTTAGATGATAAAGGAAATGGGGTTATCATTTGTCTTTATGTCGATGACATGCTCATATTTGGTACAAGTATAGAGCAGGTAGAAATGACAAAGGAATTTTTGTCATCATCCTTTTCTATGAAGGATTTGGGAGAGGCTGACTGTAACACCCCGTGTTTTATCGGGTTTTGAAGATAAACTAAATAAATAGATATTATTAAATTAAATTATTTACATAGATAACTATGAGAAACGAGTGAATTAAATTTATTTTTTTACGGTAACGCGTTTTATCGCGTACGTTGTTATCGCGTAATATTCTTTTCCGATAAAAATTTAAAAAAATAAAATAATAATAAATAACAATTAATTAAATTAAAAAAAAATTATTAGGGGAGGGGAAGGGGGCCGGTTGGTAGGAGTATGGGAGGAGTCTTGTAACTCCTCTCATAATTGTGTATTATGGCACAATTAAGGAATTCCTTGTTAAAGCCTTTTCATGCTCAAATCCTACTCATTTGCCATCATTTCATTTGAGTAAAAATTCAGAAAATTTTCCTCCCTTTTCTCTCTTTGGGTTTCGTTTCATCAAGAAAAAAAAAAAAAAAAAATTGTTCAATCCAATCCTTTAATCAAAGGGTAAGTTAAGTTGAGTTGTTAATTATAAATTTTACTTATAAGATTTCTATGATGGATTACATTTTATATATGATGATATCCTATGATTTTTTTTAGGAGGATTGAGTATTTTTATATAAAATTGTCTCTAATAATTCTTTTATAAAATTTAATTTGCTAAAAGGATTAAGTCATGTTTCTTTTATAAAACTTTTCTTGATTTAATAATTCTTTAACAAAGTTTAAATTTGTTATAAGAATCAAGTTCATATTGGTATTTAAATAAAATTTTATGATTTAATTTCTCTAACAAAATTTCAATTTGCTAGGAGGAATTAATTATGTAATCATCCATGAGATATAATCCTTTAACAAAATTAAATTTGTTTGAAGAATTGTTTTTATATATGTATTTTGATTCAAGAGGTTGTTTTGATTTTATGATTCTCTACAAAATTTTAATTTGTTAAGAGAATTAAGTATTTAATTTAATTATCACAATTTATGAATTTCAAGTTTTTCTTGAAGGATTATGTTGATGAGGATGTTTTGATTTGATGACTTTTATGTTTTGATTGTGGGTTGAGTTGGTGATGAAGTTTTGTGTATTAATAGATGTGTGTAAATATCAAGTTGCTTATGTGTTGGATGTTTTGGTTGGGTCACTATTGAGGATCCAATTAGTAAAGTGAATGTGGTTTTTTTGTTTGTTTTATTTAGTCATGAGATTAAAAGGATTTAATAAATTAAATAAGATATGTGTAAATATATATATATATATAATAATGATATAATAAAAGATTTTCGGACAGCAACTGCTGCCACGGTATTGGCGTCAACCCGGAAATGTTAGTCATGTTCCGTTGTTGTTTTATTTACCGATATGATGAATATTCGTTAAAACGCTTAAAATAATTAAAAATAGTAAATGGATGTTAGAAATTATGAGATTTGGTACCCAAGGTAATTGATGCGTTCCGGACGCAGTGGTGAAGTCGGATTTTTCATTTGAATTTTCTAAACTGTCCGAAATGGCCATTTAAGTTTCTGGTTAAAATTTAAAATTTGAAACTAATGGGAATTTGTTGAGAACATTTAAAATTATTAAGTCTTAGTGATATTTTAGTAGAATGGAGTGGATTAAATGTGTAAACACGTTCTAATACGTGGTCGTTTTGTGTATATGTTATTTAGGACCCCGATTCATAAGAGGGTGAAATTCCTATCGTGCTTAAACGTCGTTTGGTTGCAGTGTTTAAAGGTACACGCTTAGACCATACTGTTTATGTGGTTGTGCAAGTAGTGTTGTTTTATTTCTAATGGCGCATTGTAAATCACATAAGGATTAGACATCTCAAATAATTTGAAAGAAGTTAATTTGGAATTGAGGATTTATGTGTTGTTACCCAAAGGGGTTAACTTTTGGATTGGATTATACAATTTTGTTCCCATGGCAGTTTTGGATCATTACGGTCACCATGGGGGTATGCATACTTTAACCTCTGACGACTCGAACAGGACGGGCAACGTCTTAGGTCGGTGGTTGCCTTGGGATTAGCTCTCCCAAGTGTATTCCTCCAAAAAAGGATTGAATTTGTTTTTACTTGAACGACCCGAACAGGACGGGGTACGTTACAAGTTGGGATTATCTAATAACGTATGTAATAGAGCCTTTGCATGTTAGGAGGAACACGTTGCTTGTATTCAACCTGGTTGATATTTGTATGAAGTCTCTGACGTGTGTTGGATTTGTTCTTGGAACTTGCTACGTGTTGTCATACGACTACTAGCAGGTTGATTGCAGGTGGGGACTGGAGTGAGGACTCGTCTTAGAACCCGTAATCATCAAGTCTATGTCTCCTTTTTGTAATAAGTTCATGAGTAGAAATAATTCTGTATCATGTAACAAGAGTTTGTGTTGGTTTCCTTTTGTTTCATCTATTTTCCTTTAGTGTATTTAGAGGCCATTAGGCTCTCGAGTAGTACGTAAGAACTTCCGCTGACTTGTTTCTTTCGCTTTGGTACTGTTTTCTACTTTAATTATATTTCTTTTTCGACGGAACGTTGACGATCCTAGAGGAGACCTTTCTCTAGAGTCCGACGAGTGAACCGGAGTTCGTATTTTCATATGAATTTCCGAGCCACTTAGACTGGGCCGTTACACTGACGTTATCTTAGGCATTAAGATAATAAAACAAAATGGAGGTCTTATTTTGAACCAATCTCATTATATTGAGAAGATTCTAAAACGGTTCAATATGTTTGATAAATCTCCAGTTTCCACTCTCATGGATCCATGCGAGAAACTAGTACCTTATAAAGGAGAAGCTATTTCTCAATTGGAATATTCAAAGATCATTGGATCTTTGATGTATGCAATGACCTGTACAAGGCCAGATATAGCTTTTGCAGTGGGTCAGTTAAGTAGGTTTACTCAAAAACCTGGTCCTACCCATTGGAGAGCTGTGAGAAGAGTACTTAGATACTTGATTAGAACCAAGGATTATGGTTTGTTTTATCGTGGAGATCCTCCTGTTTTTGAAGGATATTCTGATGCAACTTGGGCATCCAATAAAGAAGATAATTCTTCTTCAAGTGGATGGGTGTTTATGTTTGGGGGAGGTGCCATCTCATGGGCTTCTAAGAAACAAACATGTGTTGCTGATTCTACGATGTGTTCTGAGTTTATTGCTTTAGCATCTGCTAGCAAGGAAGCAGAATGGTTAAGAAATCTCATGTATGAGATCCCTCTGTTGGTTAAGCCAATTTCAGCGGTGGCTATCCATAGTGATAGTGATTCGGCTTTGAACAGAGTGTATAGTCAAACATACAATGGTAAGTCAAGGCATATTGCAATAAGACACAGTCTTGTGCATGATCTTATCAAGGGAAGGGTCATTTATATTGACTATGTTAATACTAAACTCAATATGGCGGATCAGTTTACTAAGCCATTGAGTAGGAATTCCATTGAGTTTTCGGCTCAAGGAATTGGTTTATTATGCCCATCTTCAACACTATGAGCGAAACCCAATTCAACGCTAGAAGAAACATCTAGTCTTGAATTCAATGTGGATTGATCGCTCATCAGATGTTGGGAAGCAATTTTGAGATCCTTTAATTGCTTTGTTCGTGATGATAAAAATGAGGTAGTAGAGTAGTCCCTCGAAGTC
This sequence comes from Amaranthus tricolor, assembly GCF_026212465.1. NCBI lineage: Eukaryota > Viridiplantae > Streptophyta > Magnoliopsida > Caryophyllales > Amaranthaceae > Amaranthus > Amaranthus tricolor. Next base: position 14,179,292 of record NC_080048.1, read on the forward strand.
TCCAATTTCTAGAGTTTGAAGATCTCTAGATTGAGTGCTTTATTTACGAAAGCATGGTAACTAGGAGAAGCTACCTATATAAGTTCGGGGTTTGGCCGCCTCAACGAAATCAAGGGGCATACTTATGATTTCATTGGACTTATGAAAAGATATGGACACATGGCCTTTAACGTGTCACAGATGTAAGTTTAATGAATTATTTCATGTGTACTACTCCTTCAATTGGTTGGATATATCTGCTTAATTCAATCCGAAAGGACATTAAGGGATATGATCAATTGTAAAGATGCGTGGTACTAGGTGTCAATTCAATCCGGAAGGACATTAGCATTGATGCATGAAATGAGATGGAGATTACGGATTGCGAAAGAAGAAAAGGATTACGCACTCTAAATGGGGGAGGATTGTTGTCATTTAGAGCGTATAATGGTTATCGGAAATTAAATTAAATAAATTAATTTAAATAAATTAATTTGATTATATCCCAAGGTTGCAAAGATCATGTTTTGAGCAAAAGCAATGTACACGGCTCGCGAGGAAGAAGGAAAAAGTCACTGTTTTTTGGATCACCAGGTCACGGCCTGCGACCCAGCTCGCGGCTCACAAGTGAACAGTGCCAAAGTTTCTGGTTTTTTGTTGTTTTCCTTTGCAATGTTAGTTTCTCGTTTGGTTGGTTATAAAATAACTTCCAACGGTTTATTATGGTTATATTAACCATATGTATTGGAATGGTTTGGTTCAAAGGCGACATTAGTTCGTGAACCAATCTCGTGTTTCGTGAAGTAACGTGTTGCTTCGCGAAGTGGTGTGAGCTATTCTATAAATATAGAATGCTTGTGTGGTTTTTCGACATATGAAATTTCTGATTTCTTTACTTTTCAAGCACTTTACATCGAGAACTTGCAATCCTCGTTTGTAATTTTCCGTATCTCTTTCCATTTAAGTTTCTCTTACATCGTTCTAATTTCCGTCTGCTCGGAATTTAGTGTAATTCTTTGTATCTTAGAACATATTTCCGGTTTATTTCCAAGCACCATAGTAGGGAGGAAATGATGTTTTAGGAAAGAGCATCTCGCCTAGAATTAATATCAAGATCAAACAAAATCTTCTTATTACTTTGTTCGGGTTTGAAGATCGGTTTTTCGGAGATCTCGGTGGTGTACATAAGCATGGTTCTTGAAGGTCATATGTAATTTGTTTTCCTTTTACAAAATTGTAACTTCATTGTATATTTAATATATAAAGTTACATATTTCAACATTATAATTCATGATATGCGTTAAGATCTAGGTCATACGATTGTTGCAAGTTTTAAACTGCTTAGACTAGTGTTTTCTTTTGGAAGACTATGCTCAACCACTTGGAGTTTAGAAGTTGTACTGTTAAATTTCTTTCATGTGCTGCTGTTGAATTTGTGAGCAGTTTAGAAGTTAAAATTCCTACATTTATGCTTCAGTTACTACTCATTACTCTACTGCTTTGGTCCTCCAATTTTGATATGTGCAATGCTAGACGAGGCAGTTGGAAACAAAGCAGACCTCTTTCAGCATCATTATTAAAGAAGAAAGGAAAAAAAAGCCATGGATACCACGACCACAATCACCATCACAGCAATAAACCAAAAGCAAAGTGATAACCCGCGTCTCCAACAATGCCAACACCGAGTCCAAGAGTTGACACACCGCCATTACCTCAAGTATAAAGATTAAGAGCTTTAAGATTAGTGGCTTGTGAACAAGAGATTCAGAATAGCAAAAATGGATTCTTCCTTGTGAAATTTACTTTTGATATGATAATTTCGGTTGTAAAAGCTTAATACAAAACCATCCATGACTTCTCAAAGCTATTGATCAACATGATGAAGGTGGCTGGTTGGGCCTTGATGTCGCAGCTTTAAATTACTTTGTAGTTTGTACATTTTTTGTATGTGTATCATGAAAGAGCTCAAGTGGATCGAAGCCAAGTAAGAGTATTCCTTGAAATTGGAAGGAGGATCAAAGCCATGTTAAGCTTTAGGGTTTCCGCGGCTCCGTTGGCTGTACATAAGCAGTAACCCATGATCTGAAATGTGGCTTTTCTTCTGTACTGAATGAATTTCCAGACAAAAAGAAAACCATGACCATAAACCACAGCAACAAAATCCAGCCTCTTTGCCAATTTTCTGAAATGAGGCACCTCAAATCCTCAATGTGCAACTCATTTTTCTGACAATGCTTACTGGCCAAAAATTGCGCAAATTTTGACTCCGCCCTGTACTTACTGTGCTCAGTGGCCTACTGTACTCCATGTATACATCTCTCTGTAGCAGCAATGCTTCTAATTTCCATAATTATATAATTATCAGGACACATAAGTAGGTTTGCTCAGATCATAGTTCATCTTTTTAAAAAAAACTTTCCCATATTATGTCTATTTTCAAAATAACTTTTTGTTAGTGTTTCGGTTACGAAACTTGAATCGACAAAAGACTATAATAAGACCTGAAGATGAAGCATTGTAGAAGTCAATTGTCCACGACCTAGAAATGTGAAGTAGTTCTTCCACAAACACAACCTGGAATCCTGCAACAAAACACGTTAGCCTTGCCCGGGGTGATCTCCCGGAAAACCCCTCCGACGCTCAAGTTAGATCGGTGATGAGATCAATGAATGAATAATATTAACTTGAATGTAAGGTAATATATGGAGATGTGTGATGATTGTATTCGAGTTTTTGGTGAATAATAATTTGGGCAGAGTTTTGTTATAGAATAATGAGTATGAACCAAAAATGGTGCTGGTAGGTTTTATTTATAAGAATTAGAGGGAAGTTATTCCAGGAGAAAGGAGGACATGATGGGTATCATGGGAATAGTGGTAAGCGATGGGCAGTTACTTTAGGATCATGGAAGTTACTTGCTTGTAGCCAAGCAAGACGGTTGAAAAGTTAAGAAAAAGCCCCTTGATCGAGAGTCAAGGTCAACGAAAAGTCAAAGGGTATTAAGGTAATATAATATTAATAATTAAATAAATAAATAAATAAATAAATAAATAAATAAATAAATAAATGTTATCATAACATTTAGCCCCACGCATGAAGGATGATGTGAGAGGAGAGCCCTAACGACTTGAAACATCTTTCATTATGCAAAAATAATACTTATTTATTAAAACTGAGTTAAGGAAGAAACATCGATCATGGAAGACCTCACTCAAATGCTCATGAAGATGAATACATCCACAATTTGGTGGATCTTCTAATGAGATATGAAAATTGGGCTCGTAAGTTTTGAATCGACTATTCACACGTCGAATTCGGAGTTGTAACGAAAAAGTTATGACATTTTCAAAATAGTTATGTGAGACACACCAATCCAAGCAAAATGCAAACAAGGGGAATCAAACCGCAACCTGCAATATATAGTGAGGTAACCCCAACCAACTACGCTATCTCATTCTTGTAATGTATATGTGCGCATAAACTATATTAATTATTCTCATCCCACCCTTAATGCTTAGAAAATTTAAAGTCCAGCAGCAAAATGAAGATGCGGATGTTCGATCCCGCGACCTTGGATGCAAAACAAAAGTACTCTAACCAACTGAGACAAAATTATCCCTGTATAACACTTTTAAGCGGATTTTGTATATTTTGGTACTTTCCAGCTCAGATTACACAAATACTCTAATGTCACGGAATTTCCATGACTTAGAATATTTTTGGAATTTGTTTGCCATAAATGGGTCCGACTTGTCTACTTCACGGACAAAATGATGTGATTTTATTTTATTTTATTTTATTATTATTATCTTTATTGTTTAATATATTATTTTTTTTGCATTATATGCCACGGTCTCCCTTAGAAATTGTATGCCGCGGACTTGAATTGGTTGACCCTCATACGCCTTGGAGTCTGAATGACTTATAACTCGAGCAATTGATGAGGCGGCTTGGAATTATACTTAGATTTTTTTTCTTCATTTTCTACTGAGGGACCCAAAAGGAGTCCGACTTATCGATATCACGGAATGACCATATACTTAGAATATTTTCTTCTAACTTGATGAACCTCATTTATTGGGGTCCGACTTCTAAGAAGACCCGGAAGAATTTTCCATGATGCGGATTGAATGCAATTGGTCTGCATTTTCAATAATACGGACAATTAGAACTAAAACTAAAGAGCCCCAACATGGACGATTTTCTTATTCCACGGCATTCACATGTCTTGTTTGTTCCTCATACTTAAACAAATTAAGTTTTACTCTAATTCTTAGCTTAGAGAGGGTCCGACTTATTGATGAGGCAGACGAACTAAGATTCGAAACTTCTTCCATACTTAGAATATTTTGAAAAATTATTGAAACCACTTAGGAGTCCGACTTATTGATGACACGGACATCTTCCACAATTATCATATGACTCATGCCTTATAAGAATTGTAGGACAACACCAAGACAAGGGAATTCAGCTATATGATGACATAGATCTTCTCAAGTCCGTTTTTTCCAAGTTACGAAAAAGTTCATATGGTAACTTGAACAATTAAGCCCCAAACACTCCATTTTATAAGATGGAACATTGCCGCGGAATCAATGATACTTGCATGGATTCATTGTGGAATTTTCGTAACTTAGAAAAATTTTCAGAAAGTTGGTCATATATCGAGTCTGACTTGTCTACTTCACGGACGGAGTGATATGACCATTCTCTTTTTATTACTTTATAACACGGATCCTACTCATAACATGCTGCGGATGATTAATTGAAAAATATGATGCCGCGGAAAGAATTACATGACACACCCGCTTGAATGACATCATTAGAACAAGTGAGGACGTGACTTCCAATGGTGACGCAGCTTAAAAGGATGATACGGCCTCTTGGAGTATACTTCATTATTGTCTGAGGGACTCACCATGGGAGTCCGACTATTCTATGTCACGGAATACCCGTAGTATTTTCTAAGCCCCAAGCACTTTTTATTTCTCATGTAATATGGGACTTTGTCGCGGCATCCATAAGCCCCCGTTACCATCCATACTTAGCAATTGTTCTTAGATTTTAGGCTTAATGTAGGGTCCGACTTATCGAGAAGGCGGATAAACTAAGAATTTCTTCAATACTTAGAATATTTTACGTTCATTGAGATCTTTAGGGGTCCCACTTATCTATGATACGGACACCTCCCCAAAAGATAGTGCGACTTTTTGTTAGTTTCCAACGATAAGTGACTTGGCAATTTAATGACATAACTCATTAATGGCATTTTAAGTTTTGTTGCCGCAGCTACTAGTGGATAACTCGACCTCTATTGAGGTCCTACTTTTGTATAAAAGTCGGACTAGGAAGATATAAATAAAAATCAACACTTGGAATTTTTTGCCCCAATCAATCTTTTGGGCTAAAAAGAGAGTCCGACTTATATATGAGTTGTTATGCTAATTATAGTATTTCCTATTAATAAGATGATATTTGAATTAATACTAAATATAGGAAATGACTATTTGAATTAATACTAAATATAGGAAATGATTATTTGTGGTAATACTAATAATAGAATTAATTTGAATAATTAATTTAAACGTTGATAAATCTGGTTTGTGCTTATTGTTCAATATCTTGTATAAGTACTAACGTGGCAGCATAGCATTGGATATTAAAGACAAATTATTTTAACTGTCAGTGCACGTCAGTTTGAAGTTAAGCTCAAGGTATTGAAGACAGGCGCAGAATGACCAGTTGATGAAGCTTTCTTGTCCCTCAAGGATGTGTTAAGGCGTAACACTATAAATATAAGGCTTCATTTCAGAATTAAGGATGCACCTCTTCTTACATCTTTCTCTCTTGTAATATTCTCTAAGTGTTTTAAGAGTTGTAATTCTTAGTTCATCTAGCTCTTACAATTTGTAATAGGCTTAAGTGTTTAAAAAGAGTTAGATTATATCATACGCCTAATCAAGAATACTTTTCAAAGTGTTCAACTTGTTAATCTCTATTGTGAGATTTGGGATTTTCTTTTATTAAAGAGACTTGTAATACGGTTCTTCAAGGGGAAGAACGTGGTTGTGAGGAGATAGTGAGATCTTCTTGTTTGTATTAAAGTCGGATTAATAAAAGCGTTGAAATCCTACGGGTTGAAAGAGAACCCATAGGCGGGGAGTAGGTTGTTTAGAACCGAACCTCGTTAACATATCGTGTGTTATTCTTTGAAGTTTATTTTCAGCACATACGTTATTGTTTAACACATTGAATCAAAATTGTCTCAGAAAACAGTTTTGACAGACTCCTCAATCTCTTGAAACGATCTTCCAGACAAAAATTTTAAACGACTATACTCTCTATTCACCCCCCCCCCCTCCTCTAGAGAGTATTCGACCTCCTATCAACTTTCAATTGGTATCAGAGCTAAGTTTCACATATAAAGAGTAATATTTTGTGATGGATCCGATAGGAGAAGGGTTGTTTGCTCAAGGACGTTCGTGCTCTAGACCACCTTTGTTTTGCGGTACAGATTTCTCACATTGGAAAACCTTGATGAAAATGTTTATGATTGATCAAGATATGGAACTATGGGACATCATAACAAAAGGACCTAAGGTACCATGAAAAAGGACGCACAAGGAAATGATGTTCTAAAAACCGAATCTGAATATTCTCAAAGTGACTTGGAAGCCGTATCTAAGAACTATAGGGCAATGAATCAATTGTGTTGTGCTTTGAATGGTACCGAGTTCAATAGAGTTTCCTCATGTACAAGCGCTAAGGAAATATGGGACAAGTTGGTTGTGACATACGAAGGAACAAGTCAAGTGAAGGAGACAAAGATCAACATCCTCATGCATCAATACGAAATGTTCAAGATGAAAAAAGATGAAAATATTAATGAAATGTTTACACGTTTTACATTGATTACTAACAGTTTGAATTCTCTTGGCAAAACGTTTACTAATGCAGAAAAAGTCCAGAAGGTCTTGAGGTGTCTTCCAAGATCCAAATGGGGTCCAAAGGTCACCGCCATTGAAGAAGCCCAAGACTTGAGAGTTCTATCACTTGACGATCTCCTTGGAAAACTTACAACTCATGAACTTACCCTACATGATGATGGAGAAAATGATGTAATAGCTTCCATGAAAAATCTTGCTTTAAAGGCTAAGAAACATCATGAATCCTCAAGCGATTATGAAGAAAGCGATGATGAGGAAGATCCATTTTGATCACAAAAGGTCTTGAAGGACTTATGAAGATGCGCAAAAGATTTAAGAAATTTAAATCCAGAAATAAAGGTAAGTCTTCTAACTCCAATTCAAATTTTAAGACTAACAAACTTGCTTGCTTTGAGTATGGATCTACAGATCATCTTGTGAAGGAGTGCCCTAAGAAGAAAAGGGAATCCTACAAGAAGAAACAAGCAATGGTTGCAACATGGAGTGATTCCAAAGGATCATCAGAACCTGAAAGTGAAGATGGACAAGCTCATGTATGTCTTATGGCTAATGATGATAACAATGATGACTTAGATCAAAACCATAAAGAGGAAAAGAAAAAATGGATATTAGATAGTGGATGCTCGAGACATATGAGTGGTAAAACTTCTTTATTTTCTAAAATTAAAGAAAAATGCAATGGCTCGATCACTCTAGGAGATAAAGGTAAATGCAAAATTTTAGGTATTGGCAAAGTCGGTAAGAATCCCTCTAAAACCATTGATAATGTTTATTTAGTTGAAGGTCTAAAATTTAATTTGCTAAGTGTGTCTCAGCTATGTGATAAAGGTAATGAAGTAATCTTTGACAAAGAAAAATATGTGGTTAAAAATCCTAATACCGGAGATACATTTATTACCGCCCTTAGACATGATAATGTTTATGCCTTAAATACTAACGATATTGCAGCCCAGAATTTCAAGTGCTTGAAGGCTATGACTAGTGATCCAAAACTATGGTATAGACGTCTTGGTCATATCAATACTCACACCATGCATGAGTTGGCAAGTAAAGATCTAGTTAAGGGACTTCCAGCTCTTGACTATAAACAGTGTCCTACATGTGACGCATGCATTAAAGGAAAACAAGTAAGAAGTTCATTCAAACCGAAGAAAATGGTAAGTACATCAAGACCATGTGAACTTTTACATATTGATTTATGTGGACCAATGCGTGTACGGAGCATAAGAGGTAAATCTTACATCTTAGTTATAGTTGATGATTATTCTAGATTTACGTGGGTTGATTTTTTGAATTCTAAAAGTGAAGCCACTACAAGAAAAGTTGTTTTTAGCAACACAAAAAGTCGTTGCTAAAAACCTGATTTCGTTGCTAAAACTAGTTTTTGCAACGAATTCCGTTGTTGCGGGTACAGCCGTAGCTAAAGCTTTTAGCAACGACTATGGTGGTTGCAAAAGGTATCTGTTTTTTGCAACGAGTTCTATTGTTGCAAAAGACGTATCGTTGCAATTCCTTCCAACGTTTTTAGCAACAAAAAAGCTCGTTGCCAAATTTTATGCACTTTTAGCTACAACTTTTTTCGTTGTTAAATATCTGTTTTTCACAACAATTCAAGTTGTTGCAATACATGATAGTCAACCTTTTGCAACGACTTTACTGTAGGGAAAACAATTAAGTAAAATTTGTTATTAATGTTTTTAGCAACAACTATTACCGCTGCAAAAAACATACACATTTTTCGCAACGACTTTGTTATCTTCTGAAACAACCTACAATCTATATATAAATTAGATAATTAAAATAATAAAATTTATAACCAACTAAACTAATATCAATATATTAATTCGTATCCCAAAACATCACACGTCCCAAATATTATCGTGTGTCAAAAATATACGTAATTCATATACATGTTACGGATAGGCAATTTTTTCAAATAATTCTCCTACCATATACAAGTTTTCATGCAAAAATTTACAAGTGAAAGGCACTTTGAAAAAGTCCAAAAATTTACAAGTGCACATATAGCTACTTCATAACCCAAAACATCGCGCATCCAAAATGCTTGTAGCTATCATGAACTTTGTCATTAACTACAAAAAATTTCCAACGAAGATATGTTTACCTACACCAAATAATTTTGTTAGTAATTGAGAATCAAAAGAACCCCAATATTGAGTACTTCATAGGGAAAGCATTTAGCATGATATTCACAATCAAACCATCACTACACTTTTTGTTGAGACATAGTAAGCGAAGTATTTAGCATGATATTCACTAACAAGTGGGACACTCAATCAGACCACTAGATGTAAAAAACGTTCGTCTTTCTAATTGAACATTTATACTGAGCAGATTTGTGTACTAACAAAAACCAACCACAATTTTTCAACATGCAAAGTCGTCAAAAATTTAATGTTTACTTTGAAGTTTGAAATGTATAAAACCCTAAGGAGCAGCTTATATAAAATTTGCCTCGTTTTGAAGACACCCCCTAAACTCAATGTTCAGATATTGGAGTGATGACATCTGAAACCAAAATCACATACCACAACTATATGGGACATGAATGAATCACAATGCAGTATGCAGGAACCCAAATGTTGGAGGGGATGTGGCATGAGAGTGGAACAATAATTTCCATTAGGCTAAGTAAGGCCGGTAAGCAATACATTCTCCCAAAATCAACATTTTTAACTATTTGATGTCTGCAGTTTCACCAATTACAAAAACTTTAAATAAAAAAAAAAAGATAGAGGATAGTCCTTCCTATAAATTTACTTTCCTGGTTCAGCTACACAATCCATCCTCCTAACAAAGGAATCCCTATTCCATTATCTCATTATCTCCCTTGACATCTTTACATTTGAGGATATAGAAGACCAAAAGATGACAAAACTAAGGCACTTTTGTAACAGTTCAAAAGCTTTGTTCCATGAAGAGCAATAGCTCTAAAATGTTAAGCTTTTTCTTGTCTGAATTGTATCATGATTAATTGTGTCATCACAAATCCTGCCCCTAACACTAGCATCCCCATCAAATAAAAAATAAAAACAAAAAAGGATATTCACTGATTATTGTTGGGAGGAGAACATAAGTCCATACCTGATGTATCAAGGGTTCCATTTGACTTAATAAATCATATCCCTGAAAACAAAAATATATTTCAGGTTTGACTATCATAATCGTACATTTTCTCCGAATCAGAGAAAGTTCTCCGCACTAGTTACCCGCTTAAAATATCTTAGATGGGCATCCATAATTGCACTGAAGGACTCTAAAAACTCATATTTCTCTTTTGATTCAACTTTCATTAGAGAATTCACCTGGAATCCTTAATTCATAATGGTCAAGAAAGGTCCATAAACAAATGGAAAGAAATAATTACAGAAGAGCATTATTTTTCAGCATACCAAACTAAAACGTGTTCTCTTAAATGCTGATTTGGAATTCTGGAGCTCCTGTAGACAGTTTAACAATATGCGAAGCAAATAAATTTTTTGTTAATGAATGTCATATACTCGCAAATGTTAAAATATATACCTAGAAGAATAAGCACATACAATGAGGCAATATTAGTAAAAATGTTATCAGCAGGATAGACCTTCTGATAAACAAACAATGCTAAAAGTAGCTATGAGGGTTGAGGCCTTCTGCTTTTGCATCTGTTAAAGCAAAAATACCTTTGATTCTCAACGAGAAGTGATGGAGTGTATCACTATCAGAACAAATTCTCTAATTAAAATTTTCATCAACATCAAGCAAAAAATACTACGAAAGTAAACAAAGCACAAGTACACCATTTATTCACTGTTGTTAAAGATATGCAAGTCTTTGGATATGTTCAAGTGTCTTAAAGTTCTAAATTGCTCAGAAGAATTATTCATTTGTCCTAGGTTGCTAAGGTATAACTTTTTAAAAACTAATTTAAAAAGCTTCCAATTTAAGTTTATTTCAAAAAGTCATATTTAAACCAACATTGGCATGAATAAGAAAGCATATAAGAGAATTTGGCAAAATGTTGAATTTGAAGTTTGTGCTTATATAAAACTACTAGCAAGACCGCATGAGGGAGAAATTAGAGTTATTTGATGGAATAAACATAAACCAATTCAAGAAATCAATACAAGGGTAGATAACAGTTGTAGGATAAGATCAAATTGTGAAGGTGCATTTGGAAGCCAAATTTCCTATTCATTTGTTTGGAGTGACATTTGTTGTGTTGTTCCGCCAAAACTAAAGAACATTACTTAACATATAAAACAGGTATATTACGGAAACTCCACATCGGAAACCCTGTCCTTGTGACTTAAATCTAACAAAAAAAGGTTATAACTTCTTTCTCCAACTTATCGGAGTTCACACTTAACACCATTACCCTAGGAGTATTCTCTTTCTTCTTGTTCTTCAATGGACTGATACTTCCTTTAGCCCGTCGATTTGGGTTTAAATGGATGAAATCAATCTATCATCCCCCTAGATCTATTTCCTCAGTAAAAAAAAAATTTAACAACTTCAATAACAATTTAACAACTACGTGAAAGGAAATTTTAACTTTAAGTTGTTTAAAGAACAATTTAACAATAAAAACAAGAACAAAGATTACCATTTGTTCAATGTATGCGTGACAAATCAACTTAGAAAATATTTTCAATACATGACAAATCAACTTAGACAAATCAACTTGAATAAACAAGAACAATTTAAGAAGTTCACATGAACCATTTTACTAGGCTACATTATAATCTAAAACAAATAAACTAAAAATCTTTGCCCTCATCAAGTATGTATCATCACAATCGCAAAAAATGAGTTCTTTTGCTTCAATTTTAAAAGAAAAATCTAATTCCACCATGACATCAAAACCTTACACCGTGAAATCATAGGCCAAAAACTTACTTTTGCTTTAATCTTATCATCTACAACTTCAATTTGAAGTAACTCCATCAATTTTTCTTAGCATTACAAACGCAAGTAATCAAAATCATGAAATACAACCCAACATTTCAAACGCAAGTAAATCCTCAATGGCAAAGAAAAAGGTTAATCTATGTCAGGAAATACAACCCAACATTTCAAAATCAGGAAATACACATACATAATTATGATAATTAGAACAAAGCCCAAGAAAAAGACGAATTCTTGTTCCTTCACTGCCAAGAGTGTTAAAATTCGTACAACCCAACATTTCAAACTGATGAAATACACATACATTAATCTGATAATTACAACAAAGCCCAAGAAATTCAAAGAACAACCCATAAATTGAAAGCAACAAGAAACAAGAACAAGAAATTCAAAGAAACAAAAAGGCAAAAAAAACCCAACCTGTCGTGGGTTATTTGAGAGGCGTATGTGCAGAAGGAGGCAGCACCGGTGTGCAGAAGGCGGCTGAAACTCCGGCGTGGAGGCGACAGAAGCTCCAGTGTGCAGGCGGCAATCGCTAAGCTCCGGTGTGCGGGAAAAGGGTTTGTGAGGGAATCGGGTTTGTTGAGGGTTTCTGTATTGCCGACGAGGGAAATGGGGATTCTGAGGGAATCGGGTGAGTTGAGGGAATCGGGTTTGTGAGGGTGCAGTGTCTGTATTGCGAGAGAGGGAAATGAGGGTTTGTGAGGGATGAGGTATTCTGATTTGAGAGGGAAATGAAAACAAAAATTATTAGTAAAAGGTTTTTGCAACGATTTTATTGTATCTGTATATTTAAATATTTTTTGCAACGATATATATAGTTACGAATTATTTATTTAATTTTAACAACTAAATTGTTTGTTGCAAAAAATTGGATTATACTGGAAAATTATTTTAAGGGGTGGGGAAGTTTATTTTTTTTATGGCAACGATTATTTAGCAACAACAACGAATTTCGCAACAACTTGTATTTTTCGCAATGAAAAAAATATAGTCGTTGCTAAAACTTGTTGCTAAAAACAAGTTTTCTTGTAGTGCCTTGAAACCGTTCTCAAGACGTTGTACAGAGATGCAAACTCAAATGAACCTTCCTATAGTCTCAATTAGAAGTGACCATGGGAGAGAGTTTGATCAATTAGGCTTTGACTCATTTTGTGAAAAATACGGTATAACCCATAACTTCTCAGCTCCTAGGACATCCCAACAAAATGGTCTAGTTGAAAGGAAAAATCGAACCTTAGAAGAAATGGCTAGGACTATGCTTATTGAAAATGGATTAGCTAAACACTATTGGGTCGAGGCTATTAACACAGCAAATTATGTCCTGAATAGATGCCTCCTTTGACCCATACTTAAGAAAACCCCCTATGAGTTATTCAAAGGAAGAAAACCGAATATAGCTTACCTTAGATCATTTGGTTGCAAATGTTTTATTAATAACAATGGTAAAGATAATCTAGGTAAATTTGGTGCTAGAAGTGATGAAGGTATATTCCTTGGATACTCTTTAAATAGTAAAGGTTACAGAGTTCTAAACAAGCATACAAGTATGGTTGAGGAAAGTATACATGTAGTATTTGATGAATCCGAAAATGGAACATTAAGTGAAGGATTTAAAGAGTTAAACCTTAATAAACATTTTGATGATTTGAGTGATGACGAACTGGATGCTAATGATACTAGTGCAGTTAAAAAGAAAAACATGCAAGATACCATACAAAGTCTTGATGAGGTTGAAGAAAAACAGGTTGCAAACATTGAAGACTCACAGCCTGATCTTGAGACCCAACCTCAAGCTCTTGAAACAGTTCCTGAACATACTGCTTTAGATACTCCTATTAGAAATTCCTCTAATGAAGTGGGTACAAGTTCTTTAAATGATTACACACCATCCATATTACGAAGAAGACTTAGAATGTCATCTCAACATCCTCCTGAAAACATCATAAGTGATCCAAACAAAGGTACGCAAACTCGATCCTCTCTTAAAAATTATGTTAAAGAAGCATTACAAGAACCAGAGTGGATCATTGCCATGCAAAATGAATTGAATGAATTCGAAAGAAACAAAGTTTGGGATCTTGTTGAAAGACCTCTGAATCGTACTATCATTGGAACTAGATGGGTCTTTCGCAATAAACTTAATGAGGATGGAGACATTATAAGGAATAAAGCAAGGCTAGTAGCTCAAGGTTATAATCAAGAAGAAGGAATAGATTATGATGAAACTTTCGCACCAGTGGCAAGGTTAGAATCTATCCGTATTATGCTTGTTTTTGCTTCATACATGAATATTAAACTATATCAAATGGATGTTAAATGTGCTTTCTTAAATGGATACTTACAAGAGGAAGTATATGTTAAACAACCACCGGGCTTTGAAAATTCTGATTTAGCTCACATCTACTTGAAAATGAATTTCAACGAGGTAAAATTGATAAAACACTTTTTATTAAAACTAAAGAAAAAGATATTCTTGTTGTTCAAGTATATGTTGATGATATATTGTTTGGAGCTACTAATGATTCTTTGTGCAAGGAATTTTCTGAGATTATGTGCAAGGAATTAGAAATGAGCATGATGGGAGACCTAACCTTCTTTCTTGGACTACAAATAAAGCAAAAGAAAGCTGACATATTTATTTGTCAGAGTAAATATGTTAGAGATTTGCTAAATAAGTACAATATGGATCAATGTAAAGATGCAAATACGCCTATGAGTTCAACACTAAGTCTAGATCAAGATATAAATGGTAAGAGTGTTGATCAAAAGACTTATAGAGATATGATTGGTTCTTTATTGTATTTAACTGCTATTCGTCCTGATATTATGTTTAGTGTTTGCTTATGTGCTCGTTTTCAAGCTAACCCAAAAGAATCTCACTTAACAGCAGTTAAGAGAATCTTTAGATATTTACATGGGACTAAAGACTTCGGTCTATGGTACCCTAGTTGTGGAAATTTTAGTTTGATTGGTTTTTCAGATGCTGATTATGCTGGTTATAAGGTTGATAGAAAAAGTACTTCAGGATCGTGTCAATTCTTGGGAAATTCATTAATCTCATGGTATTCTAAAAAGCAAAATTCAGTTGCTTTATCTACAGCTGAAGCTGAATACATAGCTGCAGGTGCATGTTGCTCACAAATTTTATGGATTGCACAATAACTTCGAGATCTTGGAATTGATCTCAAAGGTATACCAATAAAGTGTGATAATACAAGTGCAATTTGTATTACTAAGAATCCTGTACAACATTCACGTACAAAACACATTGAGGTACGTCACCATTTCATACATGATCATGTTGAAAAAGGTCATATCTCTCTATCTTTTATATCTACTGAAAATCAATTAGCGGACATATTTACAAAACCTTTAAGTGCTGATCGTTTTGCTTATATACGTATGAAACTTGGCATGTGATAACCGGTTTTCTAGCACGTCGTTAATACTAAGAACCAAGTTATACAAACAATATTTATAACTGCCTATGCACTACACAAGTATAGTGGGGTAGGGGATCGAACCACGAGGAAAACGTTGACAATAAACTCCACGACTCAACATAACTAATGTCTATAGGTTGACGAGCTTCTAAAACTAATGACAAAAATAACAAACACGGTTGATTAATAATATAAGTCAAAGGGGAGAAAAGGGGGTTGAGATTAGATTCACCATAGGAAGGTGGTATCAAATGAGCATGTATTAGATCAGAGGAAATCAAACAATGGTCAGTCTAGACACCCAAGAATGCGAGAGCAAGTTGGTGATTCCACAAATCACAACGAACGACCTATAATCGCCCTATGTCTCCGGAGGAGTTGCAGGACAAGATTCGCATTTGGTTTCAAGAACTAATTATTGTTATCTTTTCCCTAATCCTAAACAATAAAGAACATATCCATTCCTAGGGTTTCACTAATCGATCCCCAAAGAGAACTACTCACACATGATTGAAATATAAGAAACAATGATAATCAATAGAACAAAAGCCATAGATAATAGTGATCAGAAGAAACCAACAAAAGTAAAAGCAACGTAGAACTATTCTAGATAAGCAATAAATATTGGGCAAGACAATAAGTGCATTAAATTAACTCAAAGTAAATTAGGAGATTGATACTTACAACCCAATGGATTCAATAATCAAGATTGAAATCTCAAACTAGAAAGTAAAGACTTGAAGAAGAAGACTTCCAAAATCTTTAATGATAATGTATCAATGCTTGAAGAATTCCAAGTTGCAAAACATTACAATAAGATGAAGTAAAGGTTGTGTTTAGAAAATGGAAATACTAGATTGAATTGAAAGAGAAATTATGCTAATACTAATGAAAGTAAACTATGAAGAATGTATGAACACTACTTAAGATGAAAGGTAGAAAACTTGGATCAAAGGTGAAGACCTTGATGATTGCTCCTTCTTCCTCTTCTATATTTATAGGCTTCAAGAACAAGTGGGAGGGTGGTGGTGCATGCTTGCTCTACCATCCTTAGCTTGTAGGAGGGGGGTTTGCCAACCCTAGTAGGTAGGTTATGGGGGATGGCAGCCTTGGCATGGGCAAAAAGAATCAACGGATAAAGAAATGACTCTTTAAAAGATTCGCACGTATTGTTGCTGCCCACTTTGCTCGACCCAAGCGATCTTGCTCGACCAGTCGAGCAAGTTTACTGTGCTCTTAAATTAAGTCCTGCTGATGATCAGAAGCTTCTGGGAGTGAAAATGCACTTCGCTCGACCGGTCGAGCGAGCTTCAGGTTGTAATGTCGATCGAATCCAGGTCGAATCCAGGTCATTCGACCGAATCCAGGTCGAATCCTTGTTCTCCTTGGCCCGTTTTCGTCTTTTGAAGCTTTGGATGCCTTCCGGACTTTGCGAGGACCTTGGGGAAGACTTGGAATGCTTAGGAAGGCTTTGGTACGCGTGTCTAATCTTCGATCAAAGCATCTAAGTCTCGTACGCAACGTAAAATACCTTGAAATCTCCGAAAATATCTGAAATTACCTCAAAACACCATGGAGACAAGAACAAGGTAAAATCATGCGTAAAGTGTGTAAAAACCATTCTAAAACGCGAGACTCGGCACTAAAATGAGGAGATAAATGTGCTCTAAAAACGAGCACATCAACATGCTAAATGATGTTGCATGAATTGAGGGGGAGTAATGACACAAGAGTAATGGTATCTAAATGATTTAAGAGTTAAAAAGGATTTGATAGTAAACGTTAATTGTCACTTTATACTAAGTATGTATTAAGGGGGAGTATTACATATTACTTACATGTTTTGATTGTGATTATATGTGTGTTTATACATGTATTTGAGAATTGAAAATTTAATTTCAATTTCTTAAATATTATTTGTTTTATATAAATATGGGATTTATAATTAAATACCTTTAATTAATAAAGGATATTTAATTATCTTAAAACTAAATTGTTTGTTTGAATTACACTTTGGACGTCAACCATTCAATTAAAGTCTTGTTCATGACTTTGGTTCAAATCCAATTAATCTCATAATTGCATTTCCAAATCAAACACCCATTCACATCATTCTACAACCGGTCAAGTTACTTACCTATTGCATTCATTGTATTGTCAAATCAATACTTATGGAAGTACAAATGCATTGTACTACACTCCTTTAATAGAGAGTGAAACGCATTTTTCATTCACTCACCACTACATTTTCTGATTTGCTTGCTAAACCGTCTCTTTCACACTTCTCTTTCAAGCTTTCAAAATCCTTTCCATGGCACCAAAAGAAGGATGACCAAATCTGCTTTAAAATCCGAAAAGGGTGAATCATCTAAAACCCCAATGACTGAACCAATTACCCCTACCATTCCCTCACCTCTAAATTCTTTAGATGTGCCAAAACAGTGGTTTGAAAATCACACAGCTTATGGTCGTTGGATTGATATTTTCAAACATCGTTCCCTTTCTTATGTTGATATTCTTGATTACAATTTCTTCTTATTTGAAGATCTTGAGATTATTTCATCTTTTATTCAATCAACACCTGGTATGTTGTTGAATCCTGGCTCTACTACTTACCCCATTCTTGTGAAAATCTTTTATCCAAACTTGTCTTTTACTATGATTGATGGCAATCAGGCCTTAAGAAGTTTTGTCAAAGGTCAAGAGATTATCATCTCTAAAACCCTAATGAATGATCTGTTTAAATTCTCAAATGATGCTGATGATAAAACACCTAACATTCTAGCTTTACAAAATGCTAAGGACATGTTTATTCTTGAATCCTATTCTGATTTCTCTTCTGTTAAACAACTGACCTACAATGCCTTGAATTTATGTGGTAAATTGCTGCATAATATCCTTGTAAGAACTGTCTTCTCACGCAACTCCTCATGTGAATTAGTCACCGATGCTCATTTAATCCTAATGTGGAGGATGGGCTCTCTTAAGAATGTTGATTACACTTCTATTATCTTCTCAACAATGCGTTTTTGCAGTTCTCATGCTCGCAATTGTTCTCTTCCGTATGCTAATCTTTTGACATTGATCTTCGATCTGCTCTCTAACTCAGAGGAAGTGGATTACTATGGTCCTTTATCTCTGTCTAACAACATCCTTCCTCCTCTTGGTATTTTTAAAATCAATGGCAAGTATGAGTTATACTCACATTTGTCTTCAACTGACAAAGAGGATCTACAAAAGATTCATGGTAAGCGGCTTTCACGTCTTGAACCTCACATCAAAGAGCACACCACTCTTTCACGCCTCTAGTCTCTTGACTTAGAGGTTGGTGAAATGAAAACTTCCTTGCTTGATTTGCATGATAAGGTGTCTACCTTGACTTTTATGTTGGACACTTTTATGAAAGATATGAAAGGCATGGTAGTTGAGGATGTGGTGGTAGAAGAAGATGTTGATGAGGGTGTTGCTGTGCCACAAGAGGATGTTGTCATGAATGAGGCAAAGGAGAAGGAAGAAGAAAAAGAGAAGGAAGCTGATGAGGAGAAGGTAGACAAGGAAACGGCTGGATAGAAGGAAGAAGAAGTAATTCCTGTTGCTGTTGATGCCACCCCAATCCCAACAATTCCACCAACCGTTGATGAAAACACCTCCCTGGTAAACCAAAACCTTCCAAGAAAAGGAAGACAAGGTCCAGGAAGTAAAATTTCTTTGTTGTTGGTTGATGCACAATTTTTATTTTTCGGCAAACAATATTTTGTTATTTTGATAAACAATCCCAACATTTTTACTCCTTGTTTACTTTTTGATGAAAGTCAAAAAGGGGGAGATTTATATGTAATTATTTTTTATGTTACTTAGTTTGATTTGTTTGCTGCTGCTGATTTGTTTTCTTGCTTTGCATGTTGCATATATCATGTTGCATATATATTTTAACATATATTTATTTTAATGCTCTGATATATAGCTGGATAGTTTCTTTCTAATGCTTTAAATACTGGTATTAGTATGTTTGTTCATATGCTAGTTGGTTGCATGCATACATGTTGTTTGGTAGAGATGCATTCATTAAACATTCATGTTCGGGGGAGATATGTTTAATGGAAATATTGTAAGTGGAGATGCTGATATTGTTGTTTATTTTTAAACATAGTTACTTGATGATACATGTTTGATGATATGTTTATAATTGACTGATTATATTTTTAATGTTAAAGCATTGATATGATACTACAATACAATAATGATTGTTATATTTGCATGTATTGTGATTAGTTACTTGCTTACTTGTGATTATAGTATATCTTATCTATGCATGAAATCTTATTCGTTTGTGATAATAAAATGCATGAAAATTCATTGGTTTATACTATTTTGTTTTTATATTGTTCTGTTTTGAGACTGTTTTCAAAGTCTTGAAAATATTCTGATTAATGATAAAGTCTTGAAAACATTCTGCTTTATGTTGTGTATATTTTTATCATGTTTTCAATTCATATTAACTTAGAAATATGATTTAGGAAAATATGGTTTTGACTTTCATCAAGGGGGAGATTGAAGACTCAACTCTTTTAAATGATGATAATTCAAAACACATATTGATTAAACAAATAAATTAAGTAATTACATTTAATTGTTTAAGTAAGTCTAAAATCATATTTGATATACATTTGATAATTAATATATGGTTTAGTTCGAAGATGCTAGAATTTGCTTAATAACTTAAGTTTATCTTAAGGTTAAATTTTAAAAGTCTTGAAATACATTTCAATGTCTTGAAGCTGATTACGTTTATAATAAGGTTAGTTTCGTAATTATAACTTTGAAATATTTTAATATGTCAAGGTTCTTTAAAATTATATTTGAAATATTTTAATATGTCAAGATTCATTAAAATTAACTTTGATATTATTTGAAATTAAGTTTGAATATATTATAACACGTCATTGTTAAATGTTCAAATATTTTATATTTAAATTTGAATTTAAATATGTGCTTAATATAGCTTGATGATTAAATATAGTACAAGGTACACTTGTTTTGCTAATTTTAGTACACGGCTATAATTGAATTTAAATTAGTTGTTATGCTAATTATAGTATTTCCTATTAATAAGATGATATTTGAATTAATACTAAATATAGGAAATGACTATTTGAATTAATACTAAATATAGGAAATGATTATTTGTGGTAATACTAATAATAAAATTAATTTGAATGATTAATTTAAACGTTGATAAATCTGGTTTGTGCTTATTGTTCAATATTTTGTATGAGTACTAACGTGGCAGCATAGCATTGGATATTAAAGATAAATTATTTTAGCTGTCAGTGCACGTCAGTTTGAAGTTAAGCTCAAGGTCTTGAAGACAGGCGCAGAATGACCAGTTCAACAGAAAATAACGGATGAAGCTTTCTTGTCCCTCAAGGATGTGTTAAGGCGTAACACTATAAATATAAGGCTTCATTTCAGAATTAAGGATGCACCTCTTCTTACATCTTTCTCTCTTGTAATATTCTCTAAGTGTTTTAAGAGATGTAATTCTTAGTTCATTTAGCTCTTACAATTTGTAATAGGCTTAAGTGTTTAAAAAGAGTTAGATTATATCATACGCCTAATCAAGAATACTTTTCAAAGTGTTCAACTTGTTAATCTCTATTGTGAGATTTGGGATTTGCTTTTATTAAAGGGAATTGTAATACGGTTCTTCAAGGGGAAGAACGTGGTTGTGAGGAGATAGTGAGATCTTCTTGTTTGTATTAAAGTCGGATTAATAAAAGGCATTGAAATCCTACGGGTTGAAAGAGAACCCATAGGCGGGGAGTAGGTTGTTTAGAACCGAACCTCGTTAACATATCATGTGTTATTCTTTGAAGTTTATTTTCAGCACATACGTTATTGTTTAACACATTGAATCAAAACTGTCTCAGAAAACAGTTTTGACAGACTCCTCAATCTCTTGAAACGATCTTCCAGACAAAAATTTTAAACGACCATACTCTCTATTCACCCCCCCCCCCCTCTAGAGAGTATTCGACCTCCTATCAACTTTCATACCCGATTACCAAAATCAAACCGCCAAAATCCCTAAAACCGTATCATTTTCAAATAACCCAAAAAAAAAAAAAACTTAGTTATTATTTATATTACGAGAATTGTTACATTTTAAAATCGTTTTACGACTTAATTAACGTCTACGTTTTAAACCCGTTTTCCACAACAATTTGCATAACGATTATTTTTATAACTCTACAACTTTAATTTTCGTCAAAAATATATTTTATACTTCTAAGAAATTATTTATTATTTCATGTTAAAAAATTTTATTTATTTATTTATTTATTTTACGATTTCGTCAAAACGTTGCGTTTTAAGTTCTTTGGCCGCGCTCTCCTCGATGGGTATGAGTTGCCGCCATCCTTCCCTCCCCAGACAATGTCCATAGTTTTTCTATGTGCGTGATATACTGGGTTGGATGATGATGATTTCTTAACCGAACCTTGTTTAACTTTTTTTCAACTTTATAATTTTGATTTATATGTTTTGACACAAATTATATTTATGAATATTATTATCAACTTTAAAGTGTATTTTTAGCTAATTTTGAATACAAACTAAGCTAAATTTCAATACAAAATCTTAAGCAAACTTGCCCATTATTTTGATGTACACCTACTAGCACCAAAATAGGATAAATTTAAGCTAAATCAACCCCTAAACCAACCCCTAAATCAACCCCTAAATCAAAACCCATTATAAATACCCCCCTTAGCCATGAGATTACTTGCACCCACATCATAAATTTTTTTTCTACCATTCTTTCTTATATCTTCACTTCATTAACTTCTTACTAACTTTATACCCTTTCTATTAGTTGAAGAATTCCTTGAAGAACAAGCTTAACATCATCCATTTTCAAGTCAAGTTCATCAAATTTTCTATCTATAGGTTGAGAAGTATTTTATATTCTCTATTCTGGTCTTAGTACCACTTGATAGCTAAAATGGTACACACTCTTAACTTTCTTACTACCTGACATTTATATTATATCTACTTGAATATGTGAAAGATATGACAATATGTTAGATTGATTAAATTTTATCTTGCATATTCACTCAAAGTAAGAATACTACATTTTTTTATTAAAAGTAAAAAACAAAAAAATAAAGTATTTATTATAAGTTTAAGTATATGCATGTTATAAATTGAAAATTTATGATGTTTTTATATATAATAATGTTAGAAATGTTATTTACATGTTTATATTATAAATATTCAAGTATTGTGATTATTACTCGAAATCGGTATTATATTAAAGTCACGAAAGAAAAACATATAAACCTGAAAATTTTTCAATTATATAATGTTATTAATGGATAAATTAGTTAATAAAATCATATTATTATGTATCCTACAAGTTTGAACCAGAATATAAACTTTTGGTATTTTTTGTTTTTTTTTTTAAGAATTTTTCTAAGTCTTGGCTACTTACCGAAAAGACGCAAAAATGTTAAAATATGAAATAAATAATAAATGGACTATTTTGGACTTGAAATTTTGATAAGGCTCTTATATGGACATTAGACTTGGAATTTGATCATTGGATAAGCTTATACAACCATCTATTGACCCTTGTGAATTTTAAATAAAACGGTAAATCCAAAAACGATAAAATATAAAATAAATATTAAACGGACTATTTTGGACTTAAAATTTTTATGGGACACTCTCATACACAGGAGGATTATATGAGGACCCTTGGATTAACTTTCGTGGACATTTAAGGACATTAATAATTTTATATCGATTTATCGGTAAATTGGCCAAATAATTTAGTTAAAATGCATAGGCTCGTTTTTATTGAACTTTCTGGTCCAAAACTAACTTCATATAGTTTCTGGACATCTAATATATTTTAGAATATTTTTATTGGTTATTATGGATTTTTAATTAATTTATATGTTTAATTGATAAAAATTCCTTATTAAATATTATGAAATTTTTTCCTTAAGTTTTATAAGTTTATATAGTTTTGTAAAGAATTTATGTAGCCCCTAGAATCTTATCATAATTTGTGAAATTTTTATGGTAATCTCTTAATTCTCGAATTAGCAAATATGTTGACTTTTCTTTTAAAGGATGTTGACTTGGAGTTTGAGTAGACTAGGGTTGACTTATAGCAATGTGAAATAAATAACATGGAGCCTTGTTTGAAATTATGTGTACTTGGATGAATGACTCTGATAGTAAGGAAATGTCGAACCACGGACCGGCGTGTAATTCGGAGCCCATGTTTCCCGGCATGTAGAAAAGCGGGGTTAGACAAGGGGTCCGAGAGAGTCCCATCCTGTAGAAGCTCGAGCATAAAAATTGGTGGAGTGACAGCTCCCATCACAATTAGGGTGTGGAATATGTTCCTCCTCTAGCCAGACCCTTACTTATATCAGATAGTCATTATTATGTGTGTTGTGCAAATGTGATTTTTGGGTCTATGTAGAACCATTGGATGAACCCTATAGTTACCAAGTGTAGGTGACTATAGCCAATACGTTATTTACATTCGTCTGATAAATGTGAAAAATTGTTGAAAATATTCCAGAATTGAAAATGAGAAACGAGAACCGAGGAACTTAAAATCATGGCATGCAATGTACTTTTGCATATCTCGTGAATATATTATGATTGTCATATTATTATATTGTTGAGGAGTTTGTACTTGGCGTTAGGCGCTGATTCCGATTCAAACGGCTGTAATCCGTATCATGGATGACAGTAATTTGCAGGAAGGTTTAGCTTCAGGTTTCGATCCAGGCCGCAACATTTACTATAGATCGAGAACTTAGCTGCTTTTTGTACCTTTCATGATGACTAGAGGTGTTCATTCGGTTGATCGGGTCGGTTTCGGACGGGTGTTATTCGGTTCGGTTGCATTTCGAATCGGTTATTTTTCGGCTGTGTGTTACAACGGGTCACACGCGGGTCGAGTTGGTTAGTCACGGTTCGGTTGGAGATCGGTTATTCAAGCTATCGGGTTAGCATCAGTTCGGTGTCGGTTGAAGTTCGTGTCGAGTGTCAATCGGTCTCGGGTTGTCATCGATTACTAATTGGTTCGGTTTTTTCGGGTACAGATGGGGTTCGAGCTTTATTTTTCGAGTAGTTATCAGTTACGGACAACTATCGATCGGGTCAATATCGAAATAAGTTAATAGTTGGGTTTTTAATTGATGTATGCTCATTTTATGGCAGATCAATTTATTTCAATTAGTTTATATATATATATATATATATATATATATATATATATATATATATATATATATATATATATATATATATATGAGACTTTTATTTAATAATGCATCATGTTGCTACTTTTGATAATTGGTTGAATATTAAAACTCAATAATCGAAACTCGATTTGTTTGAATGAATAAGAATAATCTAAACTATCTCGTAGGCTATTAGTTACGTACTTAGACTTATTAGCGTTATTGTCTTATTGAGTACTCTAAAGTATAAACTAATAGTCTCTCTAATTCAGAGTAATTATCTCGATTTCTTTTTAGGCTTGTAATTAACCTATTAGAAATTTAGAATATATTACTAGAGGAGAATTTATGCAAATTCCAAATGAGACATTTGTTTTTTAATTAGAGGGAGTATAAGCTATTAGAATATACATTACTCTATTACACTAATAATCGATTGTATTTCTAAGTTTGATAATTGAAACTTGTTATATATAATAAAGTGAATTAGATTAATAGTAATCATAACCATTTTATATGATATTATGTATTTATACTTATTAGTGACCATGAATACTTTAAAATAATAAATCTATTACACTAATAATTGATCGTATATTCGTATGTAATTTAAAGCTTAATAATGTTTGGAACTATATCTATTGGAGTGAATAAAACTAATACAAACTATCTTATAGAGTTATAGTTATAGACTTATAGACTATCATTGACATTTGACTGTTAACTCAATGTTATTACTTATTACTATTAGTTATTAGTTATTATTGATCTTGAATACTCTAAACTCTAAAGTAATTTATAGGCTATTATTAATAATCGATCGTAGATTCGTAATTCGAAGTTCACTTATCATAATTCGATCTATTATAGATTATAGTAAATGAAACTAGTGTAGTACTCGACCTTTTTTGATTATTCGTAATGCATCATGTTGCTACTTTTGATAATTGATTAAATATTAAAACTCGATAATCGAAACTCGATTTGTTTGAATGAATAATAAGAATAATCTAAACTATCTCATAGGCTATTAGAATATACATTACTCTATTACACTAATAATCGATTGTATTTCTAAGTTTGATAATTGAAACTTATTATATATAATAAAGTGAATTAGATTAATCAAGTAATCATAACCATTTTATATGATATTATGTATTTATACTTGTTAGTGACCTTGAATACTTTAAAATAATAAATCTATTACGCTAATAATTCATCGTATTTAATTTAAAACTTAATAATGTTCGGAACTAGACCTATTGTTAGTGACTTAGAAGAAGAGGTAATTAGTAATGACTAGCTATAAACAAGACCAAACAAGAGGTAATTTATGCTTGTCCAACATCGACTTAGAAGAAGAGGTAATTAGTAATGACTAGCTATAAACAAGACCAAACAAGTGGTAATTTATGCTTGTCCCACATCGACTTAGAAGAAGAGGTAATTAGTAATGACTAGCTATAAACAAGACCAAACAGCCTTGGGGCATATTTAAAAGGGTCGGTTGGCTAATTATGCCATGCTTACCCTTTGATTTGGTGAGTGCTGTATGGAAATCAAGACATATGGCCGACATAATTTGTGCAAACTAGAAGGGTTGGCTCGCTTGGCCGACCCTCAATCTCAGTTAAACACTAGGTTGCACTAAAATGGCGGACACGGGGACACGTAAATGGTGGTAATATAATAAATATTTCAAATTAAAGATAATTTTACAATCTTTCATTTGATATTTGTAAATAAACACTTTAAAAATATAAAACTCACATAACATTCAAATAAGTACCAAATAAACAACATGAGTATTTAAAAATAGTCATACAAACCAAATCAAAGAAAACCAAATAAATAGGTAAATATAAGTTTGATCATCACATATCATCCATATGACATCCATCATCATCCTCCGCTACAAAAGTAGTTTTCCAAATATCCTAAGTTAGACTAAATATTTCCAATATTTTAAAACATTTATTTTTTTACTTATAATATCCACTTTTGTTATTTAATATCTTATACATCATTTAAGATGTTTAAATTAAAATATTCAAATTTTGTATTTGGACTTTTTTTATCGTCTATCTCATATTTCATACAAAAATTACTACATTATCTATCAGCACTTTCTAGTTCCTATTATAATGGGCATGTATAATATAAGTCCATTATCCTACAGATTATTGTGGAATGCTTTTATAATTTCAAATACTTATACATTTAATTAAATAACTAAAAGAAGTTTTTTTTTTTAAACCTTTTCCAGATATAGAAGGATACTAGATAATAAGATTTTACTCAGTATACCTTCAAATCAATCTATACAACACTTCTAATTGGCCCATATAAATAACACACTAGTGGGATTGCGTTCTTTCACCTAGGCGATGTGGGACAATGAGAAAAACAGAATTCATCTTGAATTAGTTGGCCATACATAAAAGGAACGAGCATGCATCAGAACTCAATGACCCAATAAAGCTACATAGATGTATAAGTGATGTAAATTTTTGGGGTTAAAAACTTAATATTTATATATTTAAATTTGGTGGATGTATAAGTGATGAATGTAAATTTTTGGGGCTTAAAGCTTGAAGAATTGGTGGAATCTTATTGGTTTATAGTTGATTTGCTAAAATATTTATATATAAACTTGTTTACAATCTTTCAATATTAGAAATTAGTTTTCAAATATTCAAAAAATCATAATTAGAAAACTGAAATTGGATTCGGATGTATAACAGTTCGATTAAGAATCGGTTCGGGTTGGTATCAGTTCGGGTTAAAAACAGTTCGATTAATAATCGATTCGGATTTGTATCAGTTCGGGTTAAAAACAGTTCGATCTTAATCAGTTTTAGTCAGGTTGCATCCGGTTACGTGCATAATTCGGGTCGGATTTGAATCGGGTCGATCATTGTTCAGTTCAGGTAACATCGGTTAAGGTTTATATGTCGGTTATAAAATTCGGTTGCAGTTCGAGTTCGATTTTGGCCTTTTCGGTTATTAAACGGTTCGAGTGAAGTTTCGGTTCGGGTAATTACGGTTCGGTAAACCTAAAAAACTTACATTTTTCGGGTCGGATAATTTTCGGTTCCGAGTCGGATTTTCGGGTCGGATTTGTTTTGAACAGCTCTAATGATGACTTGATTATGATGTATCTATTTTTTTTTATTTTGAACAAACAGTATTTCTTATCAGTTGTAATTTGTTTTTATTATTTTATTTTAAATAATTTTAGTTTGTATGATTTGAAGTTTTTTTTTTTTTTTACAGTTCGGCATTTGAGACTTTCGCTACATTATTGTATTAGATATTATTATTATTATTATTATTATTATTATTATTATTATTATTATTATTATTATTATTATTAAATGTTAATCTTGTATCGAGATTGCCTCTACTGTTACACTCAAGCAATCCTAGGTTTCTAAGCACATTTGCACAAATAAACCTAGTAGGAACGATAGGCCTTTCTTTGAGATTTTGAAACTTATCTCTTTGGTCTTCGTTCCTAAAGATGATGTTGGGATAGTCCTCGTCGGTTTCAATTCTTTGAGGTGATGGTGTCCTCTCCTTCCTTCTTTGCCTTCTTGGTACCATTAGCTTATTTTGGATGATGATTTTCGTAAAATAAAGATTAAACAAGCAAAGAACGCAAAATCTCTACTAAAAAGTAAAAATTAATTAGTAGAAAGCAAATAAAAACTCAAATCTTGAAGAATTTAACAAATTTACCTTAATCTCACAAACCCTAATTTGGTGAAAATGTTGATGGAAATGGCACAAAGTGGATGCAATTGATGAATTTGAAGAGTGAATGTTGTTGTTGATGAGTGAATGTAGAAGGATTGAAGGATTTTAGGGCTCAGGCTTTGAGTTTTTAGTGAGAGAAAGTAGGAGGATTGATGTTTGGGTCGAGTGAGAAATGAGAAATGTCGAGCAAAAACTGAATTTAAGCTCGATTCTGTCGGAAACTGCTCTTCGCTCGACTAAGCGAAGGTCAAATTTTGTTTTTTCGCTTTCTGTTTTGTTTGTGATGCTACTGGAAAAAACAAAGTGATTGGCTCGAGTGGTCGAGCGAAAGAAAGAAGGCTTGCTCGACAGGTCGAGCAAGTCCCTTGCTGCTGTGCATTTGCCTGTTCTTCGCTCGACCCGAGCCAGCCTTGCTCGACTGGTCGAGCGGTTTGTTCTTTTGCTCATTGCTCGACCTTGCATTCGACTATCTAATCCTATATCCATCAACTCGGCACAAGCATGCTTTTCAATAATACAAACTAAAACTTGAAAAATTGATTAAAAAGTAAAAACTAAAACAAAGTTGGGTTGCCTCCCAACTAGCACTTCTTTTAGGTCATTAGCTAGACCTTCTTTAGTAAATAACTTGACAAACTTCGAAGGAGTTTGTCAAACTCACTCCCTACACAAGAAAGAGTTAAGTAATAACAAACAGAGAGAAATTGAGACAAATATCTCAATAGAATAGAATAAATATAGAAAAATGGCTTATCATTACATGATGAAAAGCCAAAGAAAAATTAAACAAAGGGAGGGAAGGGGAAATCAGTTGGAATAGGCTGACATAGGTCAATGGAGGCATATCTATATTCTACTAAGGGCAAGGATTTATGACCATTGAAAGGAGCTTGAAACGGACCAAAATGAGGCATTATAGAGTGATCACAATGTATGATGTTTGGAGTCTCACTTGAAAGAGTGTTGTATGCACGCACACATGACTCCTTATCAATAGGCACATTAATTGTGTGATCACTATGTTCATTCACAGACAAGCCATTCTTACATGGCATAAAAATAGGATTCTCATCAATATAAGGCAAGCAGGGTGCCTCAATAATAGGCTCACAATGAGAGGGCATAGGGCTACAAAGCTTATTTTTTATGCCATCAAATGATGTTTCTAAAAGGGGCTTATCTGTGGAGGAGTCAGATTGGTTAAGGGCTTGCCTTAACTGCATACTAAATTCCTTAAAATCATCATTTTCACAAATCAAATCGTCATCATCAGACTCCTCAAAAGGTGGATAGGGACAAGGGTAAGAAAAGGGTAGAGCGGAGGACTCATTAAGGTAACTAGGATCCGCATTTTCTACACTAAACTCACTAACCAAGTCATAACTTTCATATGAATTTTTCCCTATATAGTCATCCTTTAGTGCCAAACATGAAGGATTGGCCTCCAAATGGTCATGAAAGGTTGTATGATTCATATCTAGAGAAGGGGGAGTATGAGACATTTCTTGTTCATAGGTTTCCTTCGCCAGCCATTCAAAAAATTCCCAAGCTCTTTCTATTGGTTGGTTTAGGAACTCAAAGTTATACATGGTCTCAACTTGATCCCTAGTCTCATTATTTAAACCATCATACATCATTTGGCATATATTCCATATTTCAAGGTTATGGTCATGTGGGAAGGAGTCACCAAGCCTCCAATAATACCTCCAAAAAGCTTCATTCTCAAATTGGCGACACAACCAACTAGCCATAAGAATCACACAATGAACCAACTAACTGAGAAAAACCATTAATATAAAACCGTCACTCCCCGAAAACAACGCCAAAAACTTGATCGGGACTTTACGTCCTTCAATAGTAATACCGCAAGTGCACGGCGTAGCGTAGTACGTCGGCAAGTACGGGTCGAATCCACAGGGAGCGGGGGCTAAGTCAATGGTTTCTCGATCGTTCAGTCGGTTCGAAAACGTATATATAGATGTTTTGAGATAGAGATAATTAGAACAAACAATTAAAAGTACTTAATGAAAATAAAACATGAAAGTAAATAACGATAAAAACAAGGATAAAGTGATCAATACTACTCCTTTCTTGTTCCCTTTGTTTTATTAAGTTGATTACATTTTAATCAATATTGTAAAAGTGATCGGGACTTTACGTCCTTTAATAGTAATACCGCAAGTGCACGGCATAGCGTAGTACGTCGGCAAAGTACGGGTCGAATCCACAGGGAGCGGGGGCTAAGTCAATGATTTCTCGATCGGTTAGTTGGTTCGAAAACGTATATATAGATGTTTGGAGATAGAGATAATTAGAACAAACAATTAAAAGTACTTAATAAAAATAAATCATGAAAGTAAATAACGATACAATGAACTAAAAATAAGGATAAAGTGATTAATAAACTAAGAGGCATAGGCTAGGCTTTCTCACCAATGTAGTGTTTACTAACGTTAACCTAAGGTCATGGATATTTTGTTATGGGGAAGAACGTATCATAAATACTAGTGTTCTCTCTCGAGCAACAAAAGCTTCTTAAACATACTCAACTACCTATTCTCATGGAGCAAAACATAATTTAAGACATGGAGTACACATTCGATATTTCCAATCAAAGCATCTACCTATTCTCATGGAGATGTCCCAACCTTTAAGCATAGATTATCGTTAAAAATCGACTCTCGCCCTCAATCTAACGACACTACAACATGATAGCAAAATCCATCTTAAACCATAAACAACATAATCAAAGGCAAAGAAAGCAAGTCAAACTACATACATGGTGATGAAGCCCAACCTAAGCCAAAACAAGCTACTTACTCATACTCATATTTAAAGTGATACCTTCCAAAAGCTTCAATGATAAAACATCATAGTTGCAGAATTCCAAGTTGCAAACATTACAATAAAAGATGAAGTAAAGATTGTGTTTACAAAATGGAAATACTAGATTGAATTGAAAGAGAAATTATACTAATACTAATCCTAGAATACATAAACACTACCAAAGATGAAAGGTAAAAACCTCCATGAATGCTCCTTCTTCCTCTTCTCTATTTATAGGCCTTAAGAACAAGTGGTGGTGGTAGCATGTTTGATCCACTACTTCTAGGTTGTATGGGGGGGGAGGGGGGGGGGGGGGGGGGGGGGGTGCCAACCCTAGTGAATAGGTTATGGGCGCTGGCAGCTTTGGCATGGGCAATTGGAATCAAAAAATATAGAAATGATGCTTTAAAAGATTTGTACGTGTTGCTGCTGCCCACTTTGCTCGATCCGAGCAATCTGGCTCGACCAGTCGAGCGGGTGTACTGTGCTCTTAAATCAAGTCTTGCTGATGATCAGAAGCTTCTGGAAGTGAAAATGCACTTCGCTTGACCCGAGCCATCTTGCTCGACCGGTCGAGCGAGCTTCAGGATGTGACTCCCAGCTTCTGACTCGAGCAATGCTGCTCGAGCCACCTTAGCTCGAGCCTGTCTTGGTCGAGCGGGTCAGTTTGGCTTCTCTTTGGCTTGTTCTTGTGGCTCGGCTCATGATGTTTCACTTCTTTGAGCCCTCGGTGTTTAGGGGGGCAATGTATGCAACTAAATAGCCCACTTTGTGCTCAGTGTACATGATTAGATCCTGAAACGAAATAGAATACCAAAGCAACAAAACGAGCGTAAAATCCAATAAACCAATGCAATAACATGTAATTTTCTCACGCTAAACAAGCCACTTATGGGGGTGAAAATGAGGATAAAATGTAGCTAACAGTCAGCTTCCTTTTTCGGTACCTTGCACTCTAAGATAGTGCTGCATTCTCCTCTCAGTGTTTCTATGCTTGTTTCCAGCAGTTTCCTTTTATTAGATAGTACCTCCTTCAAAAGCTTTGCATAAGAAGGCATCTCCTTGATAGCATCTATGAAGGGAATGTTTATTTCAAGCTTACTCAGAACTTCTAAAAACTTCTCATATTTTTCTTCAAGCTTGCGATGCGCTAATCTTTGTGGGAAAGGAACAGGAGGTACATATACATCAGTGGTGGGCTCCTTTCTCTTCTCTGGGGCAAGTGCTGGTTGTTCCTCCATTTCCTCTTCATCAGGTGCTTCTTCCTCTATTACCACCTCTTCTTCTTCATTCTCAACAACAACCATGGGTGGAGGATTATAAGTTGTGCCGCTTCTTAGTGTAACTGCATTTACATGCCCGGATGGGTTTTTCTCGGTATTGCTTGGCAGCTGTCCACTGGGTTTGGAGAGGTTGCTCAATTGTTGCGCCATCTGTGCCATCTAATTATCAATGATTTTGTTGTGTGCTTGAATCTGCTGGATGGCACTAGAAGTGTCAGCATTAATCTTGGACTGAGTGGCAATGAAGTTCTCCATCATGGACTCCAAATTTGATTTTTGTGGTGGGTTTTGTGGTGGAGGTTTTTGAAACCCTGGGGGTTGTTGGTTATATGTTGGTGGAGGTTGATGATATGATGGTGGGTTCAATGATGCATTTGGATTTTTATATAAAAAGTTGGGATGATGCCTCTAACCTTCATTATAAATGTTGGAGAATGGATTGAACGGTGGCTTCCCTTGGTTGTACACTGCATTAACTTGTTGGCTTGATGATGATGATTCTGCTGCTGCACACTCTGATGGGGAATGACCTTGGATTCCACACACTTCACAAGTCTTTAGTGTGTTCCCTACACTCAACTGGTCCATCCTCCTTGACAATGCGTGGACAGAGTTTTGAATGGCAACTAATGCATCCACTTCATATTTTCCACCTTTCTTGGTATTACTTTTATCTCTCCAATGGAAGTTCGAGGACATTTCCTCGATTATGTACTTGGCTACCTCGTGGGTTTTGGCCATCAATGTTCCTCCAGCTGCAGCATCTACTGAAATCTATATCTCGTCCCTAAGACCATTGTAAAAATTCTGAATTAAGAGCCAGTCTGGGATTCCATGGTGCGGGCACTTCCTTTGTAACCCTTTATATCTTTCCCAAGCCTCGTATAATGCTTCACCATCTTCTTGACGGAATGAGGTGATATCATTACGTGGTTTAGCAGTTTTGGCTGGTGAAAAGAATCGAGCAAGGAAAGCCTTACATAATGCCTCCCAAGTGCGATACTTGTTTGGCCCTTCAGATCTTAACCAATCTCTTGCCTCACCACGGAGTGAGTAAGGGAAACAAATCAGCTTCATTTGTTCATAAGAAATCCCCTGATATTTCACAGTGCCACACTTGTTCACGAACTCATCTAGGTGGTCGTTTGGATTCTCCATCTCAGTGCCGGCAAATTGATTCTGAGCAATGAATTGAAAGAAAGCTGGTTTGATCTCATAATTTGCGGTTGTGAGGTTGGCTGAACAATACTCGACCCTAGACTCCCATCAGGCATGGCATATTCCTGAAGGGATTTTGGGTGTTCTTCTGCCATTTTTCGTTGTTTCTTTCTCCTTCTTCTTCTCCCTATTTCAGGATTTATAGGTACAAGATTTTCTTGTCCTTGAGACCTAGTTTGTATACACTACACTCAAAAATCGGGGTCAAGTGCAAAGTGAAGAGAAAAAAAAAAATGAAAACAACTCAAAATGACAAAGAACAATGAACTAACTAATCAAGAAAAACAATTAACAAAGTCGCCACTCCCCGGCAACGGCGCCAAAAACTTGATCGGGACTTTACGTCCTTCAATAGTAATACCGCAAGTGCACGGCGTAGCGTAGTACATCGGCAAGTACGGGTCGAATCCACAAGGAGTGGGGGTTAAGTTAATAGTTTCTCGATCGATTAGTATGTTCGAAAACGTATAATATGATGTTTGGAGATAGAAATGATTAGAACAAACAATTTAAAGTACTTAATGAAAACAAATCCTGAAAGTAAATTAGGATACAATGAACTAAAAACAAGGATAAAATGATCAATAAATTAAGAGGCATAGGCTAGGCTTTCTCACCAAAGTAGTGTTTACTAAACATTAACCTAAGGTCATGGATATTTTGTTATGGGGAAGAACGCATCATAAGTACTAATGTTCTCTCTCGAGCAACAAAAACTTCCTAAACATACTCAACTACCTATTCTCATGGAGCTAAGCATAATTTAAGACATGAAGCACAAATTCAATATTTCCAATCAAAGCATCTACCTATTCTCATGGAGATGTCTTAACTTTTAAGCATAGATTATCGTTAAAAATCGACTCTCGCCCTCAATTCAATGATACTACAACATGATAGCAAAATCCATTTTAAACCATAAACAACATAACCAAGCCAAAGGTAAAGAAAGCAAATCAAACTACAAACATGGTGATGATGCCTAGCCTGGGCCAAAGCAAACTACTCACTCATACTCATATTGAAATTGTAGAATGCAAACAAGCCAAGAATCATAGATGAATATATTAAGCTAAAGTATCTTAAAGAGATGAAAGCAATATAAGTTGAATAACTACAAGCATGAATATATGAAACTAAAGCAAACAATCAAGGGAATTAAGTGACATGAATTGAAA
Source organism: Amaranthus tricolor (assembly GCF_026212465.1). Classification (NCBI taxonomy): domain Eukaryota; kingdom Viridiplantae; phylum Streptophyta; class Magnoliopsida; order Caryophyllales; family Amaranthaceae; genus Amaranthus; species Amaranthus tricolor. The sequence goes on from NC_080048.1 coordinate 14,214,108, forward strand.
ACAATATAAGCAAGGATAGAAGTTACTCTTTTGAGCTCAATCTAAGGATGAACAAGATGAATTGATGATTCAAAGTAATACCTTCCAAAAGCTTCAATAATAGTACATCAATGGTTGATGAATTCCAAGTTGCAAAACATTACAATAAAGCATGAACTAAAGATTGTATTTGAAAAGTGAATATACTGGATTGAATTGAAAGAGAAATTATGCTAACACTAATGCTTAATTGAAATGAAAGTAAAGCTTTGAAGAATACATAAAAATTACTCAAGATGGAAGGTAAAACTGAGATGAATGCTCCTTCTTCCTCTTCTCTATTTATAGGCTTCAAAAACAAGTGGGGGGTGGTGGTTTCATGATTGCTCCACCACCCCTAGGTTGTAGGGGGGGGGGATGCAATTAGAAGCAACAAATGCAATTGGACCTCGAATGATGCTTTAAAAAGATCGCACATGTTGCTGCCGCCCATTTTGCTCGACCCGAGCGAATCCCGCTCGACCAGTCGAGCCACCTTCAGGTCCAACATCAGAGACTTCAAAAGTTGGACAGAATGTAAAATTCAGCTCCGCTCGACCCGAGCCGTTGTGCTCGACCAGTCGAGCGGGTGTACTCTGCTCCTGAATTAAGTTCTGCTGATGATCAGAAGCTTCTGGAAATGTGAATGACTTTGCTCGACCCGAGCCAACTCGCTCGACCGGTCGAGCAAGCATCAGGTGTGAAATTCTCAGCTTCTGACTCGAGCAATGCTGCTCGAGCCACCTTGGCTCGAGCCTGTTCTAGTCGAGTGGATCTATTTTGGCTTCTTTTTTTTGGTTTGTTCTTGTGGCTTGGCTCATGATGTTTCACTTCTTTGAGCCCTTGGTGTTTAGATGAGCAATGTATGCAACCCAAGGGGCTAGTTTGTGCTTGATGTAGATAGTTAGATCCTAAAATGAAATAAAATACCAAAGCAACCAAACAAGCGTAAAATCCAATAAACCAATGCAATAACATGTAATTTCCTCACGCTAAACAAGCCACTTATAGGGGTAAAATAAAGATAAAATATAGCTAACATTACTGTTTCGTCATAGTCAAGGACAACAAAATCTCATTTTCTAGCTTCATCAAATCTTGGCTTTAATTGTAAGGTTATTTTCTGAATTTGAAGGCTTTACAACAATAGCTTTCCCCACCTTTTTAGGGACTCCTTTGATGAATGAGTGTTTTATTCTATTCTCCCACTAATGATGGGGATATGGAATTTTATTTGTTTCCAAGAAAAGAAGTTGGATTAGCTGATGATGATTGTTTCAATAATAAGATAAGATGTTATTGAACATAAAGTAATGTGTTAAGAAAAAGCTTGCTTTACTTTTTCTGAGATTGTTTGTAATTGAGTTTGGTTTTGAGTATGAAGAACATCTTCTGACTCTTTTCATTCTTCTAGGATTTTAAATGCTTGGTGCATTCAATAAGCTCTCTTGTTGTGTATTTGAGAATCTAACAGTAGATATCTTAAATTCTACTTCTCCTTGATTATTTACTGTTTTATATGTAAATTATTTTACTTTAATATATATTTTAAATATAATAGGATTTCTTGGGGGCAAATATAAAGACTTATTTGCTTTTTAGTACAATAGGAAAGGTGGCAACATGAAACATTTGCGACATCTACAAAATAGAAGCAATGCATAGTAAATTAGTAGGGACGATAACAACAATATAATAGCGGACAACAACGATGCCAACAACAACCACCTACAACAACAAAAATGAAAATTTTCAATGTAGATGCACTTTAAGTTGGACCATAAACTTCGTATGTATATATTAAAATCATAATAGGATTACGTTTTTGTGCACAACTTCAATTCTACTTAGCTAAACTATAAAATTAATACAATACAATATAGTTAAGTTAATTACTCCGCTTTAAACTAAAAGTTCAACTTTAAAAGGGTTTCTACTACCTGCAAGGTTTTCACAAACATTTTTCGTCGCCTTAAGTTCATCATAGCAGAATAAACTTCAGTGCGATTTATATCCTTGTCCTTGATATATTGATCAAGAGCATTTACAAAAGATGAATTAGACTCACTCAAAATTAATTTTAAGAAAGGCTAACTTCTTAGTTTTTCGGTTTAATTCTAGGATCCATGCCTATATATAAACAGGTGTGTACACCTTGAAAGATTAAATGAATACAATTCCATTTTATTCTATTCTCTGAAATCTTTGGTTCAAGATTTTAGAGTTGTGCACAAGCATTATCATGGAAATTATAGACTTGCATTTATACTATAAACATTAGTCCTATAATCCTGCTTATTTCTATACTGTAAAGAGTGATTTGTTTATTGCTTTGAGTATCAACTGTAAAGAACAAAGTTGTATTGTAGTACAATTCTCTTACTCTCTCCCATGTACAATTTAAATATCACATGAATTAAGTTGTACGTGGCGACTTCAAAACGTAAATTAACAGCCCATGCTATTTATTTTACAGCCTTTCCTTCTCTTTCACGCCAGGCTTCTTTCCATTGTAAAAGAAGTTATCGAGATGCTTTTCTGCTGTGGTGTAATCAAAGTATGTGTCTTGTTACAATTGTGTGATCATTATTTCATTTTTACTCATAACAATGTTTCTATAAGCTTTAAACAGACCCGAACTGAGATATATTGGCCGAATTTCTTGAAAGTGTTGTAATATATTATAATTAAACACCTTTTTAAAATTTATTTAGGTGACAAGATCCAATGAAAGTTTTGATGCAATTGTACTCTCGGTCTTTAAATTAAATCTTTTTTTTTGTCATTATAGATGGCAATTAGACAAGATCCTTGAGGATTATAGCTGGGGCTGATATTGACAAATATTGATGTCTATTTTAAATTTAGGTTCTATTTTTAACTGAAACATTTGCTATGGGTGTTAATGCTCCTGCTAGAACGGTAAGTCATTTGTTCAATATATTAGAATGTGATTTGTACTCACGAATTTAGTTTTCCCTCCAGTTATTGCATATTACGATCTGGTACTTTTCATTGTAAAAAATCAATTTGAATGCTCAGGGTTTTCCCCTACGTTATCCCTTTTCTAAAAAAGGCCTTGATCCCGGTGGCAAGGGATCTTTATCTTGCAGTTTACCAATTGATGTTCCATCACCACATATTTTCTACTTTTCCTTTCATGCCCTTTTATTTTCTTTATACTTTTCTTGAAATTTTGCCTTCTTTTTTGTGGTGTGTGAGTTCTTGTTAGAGAACTGAATAAACAGTTACTTTTTAATATTCTGGCTTTGTTTTGTCGATTTTACCGGATGCCTTTGGTTAACTGTCTCTTGCTGATTAGAGATCCTTTCGTACAATTAATATTCAGGTGGTTTTTGATACTTTAAGAAAGTTTGATGGAAGGAGTATAGGCAGATAATTCCAGGTGAATATACACAAATGGTTGGTCGTGCTTGCAGAAGAGGGCTCGATAAATTTGGGACAGTTATAATAATGTGTCGTGATGAAATTCTGGATGAATGAGACCTGAAGCATGTCATTGTTAGACATCCAACCAAACTTGAATCTCAGTTTCATCTAACTTATATTATGATTATGCATCTACTTCGTGTTGAAGAACTAAAGGTAAGTCTTTTGATGTTTGAGTCAGGGAAAAATTCAAGATATGCAATCATTTTAGTGAGATTTGACCAGGAGAACATGTAACACACTTTTGAATTATCTGATACGTTTTTATTTATTATAAACCAATATGGTGATTATTTTGTCACTCTTGTCATGGCAACAGTTTACTTAAAACCTCAGGGAAATATGCGAAAAAGGTTGATAATATATAGTTCTTGGCAGTGTATTCAAATAAGGCTTATCATTATGTCAGCATTTAGCCTTAGAAATCATAGGTTCTGGATTTTTTTAATTGTTAAACATGCCCTATGGTCGTGTATTGTGGTTTCATCAATATTACTTGTTTGCAGGTGGAAGACATGCTAAAGAGAAGCTTTGTAGAATTTCATACTCAGAAGAAACTTCCTGAAAAGCAACAGCTCCTGATGGTAAAATTTGCGCAGCCCACAAAGACCCTAAAGTATGTTTCTTTCCAGTCACAAATTTTACTTTTCTTTAAAGACTGATTTAAGTCACAAACTTGCATTCACTCAGACTCACCACATTAATATGACGCAATATTAATTTCTAAGGCATTTATCCTGTGGATCAACTCTTATCTAGGGATGGTGTGGCAGTTTGGTGCCTTGGAGTAGGCTTATGCTTCTCTATCTTAGTATCCTGGAGAATGGGAAATCAATTTGTCGTTAAGAAAAATAAAAGTTGGTAAGGCTGTAGAGAATGAACATATTTAACTACATGCCACATGTTGTCATGAATTTATGTAATGATAATTGGTACGCTATATTGAAAGCAGACCAACCAAAATAAGTGGAATAGGGTTAATCGGTGTGATATTTGGTAAGGTTGAATCGTTGAGCAAACCAAGCTATCTGCATTTGTTCTTCTTTAAGGCCTTGCCTTTTTTGGTTTGTTTGGAGGAGTCACAATAGTCTTGAAATTGTAAGCTACTCCCATCATCCGAATACTTTCAACATCTATTAGGGCCTATCCTGTAATTGAATTTCAATTCCATCCCACTAAAGATTCAAAGACAAGGGATGTATTCCACATTTAGTCTAGTGGTTTCACATGTCAGATCACCCATATATAACAAAGTAACAACAAGTTTATTAACGTGTCAATGTGAACTGTGAAGCTTGATGCTTGCATATGAAGAAGAAAAAGATGTTATACCTACACCATCTGTACTTATGGTATCTATTTGGAGTGGGATTATGATTTATAGAGACTTACATCTCTTCCTACTCTTCGTATAGCCCCCTACCGATACTAGTGCATGTAGAATAATATCAAGCAAGTACTTTGAATTCAATGGATTTGTTTTCTTGTAGATGCATAAAGGGTGAACCTGCAATTGAGGAATATTATGAGATGTATACAGAGGCTGAAAGATACTCGAACTAGGTAACAGGGCATGTCATGCAGTCTCATTCTACACAGGAATTTCTTGTGCTCGGAAGAGTGGTAGTCGTTAAATCGCAAACGGTGAGTCCACTTCTATTTGCCTTAGTTTCTGAGAACTATACGTGCCTTATGCATTAGCTCCTGCTACAAACTCTAGAGTTGCAGTTAGAGATTTTTTCTGTCTGTCATCTTATAATACTTTTTGGAATCTGTTATATATTTTTATAATTTACTTCACATTCCACATCGTTATAATTTTTAGTGGCCCCTTCAACTATCTACCAACTATGTTGCTATGTTTTAAACCAATATCAAGTGAATTAATTTGAAATAAGATAACTTTTGAGTTGAGATGCTGCTGAGGCGTTGGGTAGCGTTGTGTGTTAGAACATGCTAAAGAGTTAACATTTTTTTGGCATCTTATGGTTAAATCTTTTTGGCATCTTATCACATGTTGGCACCTTATCCTTTCCTTAAAGGTAGAGGTGAACAGTAAATCTCTGACATTAACCTCTGACTTGTTTGTGTCTTTACATCCATAATAAATTTGCGTAATGAAAGTTAGAGTTCCATGCGATTTTATGAAAGTTGTTATCCTTAACAAAACATGTGTCTTTTGCTCTTTTCTTAGTAATGACTATGTCTCTTCTGTCCATTCTCAATAGTCTCAGGATCATTTACTAGGGGTGGTGATGAAGATACCTTCAGCCACCATGAAGAAGTACATCGTTTTAGTGCTGAAACCAGATTTACCTCCGATGATGCAATCCCCCTCTGGCAGTGGTGCCTTGACAAAGGAAGAAGCAAATCTGGAGAAGGATTTATGTAGTTGCCCAAGGGAAAATGTGGTATGGATGATGAATATTACTCTGGTGTTACCTCTTTGGTGTGATCAACATAAAATTGCCCTACCAGGGGGTGGCTACTGGTGTTAATTATGAAGTCAGAGAAGTGGAAAATAAAGAGTTCCTTTCCATATGCAATTGCAAATTAAAGGTTCCTTGAAGACATTAGCGCTGTTGCCTATTCAAAAACTGTTCAGCAGCTTTCTGAACTGAAATCCAATGGGAAAAAAATATCCCCAGCATAGGATCCTATAAAGGGTATGCCTCATTTCTGTAGTGAAACTGCCAAAATGAATACTCTAAAATGAACTCAGGAGAGGAGTTAATATGCACCGAACATTTGTATAGATGATGACTTAGTAGTTCAGATTAAGGGTCGTGTTGCTTGTAAAATGAACTCAGGAGAGGAGTTAATATGCACCGAACATTTGTTCGAGAATCAGTTAGAAGACCTAGAACCTAAAGAAGCAGGTATAAGAGAAATTTTCTTGTATGTACATCTCTCTGGGTGGATAGATATATTTCTTTGATTCAATCCCTAAGGGACATCATTGATTTATTTTCACTTGTGGAGGAGATGTACTAGGTGCCAATGCAATCCATAGGGACATTGAGCATTGATGTACAAGATGGAGCAATCTAAGAGTTTGTAGAGAAAGCTAATTAAATACTCTAAATGAGGGAGGATTGTTGGACATTTAGAGTATATAAACTAGAGAGACCTGCATAAGTCAAAATGCACTCAGAACTGCATAAACGGTAAATTACTCGTCCCAAACTGTTTGCACCAAGTTCTCTTAAGAGCTCTCACGCAAATTAGGTTGATGGGACAAACATTTGGGGACAGGAGAAACTGATGAATGTAATATACTTCACTGTCCATTTGGGGACAGTCAGTGTAACATAATTCGCCATCCAATTTTCTTTTTAAATTTGTTATTTGCTCAAAATGGACCAAAAATAGCCGAAACCAACCATAGTTCTTTTTTTTCAATTCATGATTTGCAGAGAGATAAGCTAATTATGTTACACTGAGACAGACAGAGTTTTCTACTGCTTGAATTTGGTGTGTTCACCTGTGCATCTGCATATGGTATCCAGTCATAGGTCCCTGGGTTTCCCTTTTTAGAAGCATGATGACTAAGATCAGGATCCGGGTGATGTGCTCGTTTTTTGAGCACATTTATCTCCTCATTTTAGTGTCGAGTCTCTCGTTTAAGAATGGTTTTTACACACTTTACGCATGATTTTACCTTGTTCTTGTCTCCATGGTGTTTTGAGGTAATTTCAGGTATTTTCGGAGATTTCAAGGTATTTTACGTTGCGTATGAGATGTAGATGCTTTGATCAAAGATTAGACACGCGTACCAAAGCCTTCCCAAGAATTCCAAGTCTTCCTCAAGGTCCCCGCAAAGTCCGGAAGGCATCCAAAGCTTCAAAAGACGAAAACGGGCCAAGGAGAACAAGGATTCGACCTGGATTCGACCTAGATTCGGTCGAATGGACCTGGATTCGATCGACATACTGTATATATTGCATATTCATGCTTTGTTTTTCTGTTTTCAATAAAAAAAAATTTGAGTTTTGAAACTAGCATGCAAGCTTCTGGTGTGTACATCTGTGGCCTTATACATACTCATATTTTCTTAGCCCTGTGCTTGTTTTTGGGACCAAGTAATTGACCGTTTTCCACCTGACTTGGGGGATTTGGGTTTGCTTGGTTGGTGGCTTGGATGACTACCTTTTGAGGCACATTTCGACTAGCCTATGAGGATTGAACCTTTTTGGACTCCTTGCGAGTTCCATTTATTTTGAGTGCTAGTTAGGGGATCTAAGTATTGTGTCTGTTCTCCTCCAACATAGTCTGCTTTTTCTAGGGCCGGGGATGATAACACGTTTGTTAGATTTGAACTACATAGCCAAATAGCCTACTATGGACGTAAATTGACTTTAGGTTAAGCCAAGTTCTTGCCTTTACCTTTTCTTTTGTAGCCACATTGTTTAAACTCCACATGAGCCAAATATTCAAATATTCCCTCTTTTGACCTAGAGGATAGTGTAGTGATGGTGGGGTTGGTGTGAGTTACATTGTGTTGTGGACTTTTTGGTTAGTCCAGTGGTTGTTAGTTTATCATAACTCTATTCATTCATTTGTTGCTCATATTATTTCTCCCTTTTCCTCTTGTGCTTTACATAGTGATTATCATATATATACGTACACATTCATTGAGTGAGGAGATCTTCCGCTTGTTCTACAAAGAGATTTACATATATATTTATTTGAGTGAGGAAATCTATCAAAGAAAGTGAAATGAGCTTGAAAACACAAATTGTGATGAAATTCAAAATTTTTCATGATGTTTTATGATAGAGTTCATCTGTGCTTACTTGTGATTTTTGGGTTGATATCATTATTGGATACGGTATTTATTGGTTTTTTATGAGGTGTTTGTGGTATCTTTAGTCTTGGGTCACTTGTTATCCTCTACTTTAGCGCGACATTCCCAAATGTATCCCACCTTAACCCAAAGCCAACGTTACAACCCTTCACAAACCTGTTCGACTTGGTCTGATTAGTATGTTCTGTGCTGGAGTGTAGATATGACACAATCCCCAAGATTTTCCCCTATTAGGTGTTTGATTCCCGACTCATCTTTAGTCGGATGATTATGAGCAAAACACGAACCATAATCAAACACATGAGCGTCATTGCATATTTCTCACATCTTTTGAGAAATAACCCGGGGAGCGTAGACTTGTGATCTCTCTGTGTAATGGTTGGCATAGCCTGTGTTGTAGCTTATTTAGTGATCCCTAGTCCTTAGAACTGGTCATCCTTCTTGGTATTGCGCTCTCTTGAGCCCATTTTACTTGCACACCTATGGCTAAGAAAGAGTTTGCACGTGCACAGCTTCCGTTGTTTTGTTTTCCGCTCACCTTACATTGCATTGCATTGGATTTGTGGGTTTCCTTCTGAAAACCCTCACGAGACCTTAATCGTCCTCTACGGGAGACCTAGGGGTTTAAAGGGCTTGTCGCACATGCTAAGTGCGACCGTGATTCCTACGAAAGTGAGTCTTAGGTTTTATTGTTTTTCGTAGTTTAGTTTTGTTTTTGCCCCGCGCTTTCATGTTGCCCTGCTAGTTCTTTTGCTAGGGACTAGCAAAGGTTTGGCTTGGGGGAGTTGATGTGCTCGTTTTTAGAGCACATTTATCTCCTCATTTTAGTGTCGAGTCTCGCGTTTTAGAATGGTTTTTACACACTTTACCCATGATTTTACCTTGTTCTTGTCTCCATGGTGTTTTGCGGTAATTTCTGGTATTTTCGGAGATTTCAAGGTATTTTACGTTGCGTACGAGACTTAGATGCTTTGATCGAAGATTAGACACGCGTACCAAAGCCTTCCCAAGCATTCCAAGTCTTCCCCAAGGTCCCCGCAAAGTCCAGAAGGCATCCAAAGCTTCAAAAGACGAAAACGGGCCAAGGAGAACAAGGATTCGACAAGGATTCGACCTGGATCGGTCGAATGGACCTGGATTCGGTCGAATGGACCTGGATTCGATCGACATTGCTCGAGTCAGAAGCTAGAAATTACAACCTGAAGCTCGCTCAACCGGTCGAGCGATATGGCTCGGGTCGACCGAAGTGCATTTTCACTCCCAGAAGCTTCTGATCATCAGCAGGACTTAATTCAAGAGTACAGTACACTTGCTCGACTGGTCGAGCAAGATCGCTCGGGTCGAGCGTAGTGGGCAACAGCAATACGTACGAAACTTTTAAAGCGTCATTGCTTTATTCGTTGATTCGTTTTGCCTATGCCAAGGCTGCCATCCCCCATTACCTATTCACTAGGGTTGGCACCCCCCCTCCTACAACCTAAGGATGGTAGAGCAAGCATGCACCACCACCCTCCCACTTGTTCTTGAAGCCTATATATAGAGAAGAGGAAGAAGGAGCATTCATCAAGGTTTTTACCCTTGATCAAGGTCTTTATCTTTGATCCAAGTCTTTAACTTTGATGGAGGTTTTTACCTTTCATCTTAGGTAGTGTTTATGTATTCTAGGATTAGTATTAGCATAATTTCTCTTTCAATTCAGTATTTCCATTTTCTAAACACAACCTTTACTTCATCTTTTATTGTAATGTTTGCAACTTGAAATTCTTCAACTATTGATGTATTATCATTGAAGCTTTTGGAAGGTATTACTTTAAATATGAGTATGTGTGAGTAGTTTCTTTAGGGGTTTTAGATTATAGAAACCCTAGGTTTGGTCTTGTCTTCAATGTTTAGGATTAGGGTGGAGGTTGATGGTTGTTGATAGATATTCGATTCGAATCTTGTCCCACCACTCCTAGAGAGACATAGGGCGATTATAGGTCGTTCGTGTGGCTTATAGGGTCACCAACTTCCTCTCGATATCTAGAGGGTCTTGATTGATTATCGTTCGAACTCCCTTGACCTAGCTTATCTTTATTTCCAATAGACCATCCTAGGGTGGACGTAATCTACTCCCCGCTTGTCTTTCATTGTTGAGTTTCCCTTTTTATTCTCGTTATTAGTTAAGTTCACCCACCAATCAACCTTCCATATAACCTTCTCACACCAAGTCTTTAGACTAGCATCCCTTATCCTTGTGGTTCGACCCCCGACTTACCATTACACTCGTTGTAGTAGTATTAGGGTGATTATAAATATTGTTTGTATAACCCGGTTCTTAGCATTTACGACGGGCCAGAAATCCGGTTATCACCGGGGCAATGTAATAACTTTCCCCATTGTTGGTATCCATCTTGATGAACCCTTTTCCTGTCTATAATGCACATCTTTGAGTTTTCTTTTTTTTTCTTTTTTTTTTTTTCCTATAATATAAAATTTGGGGATTCCATTATTACTACTTTGAGCTACTAGAGGAACCCTATTTGTAGACTGATCTATAGTTGCTTAAACATCCAGATCATAGCAGAGTAAACATGACTTCAACTAAGACCAAAACACTACTTTGAGGGTTGGACCCAGTTAAGCTTTAAAAAAAAGAAATAAAGAAAAGTTGAACAAGCAATTAAACTTAGATGGCTAGAATGTTATATACTTATTATTCAGTACTTAAAGAAACCCATTCTTTAAATCTTAGGTCCGCTCTTGTTTATACCGAATAAGATTAAAAAAAAAACATCATAATAGCTTAAACCATCACTTTTCAATGCTAAATTCAGATTAGCTACACTAACAAAAATCTGATCAAGATTTCATAATTTTTTTTCTTTTTGAAGAGGATCGGACTTCAATGAACATATTTCACCAGTAGAATTATGTCTTAGATTCTTCAGTCTCAAACTCGCTTTCAATCTCGATCTATACGTAGAATCTCCATTGTATAATTTAGATTTTAGTCTTTTACACTTTGCCCTTAATACTTATCTTAGACTTCAATCCTTTCATACTCGCTTGATCAACCTAAGTATAACTGTATATAATAATAATGTAATAATAATTGGTATTATTACATAATATTATTATTATTATTATTATTGTTGTTGTTGTTATTATTATTATTATTATTACTATTATTATTATATAATAATAATATGTAACAATATTAGAAACTTTTATTGATTTTACAAAAATAATACCAACTTTTAATTAACCATCAATAATACCAACTTAGGGGTGTTATCCTAGTATAATACCAACTTTTGTTTAACTATTGATTTTACCTTTTTTTGTCAAATACCTACAATAAAAAAAAAGTTAGTATTATTCCAAGAACACACACCCCTAAGTTGTATTATTCATGGATAATCAAATTTTTGGGATTATTGTATGGAGATTAGCAAAATTTTGTATCATTCACCGTAATTTGCTCTATTTTATATTGTCTCTTTTCGTTATACTCTCATTTCCCTAGCTTTATCTCATTTTTTGACACGTTTACCAATACACTTTTAATTTTAATATCTTTATTTATACATAATAAAAAAAATTATATAACGTTGATATTAATAATCCTTACATTGATATGAATCAAATAAGACTCAACTTGACTATGTTTTAACTTACACTATTAATAATAAAATAAAATAATAACATCAGTGCATTAATGGTGTTTGACAATTGGTGGTTAACCTTTCGAGTTGGTTTGTTTTGACTAACAGGAAGTGATGATTTTTTTTTATGCTTACTACTTTTTGAACTATTTGAATTATCAAAATGGCAGAAGTCAAAAGTTGAGCAAAACTATAGTATAAATGCAATCAAACACATTTTCGGTGATGCACTCAAACTGACATTTAAACAAGCATACAAAGATCAATGCTCATGCTTCATATGACTTGAATAATTATTACTTCTCCTTTGTTCATCCCTTTTATAAGGGATAAAGGGAAAGGTTTATTTTTTCTTACATAAGATATGTGAATGTATTTAAGAATGTGAAAATATGCCTTACTGTGGAGTAAAATTAACCTAAAAACTGCAATTATATATATATATATATATATATATATATATATATATATATATATTTGTTAAAATTGAATATAAAATCATGGTTATCTAATATTAGCATCACTTTATGTGTGAGACATGAAAATAAGCATACTATTATAGTCCCGTATAAAAAAGTAATATATTGTATAAAATTATAGATAAAGAAACATCAAACACACTATTCATATCGATAAAATTAAAACAAAATACCATTAAATGTCTGAATTATAACTATTATGTCATGTTTATACCTTCACAAATTGTATAATGGGTGTGAAAGTTAAAAACACATGTTATTATGATAGAAATACCTTTTATTATTCAATATCATATTAAGTTGTTTTATTCATCATTTAATTTGCTTGAAAAAACTACTTTTACTCTTTTTTTTTTCCATAAAAGTGTTTGCATTTATATCCTAAAATAATTTTACTTTCACACACTCAATATTAAATAACCCAAAAAAACCCAAATCACATAAATAATCCATCACAATTAATTGAACTAATAAACTCAAATATATCAAATTCATAACCCAACCCAAATTCGTTAAAAGAAGCCAACTACAATACCACTTGTTATGAGGCTACTTCAAACAAAGGCTAATTCATGAATAACAACTTTTGATCCCTTAAAACTTTGTTACAAGAAATCGAACCTCGGTAATAATGATAGGCAACTCAAACTGTATTTTTTTTTTCTTAAATCGATATGAAAGTTTTACATTCTTACTTGAATAGATTATAAGAAAGTAACAAATTTAACAAAGGTGTCACAACAATAACCTTCTCTGCTCATCACATATCCTTCGGCCAATATCACATTTGTACGACAATCAACCAACATCACCAATCGCACACAAGCAACAAACATTATCTTTATGTTTTATTCTCATCTATTCGTATGATTTCCTTGAGAAAATCCATATTGTCATTATTTTGCATAAACCTTTTTGTTTTTTGGTTTTTTCTTTAAAAATTAATCTTTTGTACAAATGTGAGAGTATGAAAATGCAGTAAAGCAAGTTTTATTGAGTTAGGCTTTTATACAACTTATAAGGGTTTAAGTTGCAAAAAAAATATAATATTGATGGTATTAAATTCCTTTTATTAACCAAATTCTCAGAACAATTACTTACCTTTTATATTAGCATGAATTATGGAAAATTACTCGAGAGTTATATCAGTTTTCTAATTACGTTATTCGTGGGCTTTGAAAAATAGTCTTATTAATTTCAAAATACTTATTACCCATTATAGTAGAGTAATTAAGGTACTTAAGGAGGAATATTATGGAATTTTGTCAACTTGTTTAACAAGAATTATGACGCAATATTATAACATTTTTTATATACTTTTTTTTCAGATTGCTCTAATCAACAACTGTTATGTGGCGCATTATTATGAAAGCCTAAATTGCATAAGGGACTGACATGTGGCAAACTGATTTCCATTATAGTAGAGTAATTAAGGTATTTAAGGAGGAATGTTATGGAATTTTGTCAGCTTCTTTAATAAGAATTATGATGCAAAATTACAACATTTTATATATACTTTTTTTTGAGATTGTTGGATGCAATATTAATCAACAATTGTTATGTGGCGCATTATTATGAAAGATAAAATTGCATGAGGGACTGACATGTGGCAAACTGGTTTCTAAATTAGATGATGTATATACACTCGTCTCATACAGAAAATTTGAAAAAAATAAGACTTTTTAATAACTTTAGTCAAAAAATAAGCTTTTGCCAAACTTTATTCCCAAAATAAGCGTCTTTGGCCCCAAAGCTAGGCTTGGTACATAATCACTGTTACTAACAACGAGTATAAAGTTGCTAGAATTTTTAGTTCAACAAGCGAAATTATGCTGCCCTAAATATCAACAATTCTCCTTCTTTCTCATTTCACTCAACTTTGTTTCAGCGCCTAACCCACGAAAATCTCCCTCTTCTTTCCACCATTAAAATCAACTTCAATCCTTCAATTAATCTCATCAAATTCCAAGTTCCTACTACTAATTAGTTCTGTCATCTTCCTACATTCACTTCAGGTAATAATTTTTTTGGTTTTTTTTTTACTTTTTTCGAAAATTTAGGTTTTATATTTCTTCATCAACTTTCACATAAATGCAGGTTCATAAACTTGCAAATTACTACTCCTTGGTGATCTACAGCTTATTAAGGTACCTTTCTAGTGATCTACAGCTTATTAAGGTACCTTTCTAGTGATCTACAGCTTATTAAGGTACCTTTTTATTATAATTTTTTAGTTCTTTTTGTTTTTAAAAAGTATGTCATTTATAATGGTCATTTACACTTAAACTCTATAAATATGTCAAATGTAGTTGTTATTTGCCATGATCTTCATAATGAGGTTGTTTGTTCATGAATTTAATGTAGAGAATGTTTAAATGCAAACCCTAAATTTGTAAATTATATATATATATATGTAGTCAATAATCAATGTGCCTTGTTTTTAAATGTTGTTATGAATGTTGTGAACTCTAGTTGTGAGAGTTGTTGAATAATGTACTTGCTTTCTTATGAACTTGATGGTGATGTTGATTTTGTACGTATTGTTGTAGAAATAACTTCATTTCGTGTAACTGTTGTATGTTTTTGGAATGGTTCAATTCGATCAAGTAGTAGCAATGTTAAGTATGTTGGGGGAAGACGTAAACTGTTTGCATGCAACTCAAACATGGATTTGAATGAATTTAAACATCTTATATGCTCTAAGATTGGCATTGACACTACAAGAAGTACTGTTAATGTAAGTGTAGACTGTGTTAGAGATGGGAACGACAACAAGAGGGGGGGTGAATTGTTGTTTTGATAAGTTTAAGAATTTTAGCCCTGTTTTTGCGGAATTAAATTGAAGAAATAAAACTTAAACTTAATGCGAAAAAGTAAAGAGACAACACGATTTTACGTGGAAACCTTCTAGGCCTAAATAGAAGGAAAAACCACGACCCCTCGGGATTTCTAAAACTCTCCAATATGTTTTAGGAAATTCGTTACAATTACATAAAACAACTTGCTTCACTCAAAGCTTCTCTTACTAGGCCAACTTCTCTTTCTCTTGCTTCACTCAAAGCTTCTCTCTTAGCTTTACTCAAAGCTATTCTCTTCTCTAGCTTTACTAGAAGCTTTCTAATTCCCCCTAGACTTACCCAAGTCTAGTTACAATAATTCTCTCAAAAACCCTTTACAAGGATAAATTCTCTAAAGATAAAATTAAAGAGTTGCATAAGAAAATACTATAAGTTAATTGGCAATTTTTGAACAAAATATTTCTTGTTGATTTTTCAATCTCTCTCTTATGGATTTTATGGCTCAAATGAATTGCTTACTTTGAAGAACAACTAAGTTCTCTATTTATAGAGTTTATTTTGCTTAATAATAGGAAGTAACCACCCATTATTCCATTATCCCTAAAAACAAGAAGAATAATGGAAAGTAACCACCCATTATTCCTTTATTCCATTATTCCATTATCCCTAAAAACAAGGAGGATAATATGGATCATGTGTTTATTACTTGTACCCTTTTCCATGAACAAGGAAGAAATAAGTGGAAGCTTGGTGCTTAAGCAAAAAGCTATGGTTCCCTTTTCCTAAAAATAGGTGGGTTAGTTACTTACTTAAATTAGGTCCAAAAAGCCTTTTTATAAGGAGGAAAATAAGGAGAGAACCTTTTTAAAGGAAGTTATAAAATATTTTTCCAACTAACTTAATTAATAAATAATGCAACAAATTAATTTTAACTAATACATCAACTAAAAAATCAGAAAATAAATAAATCAGATTTTTCAGCAGACGTAACTTCATCAGACTTCAATCTGGGAACAATGCACTGTTACCATTTTCCAGCAACGTCAGATTATCAAACTTGGGAACAGTAGACCTCATGTCTACATTTGACATCCTAAGCGATATACCTTATCTAACTTCATTGGATTCATTTGACAAGTACACGTTCATAGACTAAGTCATAGGCACTATCAACGATCCTTTTCAAGACCGGATATCGACCTGCATACAATCTCTAAAAATACATTTGTTTATATAAAGTGCAGTCATCATCAAAATCTAAGAGAGCCAGCAGTAAGTTTTAAATACAATATGAGTGGAGAATTGTTAGCTCTTCCGGTTAAGGATGAGGAGGCTATAGATGCAATGTGGGAGTATTCAAAGTCTACCTCTATTCCTTCTTTATAGTTATATGTAGAAGAGGTACCCCTAGAGAATCAATATGTCAATGTTGTAGAAACAAATGCAGTCCTGAAAGTAACTTCTTCTGCTCCTTCTCCTACGCCTTTCTCTACCCAAGAAACCCAAAATCCCATTATGCCATCTTCCTCTTCTCCTTCTAATGAACCCAATCAACTTCAAATTCAAGTCTCAAATGATGATACTTTTAACTTAGAAGATACAAATAAGCCTTGGGATGATGTTAATAGTGAGAGTAATGAATTCGTTGAAGCTCCTTCTGAGGACGATGCGGGTGTTGATGAGGAGGCTCTAGCTAATGACATGACCTTAGGCAACATTCCAATAATAGTTGCTCCTACACCTTATGCATTAGTTCCCCCTCTAGATGAACACGTTGAGGACAACTCTTGGAGGTCTTGGGCATGTGATACAACCTACACCGATGAAGGAGAGTTTCAAAAGGGTATAATGTTTGATAGCAAGGATGCCTTGTTGGACGCTGTTAGATTGTATCATATTCGTAGGAACGTTGAGTACCGAACTGAGACTTCAAATCAAAATGTGCTTACCTTGAAGTGTAAGAGGGGGTGTGCTTGGAGGCTAAGGGCTAGGAAGAGCTCTTATTCATCTACATGGGAAATTATTACATGTAAAGGGAAGCATGGGGGTTGTGTATTATGTACTGAAAATGTGTCAGGTGGACACATTCATTTGACATCTTCTGTGATTAACAATGTTATTAGAAATTGTGTTGCTGAAGACCCATCAATTAAGGTCTTTGTGGTGCGACAAATGGTGAAAGACCAATTTGGTGTCGAAGTGACCTATAAGCGGGCATGGTGTGCTAAACAGCAAGCCCTTCCCTCCATCTATGGGACATGGGAAGACTTTTATCCTCTCCTTCCACGCTTCTTGAAAGCAATGCAAGTTTCTAACCCCGGGACTGTAGTTGAGTTGTTCTATAAGGAAGATAATGATGTTGGTGTGTACGTCCGTCCTAGTATTAGAACTTTCCAACGTGTGTTCTAGGCTTTTAAACCTAGTATTGAGGGGTTCAAGTATTGCAAACCCCTTATTGCCATTGACGGAACACACTTGTATGGTAAGTATCGCCATACATTATTGACTGCGATTGCTCAAGATGGGAATAAGCGAATCTTCACGCTTGCCTTTGCTTTGGTAGAGAAAGAATGCATAACTGCGTGGTCTTGGTTTATGGCGTGTATTCGTAAGCATGTGACGCATAGTCCAGGTTTATGTGTTATTTCTGATAGACATGCGAGCATTCTAGCAACCATGGAGGAGCCGGAATGGCAACCTCCAAATTCCCATCATAGGTTTTGCACTTGTAACAAACCCTCCATATATCACTTACCTTGTTCTCATGTTCTTGCCGTTTGTATTAAAAGACACTTATCGTATGAGCGTTTTGTGAACTCCTGTTGCACTACCCAGAGCTATGTTAATACATATGAATCCATATTCATGTCGTTGATTGATAAGAGGTCATGGCCTCAATACACCGGTGTTGAGGTGATACACGATCCAGATTACATCCGTGGACTAAGAAGACGTAAGTCAAGGAGGATCACCAACGAGATGGACGAAGGTTCAAGGAGACGCAACGCTTGTCGACAGTGTGGTAGTAAAGGACACTACACTAGAACTTGCACGTCTAGGTAAACAATATCATCATTTGAGTATAGAAACATAAAGACGTACAAGGACTCACATAGGATCTGGCGTGGGCTTCTATCGCGATCAGTTGGATCTACTTCGAGCTGACCAGGTAAAGGATTCACTTACTAGTCTTGTAACTATCATATTGCGTAATTTATTAATTACATTTTCACGTGTAGTTTCGATGGGACCTTTACCCCGCCGAGGCATACACTGCATTGCCTCAGCACTCATGGATATTATCAGGGGCGTGGAGAGCATTTGTACCTTTGATATGCTTCAACATAGTCGAAGTGCATCTCCCTGAGCGCGTACTGCGCCAATTTGGGATAGTGCAGGGCATCCAGCCGCCTTGTGACACAGAGGCGGAGCTCCATCACAGCTCACGCAAGGGTCGGAAACCCAAGAACTAGTTAGAGATCAACTGGCGCCATATCGCTCGTTGGGATCACAGGCTAGATCTGCTGGCCCAAGGCCCGCCGATCGATGCTGTCGGCGGATTACATGCCGTGGTTCCTCTCCATCACTCGTCGATGGATGACACCACGAGGTATCATCGCAGCCGCCCAGTACGCTCCCGCAGCACCGACGATGACACAGTTTGTAAGTATTCTTCCATGTTGATTATTATCCATAGAACTTACATATTATAAATTTCAATAACTCCAAATTGAATGCAAGCACAGGGCATTGCAGCTGTCATCAGCTCCAGCCAGGAGGAGCCTGTACGGGAGATTGCCCAAGGCATACTCCTAGGGACACAGTTTCAGCACTTCATTCCAGAAGTCGCTGTGCCTGACACCACTAAGGACGCTCAGGGGTAATCTCCTCATCATGCCGAAGTTCATCTTGAGGAGGTAGACTTAACGTGCCCCGACTATGGTGTCGGGTCCTCACAGCATGCTGGATCATCCCAGTATCAATCACCTCCCCTACCCGAGCGTCATGCGACGACCTCTTACTATCGTAGGAGGCGTCATAGACCGTCACAGTTAGAGAGGGTACAGGAGGAGGATTAGCATTAGTATACTGTTTTTATATATTAAACATTAGTAATGTTTTGTATATATTGAATATTTGTAACATGTGGACTGTTGTGTATATTTTGTAATATATATGTAGATGTGTATATGTTTATCGTATTACTACAATCATAAAGCTCTTCAATAGAATGCTCATGTGACATCTACGGAACACATATGATATAGTAACATAAGTAAACATTCAAAAATAATATTAACATTTATAAATTGAGAATAATACAAACATAATACTTTATGTTACCTTCAAAATCGATTAACTAGAACAAGAATGATGGAGTTTGGATACAATGAAGTAGGGAAATGATGGAGTTATTTATAGAACATAATAACAATGGCTATTTTCAACTTCATAACGGCTATTTTTCAATTTTACAACGGCTAGTTTAAATCATACAAAAAAGTCAATAAAAGTCAAACATTTGTTCGCTGTTAATAAAAGCGAACAGCAGCAAACCTGGTCAAACTAGGTCAAACATTTGTTCGCTGTTAGTAACAGCGAACAAAGGCTTGACCTGGTTTGACCAGGTTTACTGCTGTTCGCTTTAATTAACAGCGACTTTAAACTTGACTAAATTTTTTGACCATTTCTTTTAATTCGCTGTTAGTAACAACGAGTATACACCAAGCCTAGCTTTGGAGCTAAAGA